>NC_087208.1:28743675-28853424 GCF_015104395.2 Macrobrachium nipponense
TGAGACGTACCCGCGTGAAGTCAGATTAATCAACAGATATCACAAGTTTAAACATACGACTAGAATTTGAGAAATATCTAGAAGTGTTCGTGAACTATCGGTGATAAGATTAGTGTGAAAATAGTAGATAAAGGTCTTCTAAGTTAGTTTATCAAGTGTAATACTATAAATCAGAACAAGATGGCAGTAGTTCCAACTGCGGAAGAGGTGGGCGTATTTGGCGTGTTTAGCAGATTCGCAATACGATGAGGTAGCAGGAAGGGAACTGGCATTTTCTCATCTATGAAATCAGCAACAGTCCTAACCAAAAAGATACAAAAGCATTCATAGATATAGTTAGAAGGATATAATCCTTCAAACTGGAACAAATCTAATGAAAAACATCTTGAAAATAATTGAAGAAGTTCCAAATAAAATCCAAGTGGTCAAGAGACTCATAAAGAAAATATATACATAAACCAACATATTCCGACAAAGAAAATGAATAAGGTGAATCTTGTGAATATCCTAATTGATGCATTAGGAAAAAGAATGCCAAAAAGCATGCAAACTGTGTAAGGTTTGGTATAGCATAGTCAATCCACAAAACCTAATCAGAAAATGTGCTGCATGCAACATTCCGACCCATCCACAGTGTCTGAGGTAATACAAGATTTGAGAAAAGATACAAGAATTTTTTGTTCAACATGTCTATCATGGATAGACAATGTTATTAAATCAAGATTGAATGTACAAATAGTTGAGGATGAAGAAGAAGAGGAAGAGGAAGAAGAAGAAGAAAAGAAGAAGAGGAAAACGGAAGAGAAGTAAAACAAAAAATGAAATGACAGAAAAAAATGGAAGGAAACAAAGAACAAGATAAAAGTATGGATGCAGAGATACTCATTGATACTACATATGAGGCAATAAAGCAGCATACTACGAAGAAAATAAATTACGATATGACAACAGAAAGCAAATCCGAAGAGGCTCTACCCAGATCTACACAATGACGGGAAAGAGGAAAAATAGACAAGAAAAAGACAAAATCTGCAACCTTTTGAAAAGAGGAATGCAGATTTGGAGAAAGATGTTACTACAAACATCCTAAGATATGTCAAAACTATGAAATATATGGTAAATGTGCATACTTAGATGGATATGGGGATGATTGCCGAGATCTGCATCAAAAATATGTAAAAACCTAAAAGAAGGAAAAGGATGTAAGTTCGACAAAAAATGCAAATATATGCACCCTGTAGCATGAATCATAATCAAATAAATAACCAACCAAGTAATAAAATCCAAAATAAGAAAGAAACAAATAAAGAGAGAAATCAAGAATATCAGGTAAAAGAGAAAAGCAAACACCAATGAGATATGCAGAGGTGTCAGCAAAAAATTTCAAAGCATCAGCTCCGAAAATTCTACTCAGAGATAATAACTGTATTTTATTATGCAAAGAGGATATTGGCAGAAACGGAAGAAAATTGCAGATTCAGACACAAAATGAATAATTATGATGAAGGAAGATCAAATATTATGGAAAATTTGGATTTTTTAATGTCAGAATTTCTGGAAATGAAAAAAAAGAACAACATACCAGAACAGGAAAGAGACATGGGAAAATCCTTATTACTACCAGTATTAAATGAAGGAGGAAAACACGCAAACCATCATAGTGATGAATGCGCAGGGTTTAGTTACGAGTAACTCAAAAAGAAAAATAGAGTACTTAAGAAGCACTAACCCAAAATGAAAAGAAAATAGATATAATGAATATAAGTGAAACCTGGTATTCCCAAGAGACTGGGAAGGATGATCAAATAAAAGGGTTCCAAACTTATAGATCAGATAGAAAAAATAGGAATCAAGGGGGAACCGCAATATATGGGAAAGACAAAAAAAACAAGGAAAAAATATATGAGAAATATAGTAACTCAGAATGTGAACTAATAGCGGTAGAATTTGAATCTGAAAAATTGATGAACATAGTAAATATATAGACCTCCTAATACTAAAGAGTTTGACTTAATAATTGAAAAATTGGATGATATATGTAGAAATCACAAGGACTGGACTATTCTCCTATCTGGTGACTTCAACTTTCCTTTCTTTGTAGAATGGAAAGAACGAATAGGAGATTGTGGTTGTACTTATACATATAAAAAAGAGAGTAATAGTAGTGCAGAAGATAAGAGGCAATTTGAAAAGCTATTAGATATGCTACTAGAATACAACATTCAACAAATAAATCACCTGCAACAAGAAAGGAAAATACTTTAGACCTAGTATTTGTGAACGAGATGAATTATGTTAAAGAAATAATAGTTTATAATGCGAGTATTTCAGACCATATGTCATAGAATTAACAGTTCATTCCAAAGCAAGTGAAAATAGAGATAAGCAAGAAATGAAAAAGTGGAAGGATATGGAAAATACAACTTCTACAGTAAAAAATATAAAATGGTCAGAAATTAATGAAGAATTAAAAAACAAAGATTGGGATAACATTTTCGTAAGTGATGACATAAGGGTAAATACGGAGAATATTATATATTATTGGAGAAAATAGTGGAAAAATATATACCGAAGAAGAAAAGTAACATCATTCATGCATACCAAGAGACAGAAGGATCTTGTTTCCAGAAAATCGAAAGTGGAAAAAAGGTTTCTCTTGCAAAAGAAAAAAATGCATGGAACGTTATAGAACTAAAAAGTAAGATAGAAAATGCAGAACAAAAGAGTTATACAATCAAAAGAAAATGAAAAACGGGACTTGGAAGAAAAAACCTATTAAATATCAAGCAAAACCCAAACAAACTATTATACTCATATGCGAAGAAGATGAATAAAAGAAGAATAGAAATAGGCCCTCTGAGAATTGAAGGGATTATTAACGAATGAAAAAAAGGAAATTTGCAACATACTGGCAGAACGATATAAGAGAGAATTCACCCCTAGAATAGATAATGAAGATAATGATATAGAAGTAAGGGAAGAAAATAGTGAATATTTAGCTGACATAGAAATTAATGAAGTGATATTGGTGCAGGCAATTTAATGAAATTAAAAATGGAGCTGCTGCAGGGCCGGATGGAGTCCCTGCTATTTTGTTAAAGAAAGTAGTTCATTCTATCGCAAAGCCACTTGCAATATTATTAAGACAAAGTGTAGATACAGGCAAGATTTATGATGAGCACAAATTAGCATATATCACCCCTACTTTCAAAAGTGGATCAAAGACTAGAGGCAAGTAATTATAGGCCTGTGAGTCTAAACATCACATATTATGAAAGTGTATGAAAGGGTAATGAAGAAAAATATTATGAAACATTTAATAAAAAATCATTTGTTTAATAAAGGACAACACGGTTTCGTACCGGAAAAAGTACACAAACCCAACTGCTAGTCCACCGTGAGAACATATTCAAAAATATGAAAAGCGGAAATGAAACAGATGTGGTTTATCTAGACTTTGCAAAAGCTTTTGACAAAGTAGACCATAATATATTAGCAAGAAAATTAGAAAAACACAATATCGTAGATAAAGTAGGAAGATGGTTAAAAGAATTTTACACAACAGAAACAGATAGTTATTGCAAACGATGAGAAATCGGATGAAACCAAGGTAATATCCGGTGTGCCACAAGGTACGGTGCTAGCTGCAATATTGTTTGTTTATTATGATTGAAGACATAGACAGTAATGTTAAGGATTCGGTAGTGAGTAGTTCGCTGATGAACCAAAAGAATAAGTAGAGAAATTACTTGTGATGAAGATAGGAACGCTCTACCAAAGAGACCTTAACAAAGTTATTATGATGGGCAGAGGTAATAGGATGGTATTTAACTCTGATAAAATTTGAATCAATAAATTATGGAGACAGAGAAGGAAAGCTATATGCATATAGGGGACCTAATAATGAGACAATCACAAATAAGGAAGCAGTTAAAGACCTTGGTGTGATGATGAATAGGAACATGTTATGCAATGATCAAATAGCAATTCTGTTGGCAAAATGTAAAGCAAAAAATGGGGAATGTTGTTACGGCACTTCAAAACAAGAAAAGCTGAACACATGATTATGCTTTATAAAACATATGTTCGTAGTCCACTTGAATATTGCAATATGATATGGTACCCACACTATCAAAAGGATATTGCACAAATAGAGAGTGTACAAAGGTCCTTTACAGCTAGAATAGAAGAAGTTAAGGACCTAGCTACTGGGAAAGACTACAATTCCTTAAAATTATATAGTCTAGAAAGGAGAAGAGAACGCTACATGATAATTCAGGCATGGAAACAGATAGAAGGAATAAACAGAAAATATCATGGAACTAAAAATATCAGAAAGAGCAAGCAGAGGTAGATTAATAGTGCCAAAACTATACCAGGAAAATAAGGAAAGCACACAGGACATTAATCCACTACGCACCAGCATCGATAATGCAGCGTCTATTCAATGCGTTGCCAGCTCATCTGAGGAATATATCAGGAGTGAGCGTAGATGTGTTTAAGAATAAGCTCGACAAATATCGAAACTGCATCCCAGACCATCCAAGATTGGAAGATGCAAAATATACCGGAAGATGTACTAGCAACTCTCTGGTAGACATTAGAGGCGCCTCACACTGAGGGACCTGGGGCAACCCGAACGAACTGTAAGGTCTGTAAGGTAAGGTCTGTAAGGTCTCTCTCTCTCTCTTTCTCTCTCTCTCTCTCTCTCAAGATTTCGGTGTACTTGAAACTCGTGCAAAGTAAATCCTCTGTTAATCTCCTTGGACTGGCCTTTTCAATGCTGTAACCTCCAGTGCTCAGAACGCCATTGGGATGCCAAAGCCAAACGTATATTTGTATATGTGTTTATTTGTATGGCTGAGTGTATGTGTTGTATATATTCGTGAGTACATGTGTGTATAAAGTACTCAGGAGAGTACGTACAGTAAACTGTCAACGATGAAAATTGTCGACGAAAAAGAATCAAATAGTATCGGGACATTTCCTCGTATTTCTTTCTTTCATGCTTCTGAACGTCTCTCGTCCATCTTCCTTGACCCATCTGGCGACAAGCCGAGGAGGGACCACCTCCCAAATATAGCCAGAGCTCTGCGGCAACGTTGGGATGTGATCTCATGGGGGGAGGAGAGTGTCCTCCCCTCACTCGGAATAGTGGCCTCGCCCATGTTTTGACTGCTCTGCCTCCCCGTTCCGGCAAATCCCCGAGCCAGCGGCGAGGAGCACACTGGTGTCGTTGATCTTGTGGACTTGTATTAGAATTTTTGTCATATCGTTGATTAGCCTTTTTTTTTTTTACTATTTATTCTCCTAGAGTATTTATTTGCATGTTTGTATAATAGAGCACACGTAACACCTGTTTCAACTTATGTCTGGTATTGTTCAAGGACTGGATGTCATAATTCAGTTGTGAACAAGTTTTAGAAACATCGGTGCCGTGTTTTGTGAAAGGAACAAAACATGCTCGCCGAACGTTCTCTCTCTCTCTCTCTCTCTCTCTCTCTCTCTCTGCATATATACACATATATATACACACATTATATATATATCTATATATCTAATAAAAGGAGCCCATAAAAACACCAAAATGTAGAGAGAAAAGTACTATATTTCAGAGACTGCTGTCTCTCTCTTCAGGTATATGAATGAGAAAAGAGAGAGACAGCAGTCTCTGAAAATATAGTACTTTTCTCTCTACATTTTGGTGTTTTATGGGCTCCTTTTATTAGATGGAATTCTGTTGTTACAGAACATTTTTACCAGTCATATCTATATATATGTATGTATATATATATATATATATATATATATATATATATATATATATATATATATATATATATATATATATATGTATGATAGATATATGAATGGATCGTATAAAGATGCCTTTCGGCAAAACACCCGAGTGTACTATATATACATGGTTCTATTTTTTTAAGTAACTGGTTCTTGATTAAAGTAGCTGAAAATATATTAAAACCGTGCATCTCTTTATATCTATCTCCTGCATGCTTGTTTATATACATATATAGATAGATAGTAGATAGATAGATAGAGAGATATATCACCGTGATATATATACAAGCATTAAGCTACAGATGTGCCGGTTGTAATATCATTACCTGCTCAATTGAACATGGAAAAATTTATTTAAAAGATGAAACCAATAAAACTCAGGTGTTACGCCGTAAGGCCTCCGTAATACAGTCCATAGCATCCGATAAACATTCATCTTCGGCTGAGATAACTTTATCCAACCTTGAAAGCTGAGACCATTATCACCTCCGTTACATCACGGTCCATTTCAAAAATAGCCTCCTGTAAGGTTTTGTAACAGTGTTATGAACAAGATGCGAAGGTAGGCTACACGTAAGATAAAAGCCTTGCACGTGATCGTCAGTTCTAGGGTCGACCTTTGAGATAACTCTGCTTGCAGTGAAAAATGGTTATACAGGTAAGTATGAGTAGCTATGTGGGTGTGAGTTCTAGTAAATGTGGCCAGTGATGCTTTCTGGCCATATTAAGCTTAGACCATGCCAAAATATCGGTCAAATCAGTTGAAGACTTAAAGTGACTCTTGGTAATATTTCCTCCCAACTTTTAGTATTCTGTAAAAGAAAACTATTTTGCCGGCTTTGTCTGTCCGTCCGCCTCAGATCTTAAAAACTACTGAGTCCAGAGGGCTGCAAATAGTTATGTTGATCATCCACCTTCCAATCATCAAACATACCAAATTGCAGCCCTCTAACCTCAGTAGTTTCCTTTTATTTAAGGTTATAATTAGTAGTGGTTGTGCGTCTGGCAATGCTATTGGATAGGCCACAATGGGCCTTGGCTGAAAGTTTCAAAGCCTTCGGCATACAGCATTATACACTACAGAAAACTCAATTGCGCCGAAGAAACTTCGGCGCATGTTTTACTTCCTTCTCGTAAAAACTTACAAGCTCTTTTATCGGTTTCTGTAGTTACTCTTCACTATACCCATTCAACATTATCTCATTTCTAAACATGGTCCCTTCATTATTCCATTCATAATTCATGTCCTTATCCCACAGCTTTGCTTTTATGCTTATTCTCATTTCTCGTACCTCTCACGTCAGTCCATCCTTACAGACATTGAGCAGACACAGAGACATAACACTCCCTTGCCTCAGACCCATCTGTGCACCAAACCAGTCACTCTCCCTCCCACTTAGTCTAGCAAGTTCTTCGCTTCCATCACAAACTCTTTCATTCGCTCTTCATAAATTATTGTCTCTGTCATAATTTCTCAACACCTTTTCATTGCCTCCATCCACTTTATTTTAAGCTTTCTCTTGGTCCACGTGTGATAATCACAGCAGTTTCCCTTCACCCTCAAAGTTCTTGGATAACATTTTCATAGCCAGATCTTGATACAACGCACTCTTCCGCGTATAAGCCACACTGTTTGACCCCTAGCGATCCTCCTGTCATCAGTTTTACCAGTTTTGCTTTGATAAAATCCTGCGATACGCATTTGCTGGTTGTTGCTCTTATGTCATTCATCCAATCATGTTTATAGCATTTACCTTTATAGATTGAAACAGGTTTCCTGTAACCACACACAGACACACACACCTATATATATATGTCTGTGTGTGTGTGTGTGTGTGTGTGTGTGTGGAAATGTAGTGTGTTCAGAAAGAAAAATTATTCACCTAAGAAAGGAGAGACGAATGTCTTCATGGTTTTCTCCTCTATCGGAAAGGGGAGAGTGACGAATTACCTGGAAATTTCCTGTCATTTAGATACGACCTTTTTCTCCCCTCAAGGTCCCGAAGGTCCCATTAATCAAGCTTATCTATCTGACACTTATCAATTGATTTCGTCATGATGCTTCACCAGTGAACGACCCCTACCCCTAGCTTGCGAGGGGTCGTTTTGAAAACTCAGGTTCGACGTTATTTGGTGGTTCTTAGACAAATTTTGACACATTTTCTATTAACGTAGAATTTTGTTCCGGCGTCATTTTTCAAATTAAATTTGCGAAAATTGCCATCCATTTTGTATCCTTGTATATATATATACACATATATGTGTATATTTACACACACACATATATAATATATTTTGTTAACTGATATTTTTCATAACTGTGAAATGAGAGTCACTTCTATTTCTATAAAGCATTCTTTTAGTTTTATTTCTAATTTTTTTTTTCAGTTATATTTCCCGTTGAAAATATAAAGGTAATTGTGATTATCTATGAACGAAGCAGATGAAGAGTGAATGTTGATGGGTTCTTGTCAGGTTAATTTGCACTGGATAGTGGGATCCTACAAGGAGTTGTGATTTCACCTTTTCTGTTTCTTTTTTTTTCCTTAAAGTGGTCAGAGGTGCAAGAGAAGGCATATATTGGAGTAAAGACAGAAAGCTAACAGAATTAAATCAGGCAAATAATGCTGCTTTAAGCATCAAAGCGTCACAAGATTTCCAATGAGGATATGTCTAATTTTCTGTATGAGAATTATGGTTGATTTCGTACCTTTGTATCGTTTTATTTTTATGTTATATCTCCTTCCACCTCTTGAAACGCACCAAAAAATGACTCCAAAACTCTGTACCATGCAATGGCTGAGGTAAATTGCAGTAAATTATATACCAATGGAAAAGTAATTTATCAGGGTTTTGCATGAATTCAAAGATTTGTATATTTTTGTCAACTTATTTTTGTCGAATGCCTTTTTTTTACAGCAATGTTTATAAGTTTGTTAAAGATTATTTCAAGTCACTCTTTTGTCCTTTCGATTTTGTTGTTTTGCTTTTTATGAAATATTCAGCTTCAGAATGAAAACGAAGTATCTAAGCGTGAAAATTAACCTAACATAAGCCACTCAAAGGAAAATATCACCAAAGGACTTTTCAAGAAAGAGTCACAGCAAAATCTTATTATTTATTTACATTTTACTGTTCAGTGACAGGCATGAATAGGAACAAATTGTATATGACAGGAAAGCCAATATATTTGAATTTTGCTGTTGCAAAATAAATTCATATATCTCGAACTTTCTGTTTTGAGTTAACTTCAACTTTTATTTTGACCTCGTAGTCTTGTTACGTTTTTAAACGTAATGCAGTAAACCAAAACTATTCAGCTTTAAAAGGACACTAAAATCCTCGTCATGCCATGACAGATAACATTAAAGACCAATTAAAAAAATTATTTGTTTACCACAAACCCTGTAAGTTGTAACGTACTGATGCACCCACGAAATATCTATATATATTATTATTATTTATATCTATAATATTATATATATTATATATATTATATATATCATATATATATATATATATTATATATCTTACAAGTGTGTAATGTTAAGTGAATTACATATCATGTTGGCTTGCTTGGACAGGCTGAGGCTGTAGGGGCAGCTTCTTGAGTGAAGGAATTTGGTACGTAAAGCATTTTAATCGAGACACTGCTCGTCTTGTCGTCAAGCATGTACATTCGTTTGTACGGATGTTACAGGTCTAGTCGACCAGGGCACTTGCGAAAGTCACATTCCTTTTGGTGAGAAGAAAGAGGTCAGTTTGGTATACGCCAGGTGTCGGGAGAGAAAACCCCATCTAAAAGATGGTATTATAGACGGGATTCTCTAACCTGACTAATACAATGAACCTATTGACATTCTGGGTCTGGGAGTGAATTCTTAGCCAGGAGGGTAGAATGATAACTTACTAGTTTTCTTTGTGGGCAGATTTGTTTTTTTTGTCACTATGACTTGTTAATCCTTTTGTTCTATTTTATATTCATCTGCTTTGGGTAATAAATAGTATATTTTTGTACTTACGTGATCTTAATAGCCTAATGACATGTTTGCCGACAGAGGGCACCATTGACAACAGGTAAGGGTTTCCAATTTGTGTAGTTTTAATAAAAGGGTGGATCTATATATATATATATATATATTAATATATATATATATATATATATATATATTTACATATATATATATATATATATATATATATATATATATGTATGTGTGTGTGTGCATATATATACGGATGAATTTTTATATTATAGAGAATATCTACTTTGTTTCAGTAAAAACAAATCTTTAGTTATTATTTTCCAAATACCATCACGAGCGTATGACAAAATTCTCAAATGCAACGGCCTTGAATCAACCAGCATAAACTGGATCAGTAGCAGTGTTGCCAGACACGCCTTACCAACTCTTGAATGAAGTGTTACCAACCACTGACAGATTTCATGTCAGAAATATTTACTCAGCAAATATGTTCTTCAGTATTCCACAGTACGACGGAAGTTGGAATCGATTTACTGTAACAGTGTGTGCAGCCAGAATATATGTTATTCAAGTTTAACTCGTTAATCAGTATTCTTTGTTTTCTATTTTTTGCTAAAGATAAAACCACAAAGTTCAGAGACTCATAAACTGAAGGCCTGCGTGTATGTAGCATGTCTGGTACATGAATTCTGAAATGTTTAAATATTTGCTCTTTCAGAAAGATTAATAATAAAGCAGCCACAACAAAAAATCCAACAGTCCTCCAATGGCAGTACCCAAAATAAAATTGACAAGACAACACGGCTGGAAAAGTGAACTGTGAATCGATTTAAATATATGAGCCTTAATTCTCATTTTGCGATCCAGTGCGTGAAAGGATTCTTATAGCAAAGGGAATCGTCTCGACTTTTGGTTTCAAATTGGAATTCTTTTCATATAATGTTCATTTATTTATTTATTATCAATTAATTTTATGTGCGTCATATTTGTATTGTATGTGTAACTCACACACACACATACACACACACACACACACACACATATATATATAATATATATATATATATATATATATATATATGTGTGTGGTGTTGTGGTGTTGTGTGGTTTGTGTGTGAGTTACCCACATACAATACAAATATTAATATATATATCTATATATATATATGATATATATATTATTATATATATATATATATATATATATATATACTGTATTTTTCTTTTGTTTCCATTGAAGGGCCCTCTGTTCAGTGGAAGCTTGCCATGTCAATTCTCGGTGTCGCGGGTTGTTCCAGAGCCGTACAATCATCATGAACATCAATCATATTAATAAATATACCTGACTGGAGAACACGACGCACCTTCCAGAGTTCAAACGGAGTAGCAGTATCCAAAGACTACGACGATTCGTTCTTGCGACTGCGACTGACTACGTAAGGAGCAGCCTTATCACCAGATAAGACGTAGGGCCTTACGGCGAACAAAGAGTCCGTATCTCCATATCACCATCAGCGACGGAGGGGATTGTTGCGTAACAATAGTAGCTTTCGGGGGAGGAGCCTGCAGCGGCGATTGGCTTCCTTAAGTGTCGTGCTACGCAGCAGAATCGGTTGTGTAAAACGACACAGATAAAAGCAAAATTAACAGGAGGGATTTCAAGAACAAACAGTGATAAGAGAGATGAGCGGGTTATGGCGAGGTCATGTCCTTTCCTCCTCCTCCTCCTCCTCCTCCCCTTCCTCTCAGCATATTATTCTTCACATTCTATACGTCATCCATCTTACCTTATCGTCGTGAAGTTCTTTGGCCTTCCAGGCAAGTGAGAGAGAGAGAGAGAGCTTCCTTTGTACTCATATAGTGCATGAAAATTCTCTCTCTCTCTCTCTCTCTCTCTCTCTCTCTCTCACACACACACACACACACACACACACAAACACAAATTATATAGATATATATATATATATATATATATATATATATATATATATATAATATCTATCTATCTATCTATATATATATATATATATATATATATATATATATATATATTATATATATATATATATATATAGAGAGAGAGAGAGAGAGAGAGAGAGAGAGACGAGAGAGAGAGAGAGAGAGAGAGAGAGAGAGAGAGAGAGAGAGAGGGTGGTTTTACAAATATCTGACATGATCAACTCAATGAATAATTCTTAGCAAGGTTATACATGGTTCTTGGGGCAAGTTTGATTCTTAAAGTCACCGTAGATATCATTTATATTTTCGAGATTTCTGTCGCTGAATAATGGTTACATTTTAGTTCATCAGTGTCTGAATATTTTCTTATACTGTGTAATACCAGGCAGCAATTGCTGCCACATTTCCTCAAGATGCTACATTGAAAATAAAGTAATTTGCTGCATGGTTTATCACCCGGACAACAGTCCCTTCGTAATGTGCTGCTATTTCCAATATTGAAGATATTCTAGCCTATGAAGGTAATTTCCCTTTCATTTTGTACTATTACGTAACCACCACCTCAGCACTTTCCAGGTATTTAGCTTCTGATGTTTACCTAGACTTCCGCCTACTCTCTGCTTGACCAGACCTAAGGCTGGCTTTGAATTAGAATCATCTTTGTCCCATTTACATTTTTCGAACATGCGAAGTCTTCAAAAATTTCGATTCGCCCTTAAACTCCCACCCAAGAGTCACTCGCCAGCACTTCACACCACATATCTTTTTCTCCGATTAACTCTCTGTGGAGTCGTGTGTGTCGGAGCCAAGAGAGAAACATTGTCTTTTTAAGCAGTTTCTAAAACATTTGTCCAGCAAGAAGTATACTAACTTCAAGAGGACAGTATGTACACACACACACACATATATATATTTATTTTTATTTATTTATATGCGTTTGTATTACTCAAACAGTATTAGCTATTTGACATTTCCCTGTAACCTTCAGGTAACCATAGAATAGAAATAACGATTGTGTTAAACTATCTCAGTGCAAATAAGAGTACTTCAAGATCTTTGCAAGGAGTCGCTCAAATTGCAGTGGATAATATACAAATAATAATGTTAATAAAACTCTATCAAGCAGTCTTGCTTATGGCTTGTGCTCAGTTAATGCCATCTAACAATATTATCATCTCCTCCTCCTCCTCCTCCTCCTCCTCTCCCTCTTTTCGTCTACACCAGAGGAGAGGTGTGGGTAGGTTCCTGCAAATCAGTAAACAAAAAACAAAAACAAAAAAAAATATTTTTGAAATATGTTCGGCACTCGCCTGCAAGAACTAACAGTCTCTTTGTCTTTTGAGCAGCTTATGGAAGTTTATTTTCGAAACTTCCTCGAGGAAGTTCCACCCTAAGAAGTATTCGTGAGCACCGAAAGTTTCTGGAGACTTTCTTATTTCAGAATCCTGTCTTCTGCAGACTTCTCACTTCACCCGAATTCTCTTCTTCTTTTGCACCTTGATATCTGAGAGTTTGCTTGTCTTCTTGGGTTAATTTGGAAATTCATCTTATCTCTTTTACACCTGGAAATATGAGGACTTTCTTGTCTTCTTTGGTTATTTGGAATAAGGCTTCCCCAGTCCAGTATCATACAGAATTAGGCTCATATTCAGTTGTCCCTAATATGCCTTATCGGTCTGGTTTGATCCCGCAAATTTACTCCTGTTCAGACTTAGTCTTTATCATGCTATTCATGTGCGAGGTTTTTGCGCCAGAAGAAGCTTTTCTTTGTTCCCCGTCCTCCTCTGATGATTGTCTGCACTGTGTCAATAGTGTCATTGTCTGCTTTTGAGGTTAGACTTTATATTTATATATATAATATATATGTATGACTAATGGGACTTTCTGTATGCTAATGAAGAAGCTGATGCTTTGAAAGTATTGGCATTAGGTTCCTTTATCCTTGTTTCTAGTAGTAATGAGATGAATATAGCAAAAATCATCTTTTTTTTCTCAGAAGGTAAACCGAACAGTATCGCAAGAAATAGAGTATATATATATATATATATATATATATATATATATTTATATATATATATTATTATATATACATATAGATACATATATATATAATATAGTATATATATATCTTATATATATATATTATTATATATGGGGATACAATCCACAATGAAGTGAATTCCTCTTGTAGTTTAAAATATATAGTTCTTGTATAGGATTAGAGCTTTCAACCATCAACTGTGGTCTTGTTCACTAAGTGTTATATGTCACCTCAAGGAACTAACAAGTAAGAGCACAAACATTTGAAAAAACAACGGTTAGGTAACAGCTAGTTCATATTATGAATGATCAGGCGGTTGAGCCCTCGTTCTTTCCAGAATTCGTCTTGATCTTCGTGGGGGAATGTTTCTATTGTCAACTGCTTGTTCTATGGTGGTTGGGTGGTTTGTTGGAGAAATGACCTGAGTGGAGTAAACAGGAGAGGAAGCAGCATCGTTATTGGCACATATATTTCTAAAGTTTGAAATTTTCCCTTTCCTACATATCTCTTCACAAATAGCTGTATTTTCTGTAATGCAGTATTTCCTGCAAAGGTCTCGTTTAATGAAATTAACGCCCCTTCTACTACTCGTCTCAAAGTCCGGTCGTTACATGCAAAAACAACCTTGGTACCTTTAAAATTTATTGCGTGGTTTTTCTCCCATGTATGTTGCGCAATTGCACTGTATGAACTTCCCCTTCTGCAAGCAGCAACGTGTTCTTCCCTTCTCTTATCAATGGAACGTCCGCTTTCTCCCACGTAACATTCATTGCAATCACTACAAGGTATTACATATACTCCTACATTCTCTCTATTACCCGGGTTATTTTTAATGAGTTTCTTCTTGATTGTACTGTTGTACTGAAAAACTAAGTTGAAGCCGTTCTTTTTTCCTTTAAGCTGCTAGAAAATTTATTAAGTTCTCTATTATAAGGAAGAGCAAGAGATGCCTTAAAATCTGCCTTTTCAGTTATATCATGAGGGGCGTAAAACATCGATCTAGCTTTAGATAGAGACTGTAGTATAAAAAACTTTGGGTAACACAGTTTAGTAAAACTATCTACCAAGAAATTTATTTCGGCGTCAAGAGGAATTTACTTCATTGTGGATTGTATCCCCATTTACTTACAGGTACGACATAGTACCTGGCTTCTCCATATATGTATATTATATATATATATATATATATATATATATATATTATTATATATATATATAATATAATGAAGCGGAGAAAGCAGGCGAGTCAGCCAAAGTGATAAAATGCTCCTGCTCCCTGTGCATTATATATATATATATATATATATCTATATATATATATATATATATATATATATATATATATATATATATATATATGTGTATGTGTGTGTAAGGATAAATAAAAAGCAGGGAAATGGAATGAAATTGTGTAATGTTATGCGGATGTTGGGAGAATGGAAGCAGTTGGACCATATCGGTATCTATGGGTTAAAGTATAACAGGTGATGATGGAATGAGATACAAGGTGAGTTATAAAATGACTGATGCAAGAAAGATCTGAAAGAAAAGGGGAGTATCTTTTTAAGCCAAGGTTGAAATATATGACAGGATTTTCGAGCCAACCCTCCTTTCTGGAAGCGAGGTGTAGACGATGAAAGGGTGTATAAGATTAAGGCTCTTGGTATTAATTGTTTGCATGGTATAATAGGAGTGAGATGCATTGAAATACAGAGAAATGTTGGCCCAATAGATGAAGTAATGAAAGGGTTAGCACATGTTGAGAAATGCATCATTGTTTCAAGATGATATGGTCTTATGGAAAGAATCTAGGATGATAAGATTGGTGAGGCGCTTGTAAATCGTGAGAATATCTTTGCAGAACTTCGTCACGCTATCTATCAACCTCTCTAGGTCTTCCTCACTCCTTTTTCCTTCCCTTAACAGTTCATAAATGTATAACTTCCACCAACCTATCATCCTGCATCCTTTCCACATGACCAAACTATCTCAGTGTACTCTGATTCATCCTTTCACCGGTGCTAAAATTTTTGCCGCATCTGTGTATCTCACATTTTTAACCTTTTGATTCTTTTTATACATCGTACATCTGCACTTCACTCCCATAAAGGAGAGTTGTTTCAACGGCCTCCTCATATATTCCCCCCTTGGCTTCCACAGACATTTCCAGTATCTTCCCAATATATGTTGCTACCTTTCTTGATTGACCTACTCTGTGGCTTACCTCTTCTTACGTCTTATAGTCATCCATTGCATATACTCCTGAATACGTTTACGAAACAACCACTTCCATTCTTCCACCGTCCATATCAACATTCATGGCTCTGTCTTTATAGTTTCTATTTCCTTATCCCACAACTTTGCACTATTGTCCTTCCTTTGTATTTTTACATCTCTGTACCTGTAAGGACAATTGATCTGCCACGGAGATATAACAGACTGGATTGTACAGCAAATCAGTCACTCTCCCACCGTTACGCTCAACATTGTACACATCATCCCTCCATCTATTCATGCATGAGTTTTTCCTGGGTCCTTGCCTGCGTATACGTACATCCATTGATTTCCAAAAGTTTCACAAAACTGTCTTATAACAAAAGCTTAATGCGCGCATACCCCCTCCTTTGTCTGCCGCACTTCCCTTCAACTGTCAGCCCTTCTGTCATCTGTTTAAGCTATATCAAATCCTACAAAACACCTTCCCTGGTATACTAAGTAAAACAATGCTCCTGTAATACTTTCATTCGCCACTATCACCTTTAACTTTGTACAACAGATGAAACAGTTATTCCTTTCACCCATTCCTTCAGAACCTTTCCCTCATCCATACCTACCTTACGAAGCTTGGTCAGATACTGTACTACAGTATCCCACTCCGTCTTTCCACTCTCCGGCCTCTTAATTACCCTTGTGTTCATTAACAAAGGAATTCTTAGCCTTACACTGACCTTTTCCACTCTTGCATCATTCAGCTCTGCCTCTTTTCAATCCTCCATAATGCTCATCTTCAAAATACTCACTCCATCGACCCAGGACTGTATTCACTTCAGCCAGCATCTCTCCTTCCACGTCTTTTGTTGGGAGATTCATTTGCCCTTAATTGTTTCTTCCTGTATTTACGTGCTTGTAGAACAACTTCTAATTCTCAAAGTTGTTGTTGTTGTTCACCTTCCCCCTTCTATCTTTACTTATTTGGTTTCCTTTTCTCTCACACTTTTTTCCTGTATGCTTGCACATGATATTCTGTCATGCAACTGCACCTTAATCAATTTTCTTTTTCCTCTAAAAGACTCACTTATACACACACACACACACACACACACATAAATATATTATATATATATATATATTATATATATATTATTTATATATGTGTGTGTGTGTGTGTACATATAACCGAATCATGAAAATATAGAATGTGAAGAATGATAAGATACAAAATTCACGAAGGAAAGAGATACGATGGAGTTCTGCAAGGCCTTTCGACCTCTTGTCCTTTACAGCTAAGTAAATGACAAGAGATTGAAAGGCCTTCCAGAACTCCATTGCTTCTCTTACCTACTTGGGATTTTGTTTATATATATATATATATAGTTTATATATATAATATTATATATGTATATATATATACTATATATATATATATAATATATATATATATATATATATACTAGCTGACCAACCCGGCACTGCCCAGGAAGACTGAATGACAGCCAATAGACACTCTCTCTCTCTCTCTCTCTCTCTCTCTCTCTCTCTCTCTCTCCTGTTAAGGTAGTTGCTTCAGTTACAAAGCCCAACATTTTTGAAGTTTTATATTTCACCCCTTATCCACCATACCTGTTGGGGCTGAAATTGGATTTAAAGGGCATTGGGAGCCACTATTCATCTCAGCGACCTCGAAAACTATGGATTAGGCACTAATATCTGTCGATTTTGGTTATTTTTACATGTCACCCCCTTCCCTACCCCGCCCTCTTTGGTGCCAGTGATGTCTTACCCCTGCAGTAGTCTTTACCTGATAGTAAGTCGTATGTATACCGAATGAGGTATGATAAACCCCCACCCAGTTTATTCAGTCACCAAGTCTATGGGCAGAACCAGCCCTGTTTCAAGGAATCCATTCCCCCCCCTCCCCCCAAAAACAATATTCTTTTCCAGATAGTAAGTCATTTGTATGCCAAATTCGGTTGAAATTGCTCAGTGCATTTCAGTGTTATGATGGAATACACACGCACACATACAGACATACATCATTCCATATATATATTCATTCAATCGTTCCTCTTGAAGCCGGTGACTCAATAGAGAAACAGGACAGCTTTCTTTGCCACTTAATCATGTCACTGCCAAATCAAGGACGAATCTTTTGTAAGCGTGCATGTGAATCTACTTCCAAAAACATGTGGGCAATTCTTCATCAGCCGCACCAGACCACTTTAAGAATTTAGATCGACCTTTGAACAAACTCTTCGCCTTTCGAAACCTTGGTTTCGCTTCCTTCGTTCCTTGCGCACAAAAAGGATTTATGTGAAGCTCCTCGCGTGTCAGTCATGTCTAATGCACATTTGGATAACTGAAATAGGTTAATGAAACAAGTTGAAATTGGGCATCCGCAAAAGCAAATTTGCCGCGGCAAAACCGTCTGTAATAGCTAACCGGAATATACTGGTTTTGTGTTTGATTCCGTTGCGCATACCTTTATAGTTCTAGGACGTGACAGTGGAATCTGTGTACTTGTTAGTGAAAGCAGTCTTATAGTAACTGGGCAAGAGTAAAAGAAAGATATTTTATTCTAATAATACACTAGAAAGAAACATCATTGATTGTTATTTTATAAAAGAAAGTTTCAGCAAGAACATCGATATTCGTCATGGCATGCAGTGACTTGGTCTATCGATATCAAAAGAAATGGTCGGGGAGTTTGATTTAAAGGAAGGAACTTGAAACAGTGCGAGAAGAAAAGTGAGGCTCCCAGAGATATTGTCAAATTTGACCAGTCACTAATGAAGGAAGGACCTCTCCTACAAAAACCTGCCAAGTGCAAATACTTGTTTTCCAGCCGGTGTGTGTTCGTACGTACTTTCCTTCTAGTTTATATATAATAAATTTCTACCACTTCGTATCAGTCCTCTGAAGATGGCTTAGTTAGCAATAAATCTGTTCAGTTTTTCCCTGTGGTATTTGATATATATATATATATATATATATATATATATATATATATATATATATATATTATATATATAAACTACGAAAGTACTTGTTCAAAGTCCAAGTTTTCACTAATCTTCTTACGTGGATTTTGTGATATTCTCAAGCACGCGTTCCTTTGTGGTACATTGGATATATAGTATGTGAGTGTGTGTGTGTATTAGTATATCTTTATATATATATATATTATAAGGGCTGTTGCCTTGTATAATAAGGCGCCCTATGAGGTAATGTTAGACTTGCGATAATCTTACGCTAAGTCGGTTGTTTTGTAGATCACTTACGAAGTCGGTATTATCTTCTTTGGTTATGACGACGATGTGTTAAACTCATGATGATTCGGCAATGATGTGAGGTTCTAGTAGAAAACACGAATTATAAAAAAATACTTATATTCTCTGAGATTACATGATGAAGTTCAGAGGAAATTTGTACAGGTCTTCTCATGACGATGGCTTGATCGCTTCTGCCAATGATGATGGCTAATTCCACTCTGTTTCCACTACTATCTCGGTTACAAGTCATAAAGGAAGCAGACAGTAGCTCGAACATATGAACATACATACATATGAGACATGTAGGCCGTTTGAATTATAGGTCGCGGTAGTTGTCTCAAGCAGGAAGCTTGGACTAATGTTTCAAAACAAATGAATGACCACAGGTGACGGCACGTCACCTTAGCCTACTTTATTGTATACGTCATCTTATTCTTCTCTGGTCTGATCATATTCCTGCAAGCAATCTGGTTGACCTCTTTAGCTTTAGTCTTTTATATATATGGAATAACATTCCATATTTTTATTATGTAACTCTTACATATATACTTGCATACAACCTGTAGTGTAGAGTTCTAAAAAAAAAAAGAGGGGGATATGAATCATTTTTAAACATACGCCCCCTTCTCTCTCTCTCTCTCTGCACATAAGAGGAGGTGTATTCCGAACAAGATTGGGATCTTGGCGTGACCGAAAAGAGCGCTTGCGGTAAAAGCGTCCCCGATAATAGTGGGTGGCGTCCTCCTCATTGTCCCAGAGAATAAATACGTCATTTGTCTGTGGTCAACAGCCTCTACCAGGGAGTTTATTTAAAACGCATCTCTTGTTTTCCTTCCTTTTTGTTATTTTGTCAGTTCATGATATGTTTGCGTTAATTACCATTTTTATTGTTCTGTCTTATCTTGCACGTTGTTCCAGTACTAAAAGTTGGGAAGAAAAAGCCTTGGAACGAAGTATCTGGCCGTTTGTATTTATTATGTATAATAATTATAAAAAAATTATATTAAAATAAAAATTATAATAAATTTAATATATATAATTGATATATATATATATATATAGAGAGAGAGAGAGAGAGAGAGAGAGAGAGAGAGAGAGAGAGAGAGAGAGAGAGAGAGAGAGAGCTATGTTTGTTTTATGTTCTCCCTTGTGTATATTCAATAGACACAGTGGCTGTGTTTTTAGCACTACAAATATCTGTCTATATACACACACATATATAATAATAATAATAATAATAATAATAATAATAATAATAATAATAATAATAATAATAATAATAATAATAGAATGTATGTGTGCGGCTGAAAGAGATGGCAGAAAAAAGGCTAAGAAGCAAGAAAACAAGGGAGGAACTCAACGAGAAATACAAAGTACAAGAGAGGGGACTAAACAACACAATAGAAGATGTAAAACAGAGGCTTAAGGCCAAAGCACATAAGATCCAACGGTACATGAACAGGAATAAGGGATACCAACAGAACAAACTATTCGGAACCAACCAGAAAAGACTATACAGCCAACTAAGAGGGGAAGACAACCACCAAGAAATTCCTGAACCCGAACCAAGTAAGAGACTCTGGGAAAACATATGGAGCAATCCGGCATCACACAACAAACATGCAACATGGCTCCAGGAAGTCAAGGAACAAGAAACAGGGAGAATAAAACAAAGATTCACAGAGATCACGACAGACGCAGTCAGACACCAACTAAAGAAAAGGCCAAACTGGAAAGCCACAGGTCCCGATGAAGTCCATGGATACTGGCTCAAAAACTTCAAGGCCCTACACCCACAAATAGCAGAACAACTCCAGCATTGTATCTCAAATCACCATGCACCCAAATGGATGACCACAGGAAGAACATCCTTAGTACAAAAAGACAAGAGTAAGGGAAATATAGCCAGTAACTACAGGCCTATCACCTGCCTACCAATAATGTGGTAGTTACTGACAGGTATCATCAGTGAAAGGCTATACAATTACCTAGAGGAGACAAACACCATCCCCCACCAACAGAAAGGCTGCAGAAGGAAGTGTAGGGGCACAAAAGACCAGCTCCTGATAGACAAAATGGTAATGAAGAACAGTAGGAGAAGGAAAACCAACCTAAGCATGGCATGGATAGACTATAAGAAAGCCTTCGACATGATACCACACACATGGCTAATAGAATGCCTGAAAATATATGGGGGCAGAGGAAAACACCATCAGCTTCCTCAAAAATACAATGCGCAACTGGAATACAATACTTACAAGCTCTGGAATAAGACTAGCAGAGGTTAATATCAGGAGAGGGATCTTCCAGGGCGACTCACTGTCCCCACTACTCTTCGTAGTAGCCATGATTCCCATGACAAAAGTACTGCAGAAGATGGATGCCGGGTACCAACTCAAGAAAAGAGGCAACAGAATTAACCATCTGATGTTCATGGACGACATCAAGCTGTATGGATTGTATCTGGGGACATCAGGATGGAGTTTGGAATAGAAAAATGTGCCTTAGTCAACATACAAAAAGGCAAAGTAACGAGAACTGAAGGGATAAAGCTACCAGATGGGAGCAACATCAAACACATAGATGAGACAGGATACAAATACCTGGGAATAATGGAAGGAGGGGATATAAAACACCAAGAAATGAAAGACACGATCAGGAAAGAATATATGCAGAGACTCAAGGCGAACCTCAAGTCAAAACTCAACGCTGGAAATATGATAAAAGCCATAAACACATGGGCAGTGCCAGTAATCAGATACAGCGCAGGAATAGTGGAATGGACGAAGGCAGAACTCCGCAGCATAGATCAGAAACCAGGAAACATATGACAATACACAAAGCACTACACCCAAGAGCAAATACGGACAGACTATACATAACACGAAAGGAAGGAGGGAGAGGACTACTAAGTATAGAGGACTGCGTCAACATCGAGAACAGAGCACTGGGGCAATATCTGAAAACCAGTGAAGACGAGTGGCTAAAGAGTGCATGGGAAGAAGGACTAATAAAAGTAGACAAAGACCCAGAAATATACAGAGACAGGAGAATGACAGACAGAACAGAGGACTAGCACAACAAACCAATGCACGGACAATACATGAAACAGACTAAAGAACAAGCAAGCGATGATTCATGGCAATGGCTACAGAGGGGAGAGCTAACGAAGGAAACTGAAGGAATGATAACAGCGGCACAAGATCAGGCCCTAAGAACCAGATATGTTCAAAGAACAATAGACGGAAATAACATCCCTCCCATATTTAGGAAGTGCAATACGAAAAATGAAACCATAAACCACATAGCAAGCGAATGCCCGGCACTTGCACAGAACCAGTACAAAAAGAGGCATGATTCAGTGGCAAAAGCCCTCCACTGGAGCCTGTGCAAGAAACATCAGCTACCTTGCAGTAATAAGTGGTACGAGCACCAACCTGAGGGAGTGATAGAAAACGATCAGGCAAAGATCCTCTGGGACTATGGTATCAGAACAGATAGGGTGATACGTGCAAATAGACCAGACGTGACATTGATTGACAAAGTAAAGAAGAAAGTATCACTCATTGATGTCGCAATACCATGGGACACCAGAGTTGAAGAGAAAGAGAGGGAAAAATGGATAAGTATCAAGATCTGAAAATAGAAATAAGAAGGATATGGGATATGCCAGTGGAAATCGTACCCATAATCATAGGAGCACTAGGCACAATCCCAAGATCCCTGAAAAGGAATCTAGAAAAACTAGAGGCTGAAGTAGCTCCAGGACTCATGCAGAAGAGTGTGATCCTAGAAACGGCGCACATGGTAAGAAAAGTGATGGACTCCTAAGGAGGCAGGATGCAACCCGGAAGCCCACACTATAAATACCACCCAGTCGAATTGGAGGACTGTGATAGAGCAAAAAAAAAAAAAAAAAAAAAAAATAAAAAAAAAATAATAATAATAATAATAATAGAATGTGTGTGCGGCTGCGCTTGTTTTTAATAGACACAGTGGCTTCTCAACTTCTTAACAAATTTAAAGATACTCTTATCACCAGAAACCTTTAATCCAGACTGAGAACAAATGAAGAAACTCCCACCTCCCATGGTAGGACTGAACGCCATGCTCAGGTGGTCGACGCACTAGCCCAGTGTGCAAACCATTTCAGTGCGTCGTCCCTGGAACCTATCGTGGGCTTTTTTTTTTTTTTTTTTTTTTGTTCTTCATTTATCCCCGACTTGGATGATAGGTTTGTAGTGAAAAGCGTATGTAGAAAAATGGCTCAATAGCTGCAAGTCGAACTCCCTTATCATCAGGATGTTGATGTCCTTAGTATTTACCCTTTTCACACGTTTCCAATTTGTCCAGTCTGCTCACCAACCTGCCATCCTTCTACTTGGCTTCCACAGAATCAGACCATGTCAAAACACTGCTCCATCATATCACTTACACTCCCCCTCCGACCCCAACTCGGCCCTGTCCCCCCCACCCCCCCCCCACCCGCGCTTTTTTTTTTTACCATGCCATCGGTATTCTCCCTAATTTCCATCCATGTTTCCAATTCCTTCTTGCTGCCACACATACTTAAAAGTAGATCTTAGTTTAACCAGACCACCGAGCTGATTAACAGCTCTCCTAGCTTTGGCACGAAGGATTAGATATTTGTTAAGTGGTAAGGAACCAATTGGTTACTTAGCAATTGGACCTACAGCTTAATGTGGGATCCAAACCACGTTATATCAAGAAATGAATTTCTAATCGCCAGAAATGAATTCCTCTTATTCCAGATTGGCAGAGTGGGGAAGCGAACTCGGAGCACCAAATCGGTAGGTGAGCACGTAACCCACTCGTCCAACGGGGAACTACCACACATACTACTTAAACAGTTTTCCTCTTACAGCATCCAACTATTTTTCATCTCTTGTAGTACCCATAATGCCTTACCATAGAGGAGTGTTGGCTTAACAGTCCCTTCATACGTTCAAAAATTGGCTTCCATAGTCCCTTCAACTGTCTACTACACTCAGTTTTTTTTTTTTTTTTTTTTTTTCATCTGTCCATCCGCCTGTGGTGTTTTTGTATGGTAACACTGCGTCTCGGGCTTTAGATAGTTACGCTATTTGTAAGTTTTAGGTAAATAAAAGGATATCTGGGTGTATACTTGCAACTGAAAAGTGATTTAATAATTTACTGTATGCGAATTACACCGTTAATATTCGAAATAGGATATTATTATAATCGTTGAATGTAAGCTGAATGTAACTATCTATAGCCCGGGCCGCAGTGTTGCCATACAAAAACACCACAGGCGGATGGACAGATGAAAAAAAAAAAAAAAAAAAAAACAGAGTATAGTTCACTTGCACACAACCTGCCACTTTTCTCTCTGCATCTGCCCTGTGACTGGCCTCTTCTTTCATCCTACAGTCATCCAGAATATTTGAGTCCAGATTCTTACGCGAATCTATTGCTTCTGTTCTTAAACCATATTAGCATTGGATCTTGCCTAGATAGTGACCC
Organism: Macrobrachium nipponense; assembly: GCF_015104395.2. Taxonomy (NCBI): domain Eukaryota; kingdom Metazoa; phylum Arthropoda; class Malacostraca; order Decapoda; family Palaemonidae; genus Macrobrachium; species Macrobrachium nipponense. The sequence continues at coordinate 28,768,455 of NC_087208.1, forward strand.
AGAGGGTTTTAACCCGGTGTTTGTCTACCTTTGCGGCGTGTTTAGCACAAGCCCGTTGCAGGATTGCCGTAAAAAACACAACAAAAAGACTGTAAATATCATAAATATAATGACCCCCCAAGAAATATTAGTCCCAAATAACACCCCCGAAAACCCTTGGGGGTCACTATCCAGGAAAGATCCTGAACGCATCTTTTAACATTCCGGTTTTGCATTTCCATTGACCCTAATCAGAAGCCTTACAACTGCTTAACTTGACTCTCAACTTCCTCGTCTTCCAAACACTTAAAGGTTCTTTCACCAGTCTCTCAGTTTCTGTTATCTATCATCCGCAAACATCAGCGATTCCACGCCCCAACACGGGTCATCTTCTTATCTCACTTTGCATCTCCATTTACTGTCGTATAAATGAGTCATTACCGAATAGTCAAAGACGTCTTTGGACCTTCGTTCCCTCCCTTGTTCTGTAAACATTGGTCAATAAACACGAGCATTCCCTCCTCCACCATTTTTTTTTACACCACAGAAATGTTTGAAACTACAGTTTAGGAATGAGTATTTTTAAATCTTCAAAACTAAAATTATTCCTATCTGATAACGAATTGAATAATCCCCTAGTACAACAAAACATAAGAGGAAATAATATCATATGTCTACGTAGTGCTTTCAGCAAGTTCATGTTATCGGTCAGTGTGTACTCACCCAGTTTCTTTGCTTTCCTAACAAACCTTTGCACTAGAGATATTGGCCGAGCTCGATTCTTCGTCGTAAGTTTTGGTTGGAGGACAACCTCGGTTTTTCAAGCCTCCAAGTCTGTGGCAAAGCTGATATACTCTTTTTTTTTAAGTTGTAACCCAACTTTCGTGCAGATCCACCGCAGAACCATCTATATTTTCCAGAGAGATTGGCGTACTACAGGGGGCGCATCTTGCATTGTGAAATTAGTAGTACTATGTATATAATTTATAAGAAGCCCAACGCTACCCACTTATAACGAGCAAGCTTTCACCGAATGGAATGAATGCATGTAGATATATATATATATATACTATATATATATATATAATATATATATATATATATATATTCATATAATATGTAAAGAAAAGTAGATGAGTCCCAAACAACATACTGCTTTCTGATCATTCCCTCTTTTGTACCGCTGCGGCGCCATCTATTGACGGAGCGACAAAGTTTTTCTCTGGGTTCCTTCAACTTGGATTCATAAATTTTTGGGGGTGGTGGGGGTCCATACTGGGGTATCTCTTCCTCTCCTTTGAAGTCTTTTCGTGTCAGGTGGTAAAGAAAAGTGCATCGTTCTTGTTCACAGCATTCGTAGAACAGAATTCCCTCCTGACAACTTTTGAAGCAGAATCACACCTACTATTTTGTTTGCTTAATTTAAAAGACCAAAACGTGATGGCAGACTTTTCGGTAAACACACGAATGATACCGAAAGAGTTATCCTGTTCTCCAATTGCATTGTATTTTTAATTTATAAAATAAATTATATTTATCCTAAATACTAATGATACTAATGAATGTAGGGAAGAAATTTTGGAAAAGTAAAAACTATTCATTGTCTTGGCCCTGTGCTAAAACTATTTAACTAATGTTAAGTTTCAACATGCAGAGTACCCGTACAGTCGAAAAGTTCAGTTGAGTAGAATATAGAATTTAGGCCAAAGGCCAAGTACTGGGACCTGTGAGGTCATTCAGCGCTGAAATGTAAATTGACAGCAAAAGGTGAAACAGAAGGAAAACCTCAAAGCAGTTGCACTATGAATCAAAAGTTAGGAGAGGATGGAAAGTAAGATGAAGAAAGAGAGCATGAAAGGAGGTGCAGTAAGAGGAACGAAAGTGGTTTCAGCTAGGGGCCGAAGACACGCTGCAAAGAACTTTCTTAAGTAATCCCTACAGTGCACCGCATGAGGTCCACTGACGACACTACCCCCTACGTGTTTACAGTCGAAAAGAATGGTGGTAATCATCTTACTGATAAATTGCTTGCATGAATATCAACAAACTTACTGGGAAATGCAGCTGTTTGTTTTAAGGTTTGCACGATATCAATAAAATTCACATATTTCAGCTTTATTTTGGTTAATATTTTTTATGGCAAAGTATAGGGATTTTTTTATTTTATCCTAATTCGACTCATCATTTTGGTCTTTTTTTAATTATAATATCATTTTAACCTATTGCGAGGAGTTGCAATTATTCGGCTTTAAAAGGCATTGTTGGCAGTTCCTTTGGGAGAAATATTGGGTAGATCTAAGTAAGAATTCCACGTCGAGTATTTCTGTGTAAATAACTGTTTCCTATAGTAATTGGGTTACTTATTTTGAATCTACCGTTATTTGTTGGTGGGGGGGGGGGGTCGACTGTAATTAACCCCTAGGTGCTATAGTAGATTCACATCAACCGTGCATTTGATGTCTAGGCCAGTCCCTTACGACGCTCCTGATTGGCTGTTGATAAGCCAATGACAGGGCTGGAAACTCTCAGTCTCTCGAGAGAGTTTACATAGGCAGGATGTATGTTCCACCTCCCCTGAGGAATGCTTTTAAAGACGTATCCCTCTGGAGAGGTTGAACATACATTCTGCATATGTGAACTCTTGAGAGACACTGAGAGTTTCCAGCCCCTTGATTGGCTTATCAACAGCCAATCAGGAGCGTCTTAAGGGACTGGCCTAGACATCAGATGCACGGTTGATGTGAATCTACTGTAGCACTGAACACGGCGAAACATATTTGACGCCCCAATCCCCTCCTAGTGGCTTTCGTATATGCGGGACCGTTCCTTGCAGTCCGTGCGGAGTTTTTGCTTAGAAATACCCTTCTCTTATATCCCCTTTATCTATGTCATTTACGAGGGGACAGTTATCCTTCTCATCCATTCCTTTGGAACCTTTCCCTCATCCAGACATACGTTCCACACATTGGTGAACTATTCGACCAAAGTTTCACCACCATTCGCCAGCATCTTCCTTGTCGTTCCATCAGCTTGTGGTGTCTTGTCCTCTTAAATTCCTTCAACAGTCACTCCACGAGGATTCCCAACTTTACACTAACCCATCCTACTCGTGCGTCATTCAGCTCTCTGCTTCTCTTCTCTTTTCCATCATCACAAGATGTTCTCCATCGACCCAGCTGTAATCTTTCCAGAAAACAGTTGCTCCAATAGTATTTTTTTTTTCTGAGTTCCATTTGCTCATTAACCATCCTCTTTGCATTCACTTCCTTGTAAAACAGTGCATTCTTCCTCAAGTTCTTACCCTCACTTGTTCTGTTATTCGCCTTCTTCATTTTCTTAATCAACATACCAATTTGCAGCCCTCCAGCCTCAGTAGTTTTCCCCTTTCTTTGAAATTACGTCTGTAATAATCTCCTGGTTTTTAGTTTTCTGAAAAGAAAACTATTGTGCTGGCTTTGTCTAGCTGTCCGCACTTTTCTTGTCCGCCCTCAGATCTTAAAAACTACTGAGGCTGGAGGGCTGCAAATTGTTATGTTGATCATCCACCCTCCACTCATCAAACGTACCAAATTGCAGTCAACTACCCTCAGTAGTTTTCATTTTACTGGAGGTTTAAGTTAGCCATAATCGTGCGTCTGGCAACGATATAGGCCAGGCTACCACCGGCCCGTGATTAAAGTTTCATGGGTCGCGGCTCATAATACATTTAAGCTCCTCGTTTCCTCATTCCAGCACTGTTTCGTTCCCTCTCCTCTTGAGCCAAACACGTTCCTTAATCTTTCTGTGACCTCGTCCTAGAATTGTTCACACTCGCTGTACATTCCTTCATCTTCTGTGTCATTGATCTTATTCTATTTTAATCCAGATTCTCCTTATATATTCTCTTCACTAACTCCCCGTCAAACTTACTCGTCTTATTTTCCCTTATAGTTACATTTTCACCCTAAGTCTCCAACTTGCATTTCTATTTACCTGAACTTTTGGTTCAATCCAATGAATTACGTATTTTTTCTCTTGTTGTTATATATATATAGATATATATCTATATATATATATATATATATATACATATATCTTACAAGTGTGTAATGTTAGTGAATGGGTGGTTAGAGTGGTGGCAGCAGTGTAGGAAGCCCAGTAACATTGGGAAAAGTTGAAAGTTTTTATTAAGCTTTCGGAGAGTACATTCTCTCTCTCTTTTTCAGAGAGGGAGATAAAAGTTACAAAAACAGAAAACATTGGTCAAGGTAAAAGAAAAACCAACATGCAAGTCAATAGTTGTATGTGTATATGTGCGTGTACGTACGTACGTGTCGCGCGCGTGAGAGAGAGATAGAGAGGAAATTTGTACGTACAAATATTTACATGTAATAGTAAGAAGACAGTCAACTTCCTATATTTATATTATCTTGCTATTAGCTTTATAAGCATCTATTAGTATATTCTCATTTGAAAAAGTAAAATTAAAAAAAAAACCCTAGTACCTAAAAACCAAATTAAGAATGACGAAAGGAAAATCAAATGATTCCTGGTGGCTACAGTCTCACACCCATTGAGAACTGGATGTGGATTGGTTGCAAGACAGTCCTCGCCCAACGAATCTCGCATCTGATTGGCTGACTTGTTTACTGACCACACCTGTCTCCTTGTAAGTTTTGTGCGCTTCTTTAAGAATGAAAAGGAAACTTGCTTTTGGGTACGGTTACATAATTACGTTGCAAAATTCAGATGACTTGTAGGAAAAGGAAATTGAGGACAATCGAATGTAAACTCCTCGTATCTCCGATTCCTGCTTCGTGATGGTACTATACGGTTGCCACTTGTTTAAGAGACTTTAAGGAAGACAGGATGTACGTCATGATACAGAGGGAAAGGATGTCTTTGTGAGGAGATGAATCTTGAAAGGAGTACTGCTTCTAATGGTGAAGATCTCTCTCTCTCTCTCTCTCTCTCTCTCTCTCTCTCTCTCTCTCTCTCTCTCTCTCTCTCTCTCTCAAGACTACGCTCTGAATTGCGTTCATGCAGAGCCCACTGTACCTGTTCCTCCACGATAATTTCATAATCTTGCTAAACAAGCTGTTTGGACATTTATGCAAATATTTTACTAATGGTTGCTCTGAATACGCAGCATCAAAGCTAGGGCACATTGCCCTCGCAGGTTGCAGCTTCTTAAAGCCAACAAGATTCCTGGCATTGTGCAGTTGTTGCTGAAGTTGAGGAATCATGCAAATTTAACAAGCACAATCATAGCTGTTTCTTTGATCAGCTCTTCCTAAAACACTCATTATTGTATTCAGTCCATTTCCTCGTGTCTTTTAGCTAAAGGAGGTTCCCTTACCAGAAGTTCCTGCAATTGCTTTAGAAATTGGCTATGTCAAACTTTAGACGACTTTAGACTGACCGCCACGTCATGCTATGTCTGCTAAGTAAGTGCACAATGGAAGGGATTGTCAACATGACGTGACTTCTCTCTACTAGATGTAACAGACAAATAGCCCCAGTTGTATCTTTTGGTATTTTTCGGAAGAAAAATGATCGGTTAGGATTAAAGTTTAATGAGCTATGCATCGTCATACCGAAACACTGAATAGTACTTCCGAAACGACAATAATAGAATTGACAGCTTCCTGCAAAACGTGCTCTCTCTCTCTCTCTCTCTCTCTCTCTCTCTCCTCTCTCTCTCATCTCTCTCTCTATATATATATATATATATATATATATATATATATATAATATATATATATACATATATATATATATATATAATGTGTGTTGCTCGTCAGAAGCGTGTTAACCCAGGCTTATACGCTCACCATTCACTCCTTGCGTTGTGGATATTAAAGCCCTTCCACTCAGTACTTCTTCCAACCTTTCTAACAAGCTCTCAGCTGGCCTTTCTCACCTCCTTGTCTATTAAGCTTCCAAATTATACACTTTTCACCACCCTATTGTCCTCCATTCTCACTACCTGACCAAACCAACCCAGTAGGTACACTTAATTTATTTCATTTCACCAATTCCAGGTGTCTTACCACAGCTTAGTTGGGTCTCAATTTTTCTCACCCTTTCATGTTACACCTGTTGAGTGCTTTGATGGAAATTTCCTACATTCAGTTTGAGTAGTTCCCCCTCATTTGTATTCAGCATCCACACATCTCACTTCTGTAAAGGAGGGTTGCCACAACAGCCATTGTATAACTCCACAAATTTGCTCCCAGAGGCACTTCTTTTCCTCCAAATATTTTGTCGAATTCTACCGTCCCTCTTCCACACATCTTGTGATTCACTATTATGCTGCCATTTTCCAAACAATTACTTTTGACACCTGTGATATAAGAAGCAACCACTTCCAGTCTCCAAACTTCCTTATCAACGTTTAATGCTCCATCTTCTCTTCTTTCGTAAAACTTGAAAACTCTCAACAACCGCTCTTCCATATTATCCAGCCTTGATTAACACCTTCCATGCTGCCTTTATTAATTCGGTTACATAAGCTTTCTCTAAGTCCTTGTATGTCATGTACTACAGCTTTTTCGACACATATCCTCTTCCATACTGTAAATCTTCACTGTTTTCCATTTTAGATACTTCGTCACCTGCATTTTTTTTTCAATCAGAATCCTACCATTCACCGTCCATGGTATGGCCAGTGACTTTATGTCCCTATAATTCTTACAGTCGCTCCAATCACCTTAACTTTTACGAAATGGAACTCTTATTCCTTTCACCCATTTCTTCAGGATCTTTCCCCAACCCAGACATACTGAACAAACCATGACCAGTTACTCAATCCTACTAACATCACCACACCTCAACATCCCCCTTGTAATCCGTTAACTTACTTCCTTTCTTCTGTAATTTAGATCTAAACATTTTCCGTCCTTCACAACCTTCTCTTCCATCTCCAACAACTTTACTCTTATGATAGAATCCATTAAAAGTGCAAACAACAAAGGCGACACAAACAATATGCTTCAACAACCCGCTGTTTACTACATACGTCATCACCTAAACTCCAGTGCCATGCGATGCGATGACCCCTTGGTAAAGGTTCTAATCTTGGCTGGGGTAGGTGCACTTATCATATATGATTTCCTTTGGGTGTCAATTATTCCCTAGGTTGAGTACGATGTTAAGGGTGTATGGGACTTAATATTTAAAAGTATGGAATGGTCACATGTGAATTGGTGAGTGTCCACACAAATATTAAGCCACGAATTTCGTTTAATATCGACTTCTCTGTCCTTGAGAATAACTTGCACCGATAAGTGCGTCTGTCCAAGCTAGGATTTGAGCATGGCCTTATATATAATGTGTGTGTTTATACATTAGTAAATGCCAACCTCTTACAGCAATTCAAAAGTTTCTTATGAATTGGCAAACACTGCCAATATTATGCTCCATTAATTTATTGTCAGTGACAGCTGTTTCACCCTTTGTCTCATGGCCATCTTAGGGGCCACACTAGATCTTCGATGAAATTACGCTGTTATATATTAACAAATACATCAAGAAAATGTACTAAAATCAAGAGAAAAAATGATCTGTGTTGGGCACAAATTGGCTACAGGTCCATTAGCACTCTTTCTGACATCAATTATCAGAGATTCTGGGAGCAAACTCTTGGGCTGTGAAATGGGTTAATATTAATTTTTCTGAAGCATGACATTTATGTTAATTTTAATTTTGTATTGCTCTGAATGAATTTCAATTTTCTCTCTGCACTCGCCAATGTGCTTCAGTGTAGTTCCATTTTAGGTCTAGCTCTAGTACAGCCCTGAATATGGTTGAGGGTTAATGGTTTACTTAATCAACAGTTTGTCGGCGTAAGATACGTGTGTGTATGTGTGTGCGTGTGTATCCCATCATCTTTGCATGGCATTTACATTTAAATTATGTAATCCCTATTCAGTTGGGTCCCTGGTTAACCGTATTGGCTCAGTAAGCGACGTCATTTTGTAAACAAATAGTAAAGACCTTTTTCAAGGGTCTTTGGGAATATAGGACCCAGAATGCCTTACACTTTTTGGTGGTGTAGATCATTTGTGATTTATCTTTTTCTAATTTAACGGTTCTCATATTTATATGAATTATACCTCTGGCTCTAAATACTTTGCTATTTTCATGTTTGTTCATATGTATATTCTCAGAGGTGATTTCGAAAAATTTAGGTTGCAATATATTATTTAGTAATGAAAATAAGGTGGTGTTGAACGTACTTCTCGTCGTTAAATCTGTGCTTTTTTGTTTCAATGTCCATTGTGAAAAAGTTATAATTACGATTCATTTATCATTTCTCGAGGTCACAGAAAACAGTGTTAGAGGAACCTTACTAATTTTCGGTCGACCACTGATCCTTATGGTCACAGAAACTCGGAAGTCAGCATGAGAAGGAGAAACACCAAGAAAAGGATCTAGTTTCCGAGTCAGGTCAAGAATCATGCGCAATTAATAGTGCAATTAATTATGCTAATGGGAAATGTCACGGGCTCTGTAATCTTAGTCGATTGTTAGGAGAATAGTGTTTTTAGGTGAAGTAATGTGAAATTAATTACCTGGGTACTAGGCTAAGGAAGACCAGGCTAGCTAGTGCATCCTTAGGCCAAGCTGCTAGACCCAGCCCTTATTCTTAGTGTTTTGACTTCAATTTATAAACATGTTTTTCTAAGCCGCTATTATTGTCTGTTAGCGTAAACATGTTCGTATTTAGGGTCATACCTATTATCATCCGGAGTGAACCGGCCAAGGCGTACCTACAGTTACCTAAAGTTAAATTTCTCACAGCGCGACCACCTTCCCGAAAATCGGAAATTCTATGGCTTTAATTTGTGACTTGGGAGAAAACATTTACTTCGAGAATAAAGTAGAGGTCTTCGAGGTGTTGCTTCGACGGAAGCTGGCTCTTGACTAAAATGTCTATCCAGGGTTACAGGACATGATAATTATTTTTCGGGAAGGTGGTTGCGCTATGATAGAGGCCGACCATTTGGTATTTTACCCTTGATTAGGATAGGCTCTTAATCAAGGTCATTTGTATACCAGCCTTTCTGAGTATACTAAATGCTTAACTACGAGGTAGGTTTCGTACTAGTAGCCTCCTATAGGCTAGGTAGACCTTAGCTATCAACTTGTAGCCCATGCTTCATTTTTTCGATGGAATTGTTAGTTTTGTAAATTTTTTGGTCCTACAAGTATACATAGGTATGTCTTACAAACCATCATTGGTAAATGTATAAGTTAATGCCATAGATATTTATGTTCGTTGTACCACAACCACCGTTGTGTTTTGTAGCCTATTGGCCCCTATGGTAATGAATGTTAAAACATCAACAAAATATGATAGATATCTCAGTAACAGTAAATTTGCAATAGATTTTAGGCTAGCATGATTTTCATTGTAAGGGATTAAGAACTGAATGTAAAAACTTGAAGTCATTAATTTGGGGTAAGCAGGTGAGTAAGTGGCAGGGTACTGGCTACTCACTTATCAGCAACCTGTTATTTTTTCTTCAGATTTATAGACTATATTAGCCTAAATCACAACTCTCCATTTTTTTTGTTCATTCATGGTTTTCAACTGGGTTGTGAAGCTTTTTGTTTTTGGGAGTTTTGGTTGTTCAGTAGGCATTTAGTATGAGCGATTCTTGGATAACAGTTTTAGTGAAATTTGATTTGTTTATGGTAGTGACAAGTGGTATCATGACATTTGAGGTTCACTATGATTTCAAGTATTCGCACAGCTTATTAAACATGTCTTTACAGCAAGACTTTCACAGATGGGCATTTTTATGTGATTAGTGTTGTAGATGAGCCATATCTCCGGGTTATGGTGTGTTCAGCAGCTTCCTCATTGACCCTCCTGATGCATGCTCTTCACAATCCCTGCATTGAATGGCTATCTTTGCTTTGAGGAGCTTCAGACAGTCTTAACTATTGTAGGAGTTTCAGCCTTTGTAGTGGAATGTTACTTGTCCTCTGCATCATTTCGCAAGTACCTTGTGAGCCCTTTGATTGAGATCTCGCCCTCAAGAGGTTTTTCTGCTAGGCATAGCCTCAAGGAATTGTGGGTTGGGAATCTTTCATTTCTCAGTCATTTCTTCCTGTAGGGGGCTAATGCCTAGAGTGCGCCGTATGCATATCAACAGGATGTTTACAGACTCCTCTCACATTTAAATGTTTTACTCTTACATCCGTTCCTGCTTTCTTCCTTCCGTGCTACTCTCTAACCTGTATGTTACTTCTCCAAATTTCATCTATAGATACTTGTACATCGTCTCATTCATTTTTATGATATCTTTTTCTTGCTGTCCAGCTGCTCAGTGTTCTTGTCACTGTCTTAAATGCTGAATGGTTGAAAGTGCCCTGTGCATGGCTTCATAGCCTAAACTCCATCACTCACTCACTTACTCACTCACTTATTCTTTCCTGTTTGCTGCAACAGCTCAAAACCCAACAGTTTCAAAAAGAGATTTGAACATTTGGTGATTTCATCTTAATGGGTTATTGGTGATCTGGACGAAGTGCTTTTGTGGTTAGTGTGAATATTGCAGACCTATCTAAAAAGGATCCAAGCTTGCTGGCCTGAGTATTTATGCCTCGTTGTTAATACAAGTAGGCACAAGAGAGTTTTTGAGAACTTCCTTCCTGCTTTTGTGAAGTGAAGAACTGTGCGTACGGGTCATCCAGTCATGAAACTAGTTTTAGAGGTGTCCTGGGCGGACTCTGACAGTGCCTCCCCATTCCCGTGCTTTTTTCACATTTGTAATCATCATGACGATCAATACACTATGCCACACAATCATCAGCAGCAGCAGACAAAAGGTTGGTCGACCAGCCAGCCTTCATCTTCATCAGAGAATTTGTGATTGTGACTTTGGTGTTGGCACCAGGGCACCAGGCTAGTGCCAGACAGAGAGAGAAGAGAATAGTTTTAACAGTCGACGTGGCCGGAAGAGAAAACGAGTGCACACAACCCAGAAGGAGAAAGAAACCAGGGTTGCTGTTATCAAAAATCACATACATACTCTCTAGCCGAGTCGATAAATCGCTGTCCAGTGTTCTGATCAGATGAAATATGCCAGAAAATCTACAATTATGCCAGACCTGTTCAAAATATGCAAGAGTGCACCCCCCCCCCCCCCCCCCACACACACACACACACACACACACTCACACTTACACACTTACACTTACTCACTTACTAGTTATGTCACTGGGGTCATCTTTTATAGAGGATATTCATCCAGTCTGGACCCTACAAAATATTTGATGAAATTTTTGTAGAGTGAGTGTCTAAATGAGAACTTACAGGAGTCATAGGTCTTTTGCTCTTTCTGGTTAAAGATTCTAGTTATCACTACAGGAGTAAGCATCCTATAAACAAGGTGATGACTGACATGATGTAGGAACAATGACCAAATTTTTTAAGATTTTTATTTTTCCAGGTATACAAACCAGAACCATTTAACATAATAACACTTTAACCACCCAGGATAGTCTTGATTCTGGAGAGAACATTGTGGACTTGTAGCTGGTGAGAGGGGTGGGGAGATTCCCTTTACTAACCAGCCTGTCATCACCTTGTTACCAAGCTTCAGCTCACAGTAGGGAGTAGTCTTACTTAAAAACAAAATGCAAATTATTTGTAAAATTTTTATATATTAAATGGCAACAGGTAGGTCCTGACTTAGGGTAACTGCTTTTAGTTTTATCAGCCCAGCTCGTAACAAGAGGGATTGTATTAGCTTACATTATCATTTAGCAGCACATTAAGGAAACAAATGAGCTAATTGGAATCGGGCGGGAAAGAGGTGCCATTACTTCTATAGCCCATAAATTCAGTATTGGCAACTTTTTACATAGCCAAGATCAAGGAAACAGGCAGCTCATGGGTTATTGGTGATCTTGACCTCAAGGGGCATGTACTGCCTCTCTCTCTATCACATGAAGTCTTTTTAAATTTGCTCATAAATATACCAAGGGGCTGCTGTTGGTTTTAGTTTTTATCTTTTATGATAGTATGTCAGTTATAATTGTAATTTTGCAAGGAAATATTAGAAAAGACATGTATAATCCAAAAAAGTTACTGCATCTTCTGTCTCAGTAAATTTATGTAAATATATAAGTACTCAGAATTTGTTTCTGATTTTATTTCTTATCTGCTTTGATATTGTATGAGCTGTAATTATAGTTTTAGAAAAGAAAATAATTTTATTTATTAGAAAAAACATATAATTTGGTAAAATTTACAATTGTCTTGTAAAAGAGGTCCCACAAGGGGTTGTAAATACTAGTCATTTTCAACTTCTCGTAGAAGGCAGGGAAAATGGTTTTGAATTTTTTTCTTATACGTTGTGCATTTTCATACTCTTCTTTCATTTGCCATTGTTTGTTTGTAAATTAGCCGACCTCAAAGTTTACCAGGCCTCAGGTACTGCATATTGATTTTTTAGCCTGGCTCTTTAGGGTTAAGAAAAATTGTGATTTTCAATAAAATTTTATTGCTTTTTTTTACTACAGGTAATCTGCCTAACAGAATACAGTATACCTAAAGTATTAAAGAACAATGTCAGAAGGAGAAAAGCATGCAGAGAAGGGGGAAACAGCGCTAGATCCAGAATTGGACTCTTTATTGGATGGTAAGTAGCTAAGAAAGAATTCTTCACCTGTACATCTTATTTTGTTCATGAAACTTACCTGTCAGATATATATATAGCTGTATTTTTCCGAATCCGACAGAAATTTAAACACTTACGACACACGCAGTGGGAGTCAGGTGGTTAGTACCCATTCCCGCCGCTGGGAGCGGGTATCAGGAATCATTCCCAGTTTTCTATTCATAATTTTTCTGTCGCCGGTGCTGAAAACACCTGTTTGCAGCACCTCCGTCCAGATTTTGGAAACTTACTAGCTACTTGAGTATCCCTTTTGGTTTTTCTTTGGTATCTGAATTGGATCGGTGGCTTGGCACACGTTGACTTTGGATTGATTTGAATTTGGTATTGATTTTTCTTTGATCAAGATGTCAGGGTCTAGTTCTGCTAGCGCTAGATTTTGTTCTATGTCCGAATGTAGAGGTAGGCTACTGAAAGCTTCAGTAGACCCACATTCTGTTTGTAAAGTTTGCAGGGGGAATGAATGTACGTTTGAAAGTCGTTGTAAGGAGTGTGAAAGATTAACAGAGTCGGAATGGAAGGCGTATGAAACCTATCTTAAGAAACTTGAGCGAGATAGGTTAAGGAGGTCTTCCTCCAGGAGTGTTTCAGGTAGGCAAGATTTTAATTATTCTCCTGCTAACCCTCCTTCTGTAGATTATGCTCCTACCCCTGTAGTGTTGCCTCCGGCCCCTGAAACAGTGTCGGTAGAAGGTAATACTTTATCGCTAATTCTTGAATCGATTCGTAACTTAGAATCAAAGTGTTAGCTCTGGAGAGCAAAAGTGAAGAGAAGTGCGTGAAAGTGCCCCTTGTGTAGTGGAGGGTGCGTCAGATCGGCCTCATTCCGCCTCTAGACCTAGACCTCTGCTTGACTCCCAGATTACGGGGAGAGAGCATGTCGAAGGAGGGTTACGAGGAACCCCCACCGATCTGGCGTGCCTTCGGCAGCTTCTGACGAACCTACCCAGACTGCCAAGGAGCGTGCGCGTGCACGTCTTCTCAAGGAGTGCTTTTCTTCTTCTGAAGCTTCCTCCCCGCGCAAGGGGTGGAGCTCTCATACCGCATCACGTCCGCTGAAAAGGACGGCTCGCGTTCGGGACGCTTCACGTCCAAGTTGTTCTCCGGAACTTTGCTCGTCGCCTGATAGTGCATTTGCTGCTTTCCTCCGCAAGAAGCGTAAGGATTATTCGGAGGCGGAGTCTTTCCTAGATGTTTCTTTCGAGCGCCGCAGTCGCTCTAAGGTGCGTGAAGTGGCGGTTCCTGGGAGTAGGAAGAAGGCGTCCCCTCGCCACTCGCCTGCTCACAGGATCAGCCCCTCCCCAGAAAAGGAGGCTTCACCTACAAGCAAGATTCTCCAGTCTCTTCAGCAGCAACTTCGAGATGTTTTTTCTTCGAGAGAGACTGTTCCACGTCGCCGTAAGAAGGATGACAATCTTCCTGTGAAGAGGTCGAGGCGTTCTCCCTCTCCCTCTCCTCGCTCGTCTCTCTCTCCGTTTGAGTCTCCCTCTAGAGTTCGTTCTGCTCCCCAGCAACTTTCTAGAGGAGGCGAGAAATTCGTTTCTCGCTCTCGTGAAGCGGTTGTTTCCGCTGCTACGAAACTTGTTGATAAGAAGCGCGTTTCTTTAGATGCCGAGCGCGCTTCTGTGAAAGTCAAACGCGCTTTAGTGGACGCCGAGCGTGATTCGGTGCAAGGTTCGCGAGCGCCAGTGGACGCTCAGCGCGTTTTAGTGGATGCTCGGCGCGCACCAGTGGACGCTCAGCGCGCGCCAGTGGACGCCAGGTGTACACCTGTTGCGGTCGAGCGCGCTTCAGTGGCGCCAGTAGATTGGCTTCGGACGCCAGCGCGCGCCTACGACGTCAGTTTTTCCACTTCCGCAAGCGCAAGCGGTTTGAAGCGGGGTAACTTCTTCCTGTTCGCCGCTCTTTCTCTTTTGAGAAAGCTCGTGACTCTTCTTTACTTCCTCCGACTTCTCAGTGTCTGAGGAGGAAATTAGTGACGCTTTCGTCGAAGTGGACGAAGAACAGCAGTTGGCTCCAGTTTCGACGGACTACAAGGTTTTGACTCGTTTGCTACAGTCAGTCTTTGCAGACACTTTCCAACCTGAAGCTCCACGTACTCCTCCCTCTCAGTTTTCGTCATCCAAAGCTACTAAGATCTCGGGCTTTGTGAAAATGAAGAAGTCGCTTTCTACGAAGCAAGCTTTTCGAAAGGTCCATGATTGGATGGAAAAGAGGAAAGCTTCAGGCAAGACTTCTTTCGCTTTACCACCTTCAAGACTTTGTGGCAAAGCTGGTATGTGGTATGAGACGGGAGAAAACGTCGGAGTTAAGCTTCCAGCCTCAGCTCAAGGAGACTTTGGTAGTATTGTGGATGCCGCCAGAAGATCTTTTCTGTCTTCCTCTAAGGTCTCTTGGACGCATAGTGAGTTAGACTTTCACCTTAAAGGCCTCTTCAGGACACTAGAGGTCTTTAATTTTCTTGACTGTGCCTTGGAGTATTGGATGCCAGGTCCAGGAGTTCTGATTCCATCAGTCTGGGGGAGCTGTCCAGTGTATTGTCTTGCATGGACAAGGCCGTCAGGGATGGTTCTGAGGAATTGGCTGCTCATTTCAGCATGGGACTGCTTAAGAAAAGAGCACTTTTTTGCAATTTTACTGCAAAGTCGTCTCACCAGCGCAAAAAGCGGATCTTCTTTTCGCTCCTTTCTCAGAACATCTCCCCCCCCCAGTCTATGGTAAAGGACATAGCTGCCAGTCTCCAGGAGAAAGCAACCCAAGACCTTCTGGCACAGTCTTCTAGGAAGCCTACTACTACTTCGTCTTCTGGGTCCTCTGCTTTGAAGAAATCGAAGCCCTTTCGATCCGCTTCTTCCTCGAAGCCAGCCCCTCGAGGAAGAGGCTCTTTCAGAGGCAAGACTCCCCGCCCTGTTTCCAAGAGCAAGAAGTGAGAGGAAGTCCTTCAGCCACCGGTAGGAGCCAGGCTTCTACATTTCGCGAAAGCTTGGGAAGAGAGAGGTGCCGACGCTTGGTCTCTGGACATCGTCAAGAAGGGGTACAGAATTCCTTTCCTGATGTTACCCCCGCTGTCTTCGACACCAAAGGATTTGTCTCCTTCGTATCAGGGAGAAAAGCAGAAAGTGCTTCACGATCTACTAGATCAAATGATCGAGAAGCAGGCAGTGGAACAGGTCTTCGACCGGAGTTCTCCGGGGTTTTACAACTGTCTGTTCCTAGTGCCGAAGCAGTCAGGGGGGTGGCGCCCCGTTCTGGATGTCAGCAGTCTAAATCGCTTCGTTACCAAGCAGAAGTTCAAGATGGAGACACCTCAATCCGTGCTTGCAGCCTTAAGACCGGGGGATTGGATGGTCTCTTTAGACCTTCAGGACGCATACTTTCACGTCCCCATCCATCCCCGATCAAGGAAATACCTGCGGTTTGTCCTGAAAGGGAAGATTTTCCAATTCAGGGCACTCTGCTTCGGTCTCAGCACGGCGCCGATGGTGTTCACCGTTCTTACGAAGAACGTTGCGAGGTGGCTCCATCTTGCGGAAATAAGGATCTCTCTCTACCTAGACGACTGGCTTATTCGAGCCTCATCGCAAGACCGTGTCTGAAGGACCTTCACACGACTCTGTCAGTTTGAGCGAGGTCCCTGGGACTTCTGGTGAATCTCGAAAAGTCGCATCTGACTCCTTCTCAATCCTTAGTCTATCTGGGGATTCAGATGGACTCAGTGGCTTTTCGGGCTTTTCCGTCCCAGGGGCGACAACTTCAATGCCTGGACAAAAGTGTCGCCTTTCTAGGGAAGGAAACATGCTCGGTGAGGGAATGGATGAGTCTGCTGGGGACCATTTCCTCACTGGAGAAGTTTGTTTCTCTGGGAAGGTTGCACCTCCGACCACTTCAGTTCTTCCTCTCAAGCAATTGGTCACGCAAACAGGATTCTAGAAGAGGTCTTGTTTTTGACGGAAGAAGTGAAAAAGCACCTCAAATGGTGGTTGGATCCAAAGAAGTCTTGCGGAAGGACTTTCGCTCAAGCTTCGGAACCCCGACCTAGTGTTGTTCTCCGACGCGTCCTCCACGGGTTGGGGAGCAACACTGGGAGGGAGAGAAGTGTCAGGCACCTGGAGAGGGGAACAGGTGTCCTGGCACATCAATCTAAAAGAACTTTCAGCGGTTTACCTTGCTCTAAGGTTCTTCCAAGAGGAAGTCTCCAACAAAGTGGTTCAGATAAACTCGGACAACACCACAGCCTTGCATACCTCAGGAAACAGGGGGGAAACTCACTCTCCTTCTCTGTTCGCCATCGCGAGGAATATCCTGATTTGGGCGAAGTCGCAAAACGTCCACGATTCTGACAAGAGTGTGTCAGGCGTGGAAAACGTGCGAGCAGACCACCTCAGTCGGCAAGGACAGCTTCTGCCGACGGAATGGACCCTTCATCAGGAAGTATGCCAGGCGCTATGGAAGCTGTGGGGACGTCCTCATGTGGACGTTTTCGCAACTTCCCGAACGAAGAGACTTCCGCTGTATTGCTCCCCAGTTCTGGACCCGGGAGCAGTGGCAGTAGACGCCCTACTGTGGAATTGGTCGGGACTAGACATTTACGCTTTTCCCCCATTCAAAATCCTCGGGAAGTAATGAGGAAGTTCGCTGCATCAGAAGGAGCGAGAATGACCCTCATCGCCCCCTTCTGGCCAGCGGTCGACTGGTTCACGGAGGTGATGTCCTTCCTAGTAGACTTTCCAAGGACTCGCCCCTAAGAAAGATTACTCAGACAGCCCCACTTCGAGAGGTACCACAAAAACCTCCCCGCTCTGAGTCTGATTGCGTTCAGACTATCAAAAGAAGTTGGCCGAGCGAGGGGTTTTTCAAGACCTGTGGCAACGGCGATTGCCACCGCAAGGAGGCCCTCCTCAATCGCAGTTTACCAATCAAAGTGGGCTGTCTTTAGAAGTTGGTGCAGAAGGAAGGGCATTTCCTCCACCTCAACCTCTGTGAGCCAGATAGCAGATTTCCTTCTTCACCTTAGGAAAGAAGCGAAACTAGCCGTTCCCACGATTAAAGGCTACAGAAGCGTGCTTTCTGTGGTCTTCAGACATAGAGGACTCGACTTAGCGAATGATAGAGAACCATTCATGATCTCATTAGATCATTTGAGACTGTGAAAGTTCTCCAACCTAAAGTACCATCGTGGAACTTAGGACCGTGGTACTGAAGTTTCTCATGTCGAGTCAATTTGAACCGCTCCATTTAGCCTCGCTTAGGAATCTTACTAAGAAGACCATTTTCCTAACCGCTCTGGCGACGGCGAAGAGGGTTAGCGAAATTCAAGTCATAAGCAAGCATATTGGGTTCAAGGATCATAGTGCAGTTTGTTCTTTTCCTTAAGTCCTACGTTCTTAGCAAAGAACGAGAACCCTTCCAACCCTTGGCCGAGGACGTTCGAGATCAAAGGGTTGTCGGAGCTAGTGGGACCTGAAGCTGAGAGAGTCCTGTGTCCTGTCAGGGCTCTCAAGTTTTATTTGCAGAGAACCAGAGCATGCAGAGGTTCTTCGGAGAACTTGTGGTGCTCTGTGAAAAAACCAGATCTTCCGATGTCGAAGAATGCACTGGCGTTCTTCTTAGAAGTACGGTTAAGGAAGCCCATGAAAAGTGTAGTGAAAGTGACATGGAGCTTCTGAAAGTGAAAGCCCACGAGTTGAGGGCTATTGCTACTTCGGTGGCTTTCACAAAATATGGCAATCAAAGATATTTTGGGCGCCACTTATTGGCGAAGCAATTCGGTGTTCGCTTCACACTACCTGCGGGAGGTGAAAGCAACATACGAAAATTGTTACTCGCTCGGACCATACGTCGCTGCAGACACTGTTTTGGGGGCAGGAGGTAGCGCTCATCCTATCCTTTAATGGTTTAGGGGAGTTTTTAACTTGTGTTATGGTTGTGGGGTTGACCGCCTGCGGCGGATCTCCCTTCCATTAGCTTAGTCTATGTGGGATACTTTTGGTAGGCTACGCCAGGTGGTTTGGTTTTTACTTCGTTGCCCTCATTTGTATGGTCAATGGTCTAGTCACGTCGTGGTCTCGCCCCTGTTTGACAGATCATTCTGAGTGCACCAGCTTTATAGGTCTCTACCTTGCTGGCAACTCTAGTAGCACAAGCAGACTTATGCGGCAGTAACCACGAAGTCAGCTATGCTAACAGGTAAGGAATCAAGATATCAATTATCTGCATATATATGTTTCCTAAAATCTTCTATTCTGTCTACTCCCACCACCAAAGGTGGGATTCAGCTATATATATCTGACAGGTAAGTTTCATGAACAAAATGATATTGTAATGATACAATTAAGTTTGTTCATACTTACCCTGGCAGAGTATATAATAATCAAGGTTTTTGTGTGATTTAAGTTTTGGTTTTGTCTATTTAATGGATTAATCTTTCCTGTAATACCCACCCACCTCCCCTCAGGAGACAGTGTAAATAAAAATTATGAATAGAAAATGGGAATGATTCCTGATACCCGCCTCCCAGCGGCGGGAATGGGTACTAACCACCTGACTCCCACTGCGTGTGTCGTAAGTGTTTAAATTTCTGTCGGATTTGGAAAAATACAGCTATATATATATCTGCCAGGTAAGTATGAACAAACTTAATTGTATCATTACAATATCATGTTTATAGTGACAGGAGACGTTTAAAATTTTGGAAAGATGAAATTGGTCTTTTCTGCTTCTCAGAAATTGTCCTGTGATTTTGCAAGTGCTGTAGGTTGTTCCAAAAGGTCTGTTATGTTATTAAAAAAATTGTACATAAGATTTGTCAGAGTGGTAGATATTTTGTTATCTAAGTCCAGGAAAACACTTGTGTACATGCCAGTAGGGCACCCTAAAGGCGATAACTCAACTCATGACGCTTCAGATTAAACCATTAAAGGGTTAACATCAATAAAATGTGAATTTATGATATTTTAAAAATAAATCTTATATAGAATGTAATTTAAAGATGTAATGTTTTATCTTCCGAAAGAATTTTTCTTTTATCTTCAACATTTTGGGAGATATTAGCTTTTGAAAAGCGTTATAGCCAGGCTATGCCTGACTGCCAGAAATGCAATAATTATAATATCATTTAGATGTGAATTTATGATACAGGCAGTCCCCGGTTTACAACGGGGGTTCTGTTCTTGAGACGCTTCGTGTGCCGAAAATTGTTGTAAGCCCGAAAATCGTCAAAAATCCTAAGAAAACCTTACTGTAATGCTTTTGTGTATTAAAAACTTTGTAAACTGCATTTTTGTTGCATTTTTCATAAAAAAAAAACATTCAAATATTGATTGTTTTGCATTTTTAGAGTCATTTCTTCGGCCAGATCGGCGTTGTAAGCCCATAACCCTGGAACATGTGTCACAAACCTGGAAATAATTTCGGATGAATACAATTGAAAAGTGCCGTAACCTCGGAATGTCATAAGCCAAACCTGTCATAAGCCGGGGACTGCCGTATTTAGAAAAAAAATCTTATATTGAATGAAATTTAAAGATATAATTTTTCTTTTATCTTTAATGCTTTTGGTGATATTAGCATTTGAATAGCATTAGGGCTGGGAGATGAAATTTAAAGTTGTAAGGTTTTGCCTGTAAAAAGAATTTTGTTCATGCAACTTACCTGTCAGATATATATATAGCTGATAATTTCCGACGACCGACAGAATTTAAAACTTACGACACACGTAGTGGGAGTCAGGTGGTTAGTACCCATTCCCGTCGCTGGGAGGCGGGTATCAGGAACCATTCCCATTTTCTATTCATAATTTTCATACATTCAACTTCCCTGTCAGATATATACTTAGCTATAGACTCCGTCGTCCCCGATAGAAATTCGAATTTTGCGGCACACGCTACAGGTAGGTAGGTCAGGTGATCTACCGGCCTGCCGCTGGGTGGCAGGAATAGGAACTATTACCTTCTAAGGACAGATTTTTCTCTATCGTTTGGACTGTAAACATACGTTTACGGTTCCTCCTGATTTGATTTTTCGGTGTTTCATCGCCATCGATCTTCTGGGCTGTCTTTTGCAGGGAAGTACTGGGTCTTTGGTTCGGCATACGCCTTTTATTAACTTTTAATGAATTTCGCTTCGAAATTTCGAAGAAAATACTAAGTGAAACTACCGAAATCATCGGTAGACACTCACATAGTTTGCCATAAAGAGAATTATTAATATTTATTCATTATTACATGTAATAAAGATTACAACTTTATTAAGGAAATATTAAACTCTAATTTCCTACTTTAGGAAGTCAGAAAAAGCATATAACTAGATACCGCTTACTTTATAAGCTTTAATAGCGTTTGTGCTAACGAGCAGTTAGAGTATTAGCAGTACTAGTAGTTGTTGCATCCTCATCACCTTTTTACTCCTCAGAAACTACAAATTTATATATGCAAATTGAAGATAAATGGATAGCTCAAATGCAAGCTTTTAAAAGGTAAGAAGTGAATATAGTGTTCCCCCATTGCAATGGAGGGTGCGTCTGATCGGCTCTGTCTCGCTCCCAGGTGTAGACCTCTTCCAAGCTCACAAGCCCAGAGGAGAAGGAATGTCGACAACCGCAGGGGGGTTTCAGAGAATCCCCACCGATCAGGCGTCCCCTCGACAGGTTCTGTAGAACGTCCCAGACTGCCAAGTTCGCCATTTGGAAAGGCGTCTAATGTATGTGTCCCCTTATTATTATCGTGTTTGACGGATAAGGAGAAGAAAGTTTCAACAGCGTAGATTCAATGAAGATGCAAGATAATCTCGTCGTAGATATCGGAACCTCAGAGAGATATCTTTCGATAACAGTTGCGGTAGAGGCATTGCCCTATCCTGTTTTTTCGTCCCCCGTAAAACAAATAGACGGAGGCTCTATCCCATGGGGTTTGAAAGAGTTATTTCAACAAATTCCTCATCGGTACATTTATATGAAAATATATCTATTGATGAGAAGAACGAATTAGATATTAAAGAATATATGTTGATCGAATGAATTATGGATCTCGGTTAATGATTAAACATACATATATAATTTTTAAGCTTCTAGCTCCTCGGACATGAAGCGCCTGAAACGCCCGAAACAAGGCTCGAGGCGCTGAAGAGCTGGAACGAGGCGCAAAGCGTCTGAAGAGCCTGAAATGAGGCGCAGAGCGCCTAAAGAGCCTGAATCGAGGCGCAAAGCGCCTAAGAGCCTGAAGAGCCACCAAGCGAAAAAAGCGTCGGAGGCTCCTTCAAAGGAGTCGCAAATCGCCTGAAGCTCCTGGAAACAGGCTCGGAGTGCCTGAAGCGCCTGAAACGAGGCGAAAAGCGCCTGGAGCGCTTGAAGCGCCTGAAACAAGGCTAAAAGCGCCTGAAACAAGGCTAAAAGCGCCTGAAATGAGGTGCAAAGCGCCTGGGAGCGCTGAAACGAGGCGCAAGGCTTCTGAAGCGCCTCAGATGAGGCGCAAAGCGCCTGAAAGCCTCAATCGCCTGAAGCGCTGAAACGAGGAGCAAAGCGCCTGAGATGAGGCGCTAAGCGCCTGAAGCTATAAACCAGGATCTTCATCGGATATGGAGTTAGATCCTGATTCTGCGTAAGGTGAAAGACATTCGAGGATTTCTCCTGATAAGGACGGGAGTTGTTGCACAGGCGGCCGTCGCCCTTCTCAGGATAGTCTTAATGCAAGTAATGGCAAGAGCAAGATCGGTTTTTTTTTTCCTGGCGGGGACTCAAGATGTCGCACAGGCGGCCGTAGCCCTTGTCAGGTTAGAATCGGTACTGCTAAAAGCCCTTCACCTTACGGAAGGAGGCGCTCTCCCCGGTTGCTCATTCTTCTCCCAACTTGAGGGACAGGAAATGGAAGATAGATCGGAAATGGAAGCCAATAAGGGAGCAGGTCTCTCAGTTTATAAGACCTTAGCGACCTTTTTTATTGAAAAAAAATTAGTTCATTACTAATAAGACGATATTAAAAAAAAAAACCTCTTCCTCCTTCTAAAATAATGCAACCAACCATTTACAGAAAGGGTGGCAATCGTTTGCAAATTGAACAAGGTTCGTACGAGCTCTCATTCATTGATTAGAGGCTCTTCCAGATAATAGAGGCGTAGAATACGGCCTTATCTCCAAGAGAATAAAAATTTGAGGGATTCTCTTCGATCCGAGAGTTTTTATTGCGATCTCTTTCGACTAATGCTAATTCGTGTTTATTGACGAAAAGACGGAGAGGGCAAAATTTCCATTCTCTCTCCGCATCGGAGAGGAAAGAATGTAGAAGGAAGACTTGCTGCATACGACTACTGAATGACAAGTCATATACGCATACCTGGTAAGGATTTCGCTTAAAAAGTTTGTTACGACAATACCTACTCAGCTTCGGTATTTAACAAAGGTTGTTTGGCTTAAATTGGCATTATTGAGAGCTTCCTTAGGCTCGGGAATAAAATTTTATTATATTCCTTCATTAAATGAAGTAACTGGCAAAACTCACGATGAATGCAGCCAGGCAGCGAGCGAGACGGCCGGGCTGTCATTGTAAGCGTAAGGCCAATACAGTACCATCCAGGTCTCGGTCATTAGCAGTCGGTTGCATCTCTCTCTCCAACGGGATCGAATGGTTAACCGTATATTCCCCCTACAATCATGGACTTAGTCTCGAATGGAGGGGATAGTTAAGCTAACATAAATAAAATATTGTCTGCCTTTTGCTAAGAAGCTTTCAATAAGAAAGATATAACCTTTCAATGCTGTTTACCGTAGGGAACATTATTAAAGGATTCTAACACAGCAGAACATTATATTATATAATGCTCTCATGCTTACGAAAGCATGGCTTATTAGAATACATGCTTAGTGAGAAGATGGATGTTGTAGAGAATTCACTTTAAGACTACGGTATGGTCAAGTCTTTCGAGAAACGCACACAACCTTTTTAGAATCAGATATTGCTCAAGAGAAGATGGATGAGTGGAATGGGAAACATTCTCTTCGTGGCAGAAATGGTTTCCCTGAATAGAATATACTACGTATATAAGAGTTTTTTCCTACTAAGAACGGAATTAACATGTGTAAGGATGTCGGGTACCATAAAGGCACAGATGTTCTGGCACATAACATAAAGAGTATTAGAAGAAAGCGCCGGTCTGAAGCGCCAACCTGGCGCAATGCGCCAGAAGCGCCAGCCTGGCGCAAAATTGCGCCAGAAGCGCCAGCCTGGCGCAATGAGCCAAGAGCACCATCCAAGATATTTCTCGTTTAGCGAGTTATTAAACATAAGAGTCCAGTAGCCTCTCAGACAGCACGCTCGGTAACGGCAAGATTCGTTCCTGATTTCGTTACCCATTTAATCACTTAGGCTAATTCCACGAGACTCTCATATCGCAAAGAGCATTGAGAGAATCTTTTTTCGCTCCTGTTCGCGTTAACAAAGAGAACCTATTTAGAAAAAGAGGTTCGATGCAAGATTTTGCATGTCCGTGAGAACCTTCTCGATCAACGATAATAACTGTTAACGTATGTCTAACATTTATTGCAAAGAGTTGTGAGAACCTACGGAAAGTCTTCTTCATAGATCTCTTAGCAAGGTAGAAGACGAACAGGCTTCCTGTAGACTGCTTCCTTTTTCCTCGAACCAAGAGAGGTAGCAATATACACCATCTTTATTTTATAGAAAGAAGGGGAATAAAACTTTAGTTTTTTTTTTCCCCCTAAATATAAATGCTTTACAGAATTTAAGATAAAGGGCGTCAAGAAAGATAGGATAATACTTTATGCCTCATTTGGCCTTAGAGAGGTTGGATTCACAGAGGTTCACGGTCTTCTCACAGCATGTTTTGGAAGTTTTTTCCAAGACAGTCTGAATATTCTATAAGCATCTATTAAAATAAAGGGACCTTAAAAACCAACCTCTCCACTCTGAGTCAGTCTTCGTGCAGACTGACCAGAGTGGACATGAATGAGAGGATTTTTCAAGGTGAATGACAATAGTCATAGCCAGGACATAGAATTGCTGCAGATCGTGTTTGATGGAAGAGGAAACTGTCCTCTTCTGATACCTCTGTGAACCACATATAGGGTTTTTTGTTTTTTCTTCCTTTTCAGAGGGAAAGAATCAACTTTATATATATCTGCTATCAAAGAGTGCAGTAAAAAGGGCAGGTATACTCTGTCTATACAAGGAGAATTAGAGATAGCAGGAGGATTAAGATCTTCGGGATCTGATACGATACCTCAATACGAGGAGGGATATCATGTACTTCGAATGGGATCTTTTGTGGCTTCAGATTCCGTGTTCCGACAAGATGGAACTGCTCCTCATCAAACTCTTTGAGAAATTTTTTTGAGGGAATTCTTTGTTTCTCTTGGCCCTTACTACCAAGAAGACAAGTGAATTTTTTGTGCATTGGAATCTCGCATCAGATTTAATGGAGACTCGGCAATGGTTTCTTGCCAGCATAGTATGTCTGGCAAGAGAACTAAAACCCTCTATTCCTGACTCAACGATTTCAGATAGAAGTTTCGTTGCCCAGGCAGGGTACTTACGTTTTCACCTACATAAGAAGAGATGGTTTAAACGTTTTTGCCTACAAAGTCCTTGGGATGCGATGAGGGCTCAAAAATGCTTCCCAGAAGGTATTCAGAGAGATACAGTAAAGAGCTAGAAATCAGGAATCCTCCCAATTTCAGCTCGGAGTCTCCTTCGACTTCCAAGCCCCTTCCCATTCCTTCGGACAAGGATAGGAAGATTCTGCAACGAGGAACTTCATCAGCAAGTAAGAAGAGATCTCGTTAGCAACGGAAGGATTCAAGAAGGATCCTCCTCGAGGAAGACTTATCTTTCGTACTGTTAGATGTCCTATCGTCTAATGGATGTAGTTTACTACAATCACCTTCCCTTGCCGGAGAGGCCAGAAGCTCAAAGTGGAAGAATTTCTTCCACCCTTCTCCAATCTCCTGATAAACCATTGTGGAGTTTCAGGACTTTCGGACAATGTAGCGCCAACCAGGCGCCAAATGCCAAAACAGGCGTAAAAAAACGCCAGAGGCAGACAGTTTCAAGGAACACTGTCATTGTCTGATGAAGAGAAAGAGGGGGCCTCCAACCTAGCGCAGATGCGCTGGAGGCGAACAAGTCAGACAGATAAGAGTGTCTGATGTGGGCATCGCCGGGACTTACCTCGAGACTCTACCAAGCTCGAAGCTCCAGCAAGTGGAGAGGAGTCAGCCAGGGCCAGACGCCAAATAGTGCCAGTCTGGAGCCAGGCGCGCAGCTACTTCCAGGCGCGAGGGCGCCAGCCATGAGTCAGGCGAAAAGCGGCCTTACCAGGAGCTAGGCGGCCAACTAGGTGTCAGGCAGGCCGTGAGGGCGCCAGCCAGGCTCGAGGCTCCAACCAGACTCGAGGCGCCACCAGAGGCGAGGCGCCACCTAGGCGCAAGCCAGGCTCTAGGCTTCATCCAGAAAAGATCCATTTCAAAGGAAGCCCTGGTCTTCTTTGGAATAAGTGTGATCAATAAAAGCACTTCAGGAATGACTTGATGATTCCTTCAAACAGCTGAGAATTAAAAGCGCTTGAAGTGCGAGCTTTTATGAATTCTTGTTCGTTACATAACAATATGTCGTGAAGGACATATTAGCTGTAACTTAAGGGAGATGCAATCTCTGTGTTGACTTCCCTTTGCACGAAGGAGGTCAAGTTGACCTACGAGAGATCCTTCTCTCTTGGTTTTACGTGTCTACGATACGTTGCTGGGATAGGGAGCCGACACTGATCCTTAACTAAGTGAGTTAATTTTTATGTTAACATAGTGTTTTTTTTTCTTTGGTTTGTTTGAAAGGAGTTTGGGGATAGCTCTTTTCAAACTAAGCACAAACCCTCGTGTTAGGATCAGGTGATCGGGATCGGTGTTGTGCTCCTTAATTATGCCCCTAGGCATAGGTGTATTGTCATGTAAGTGGATAAGACCCCATTGACAAATGACCATTAGATTCTGTCGAGTAAGTGGATAAAGACCCCATTGACAGATCTACAAGAACTCTTAGCCATAGGTCACATCCTCGCTGAGGCTCTTGAGACGAAGCAGACACCTAGCAATAGCTAGGAAGTCAACCCTTCGTCTAAACACATAGGAACCAAGGTTTTATTTATCTATTACCTACAACGTATGTTGTTTACCTGTCTAATCAGTAATTAGCTGTCTCTTACCCACCGCCAAAGGTGCCAATCAGCTAAGTATATATCTGACAGGGAAGTTGAATGTATGAAAATGATATTGTTATTGTACAATAAGGTTTCATACATACTTACCTGGCAGATATATACGATTGAATATGGCCCACCCAGCCTCCCCTCAGGGGACAGGTGGAAGAGAAAAATCTGTCCTTAGAAGGTAATAGTTCCTATTCCTGCCACCCACGGCAGGCCGGTAGATCACCTGACCTACCTACTGTAGCGTGTGCCGCGAAATTCGAATTTCTATCGGGGACGACGGAGTCTAATAGCTAAGTATATATCTGCCAGGTAAGTATGTATGAAACTTTATTGTACAATAACAATATCATTTTTCTGTCGCCGGTGTTGTGAACATCTGTTTACAGCACCTCCGTCTGGATTTGGAAACTTTTTGCTACTTGAGTATCCCTTTTGGTTCTTTTTTGGATTAATTGACTTGGATCGGTGGCTAGGCACACGTTATTAGTGGATTGATTTGATTTTGGTTGGATTTCTCTTGGATAATATGTCAGGGTCTAGTACAGCTAGCGCTAGATTTTGCTCTAGGACTGATTGTAGAGGTAGGCTACTGAAAGCTTCAGTAGACCCACTACGGTATGTAAGAGTTGCGGAGCATGAATGTGTATGAAAGCCGTTGCAGGAGTGCGAAAGATTAACAGATTCTGAGTGGAAGGCGTATGATACCTATCTTAGGAAACTTGAAAAGGATAGGTTAAGGAGGTCTTCCTCCAGGAGTGTTTCAGGTGTGCAAGAAATTAATGTTTCTCCTGTTAACCCTCCTTCTGTTAATGCTCCTAACCCTGTAGTGTTGCCTCCGGGCTCTGAAGCAGTGTCAGTAGAGAGTAATACTTTGTCCTTAATTTTGGAGTCGATTCGTAATTTAGAATCGAAAGTGTTGGCTCTTGAGAGCAAAAGTGATGTGCAGAAGTGCAGTGATACCCCTTGTGTAGTGGAGGGTGCGTCAGATCGGCCTCGTTTCGCCTCTAGGCCTGGACCTCTGCTTGACTCCCAGGACCTGGGGAGGGAGCATGTCGAAAGCCTGAAGGAGGGTTACAAGGAACCCCCACCGATCTGGCGTGCCTTCGGCAGTTACTGATGAAAATCCCCAGACTGCCAGGGAGCGTGCGCATGCACGTCTCCTCAAGGAGTGTTTTTCATCATCGGAGGCTTCATCCACGTAAAGGGTGGCGTTTCTCACGGTGCTTCCCGTCCGCTGAAAAGGACGGCGCGTGTTTGTTGACTGCTTCACGTCATAGTTCTCCGAATCTGCGATCTTCTCCTGACAGTGCGTTCGCTGCTTTTTCCGCCGCATAAAGGCGTAGAGAGTCTTCGGACTTGGATTCGGGTAGTTCGTGCGAGCGATACAGTCGCTCTAGAGCTCGGGAGGAGGCCGTACTGGGAGGAGGAGGGAGGCGTCCCCTCGCCCGCTCTCCTGCTCACAGGATCAGTCCTCCCCGGAGCAGGAAGTTTCGCCAACCAAGAGGATGATTCAGTCACTGCAGCAGAACTTCAGGAACGCTCTTGCTTCTAGAGAGTCTCTCCTCTTCCGCGTCGTAGAAAGGATGAGAAGCTTCCTGTGAAGAAGTCAAGACCTTCTCTTTCTCCTCGCTCGCCTCTCTCTTCGTTCGAGTCTCCCTCTAGAGTTCTTTTGTTCTGCTCCCCAGCAGCTCTCTAGAGGAGGTGAGAAGTTCGTTTCTCGCTCTCAGGATGAGATATCTCCCGCTCGCAAGTCTTCGAATGTTCGCTAAGCGAGCGGTGGACGCTGAGCGCGCTTCTGTTGCAAGTCGCTTCCGTTGCCGGCCAAACACGCGCACCTGACTTGTTTTTGATAAACGTGCACCAGTGGACGGCAGCCGCGCGTGGGGCGGACGCTTAGCGCGCACCAGCGGACCGCCAAGCGTGCACTAGTGGATGCTCGGTGTGCGCCAGTGGACGCCAGGCGTGTTTTTTTGTAGATGTCGAGCGCGCACCGCTGTCGGCGCCAAACGTGTGGATTCGGACGCCAAGCGCGCGCTGGTGGACGCCAGTTTCCTCACCAACGCAAGTTCAGGTTGGAAGAATGGAACCCTACCTGTTAGTCATTTTTCTTCAGAGTTTCCTCCTACTTCTCCAGTTTCTGAGGAAGGAGTAGCGATATTTTATTCGAGCAGAGGAAGAGCAGCAGCCAGTTCCTGTCTCATCAGACTATAAAGTTTTGATGCTCTTCTGCAGTCGGAGTTTGGAGAAACTTTCCAACCGGAAGCCCCTCGTACTCCCCTTCTCAATTTTCTTCTTTTAAAGCATCAAAGGCATCGGGGTTCGTTAAAATGAAGAAGTCGCTTTCCACGAAGCAAGCGTTCCGGAAAGTCCATGAGTGGATGGAGAAGAGGAAAGCCTCAGGAAAGTCCTCTTTGGCTTTACCGCCATCAAGACTCTGCGGTAAAGGAGGCATGTGGTATGAGACGGGAGAGGACGTAGGTGTTAAACTACCAGCCTCTGCTCAGGGTGATTTCGGGAGCATCGTGGACGCCTCCAGAAGAGCCCTTCTGTCTTCATCAAAAGTCACTTGGACCCATAACGAGTTCGACTTCCATCTAAAAGGCCTCTTCAGGACTCTAGAGGTCTTCAACTTTCTCGACTGGTGTCTTGGAGTTTTTGGATGCCAGGTCAAGGAGTTCTGATACTATTAGTCTTGGGGAGCTGTCCCAGTGTACTTTCTTGTAGGACAAGGCCGTCAGGGATGGTTCTGAGGAGTTGGCTACTCACTTTAGCTCGGGGATTCTCAAGAAGAGAGCACTCTTCTGTAACTTCACAGCCAAATCCGTCTCTCCGCGCAAAAGGCGGACTCGCTTTTCGCTCCGTTTTCAGACCATCTCTTCCCCCAGACTATGGTTAAGGGACAATAGCATCGAGCTTCAGGAGAAGCAACGCAGATCTTCTGGCTCAGTCTCTAGAAGACCAGCAGCTGCTTCATCTTCTGGAGTTTCGGCTCCGTCAAAGAGTAGGAAGTGATTTGGAAGTCCTTCAGACGCCGGTAGGAGCCAGGCTTCTTCTGTTCGCGAAAGCCTGGGAAGAGAGAGATGCCGACCCTTGGTCGCTAGATGTTGTGAGGAAAGGGTACAGGATCCCGTTCTTGAAGTCACCCCCGCTATCCACAACACCAAAGGATTTGTCTCCCTCTTATCGAGAGAAACAGAAAGTGCCTTTTCGATCTGCTGGAACAAATGATCGAGAAGCAAGCGGTGGAACAGGTCTTCGACCTGGAATCTCCAGGATTTTTCAACCGTCTGTTCTGGTGCCTAAACATTCGGGGGGTGGGGGGTGCGTCCCGTCCTCGATGTCAGCAGCCTAAACCTCTTCGTCATAAAGAAGAAATTCAAGATGGAGACGCCTCAATCTGTGCTGTCAGCTTTGAGACCGGGGGGATTGGATGGTCTCACTAGACCTCCAAGACGCGTATTTTCACGTCCCCATCCATCCCCAATCAGGAAATACCTGCGATTTGTCCTGAAGGGGAAGGTATTCCAATTCAGGGCACTTTGCTTCGGTCTGACCACAGCGCCGATGGTTTTCACCATTCTGATGAAGAATGTGGCAAGGCTGCTTCATCTGGAGAATATAAGGATCTCTCTCTACCTAGACGACTTGGCTTATTCGAGCTTCATCGCGAGACCGGTGTCTGGAGGACCTGCACACACCATGTCGTTAGCGAAGTCCCTGGGTCTTCTGGTAAACCTCGAAAAGTCGCATTTGACTCCTTCTCAATCTTTAGTCTATTCTGGGGATTCAGATGGACTCAGTGGCTTTTCGGGCTTTTCCGTCCCAGGGGCGACAACTTCAATGCTTGGAAAAAGTGGCGACCTTTCTGGGGAAGGAAACATGCTCGGTGAGGGAATGGATGAGTTTGCTGGGGACCATTTCCTCACTGGAGAAGTTTGTTTCTCTGGGAAGGCTGCACCTCAGACCTCTTCAATTCTTCCTAGCCAACAGTTGGAAGAACAAACAAGATCTGGAGGCGATCTTGTGTTTAACGAGAGAGGTGAAGGATCACCTAAGTTGGTGGTCAGATCCACGGAAGCTCGCAGAAGGGCTCTCCCTCAAACTTCGGAACCCCGACCTAGTGTTGTTTTCGACGCGTCGTCCACGGGTTGGGGAGCAACACTAGGAGGGAAAGAAGTGTCGGGCACCTGGAGAGGGGAACAGGTGCCCTGGCACATCAATCTGAAAGAGCTGTCAGCGATTTACCCGGCTCTCAGGTTCTTCCAGGAAGAAATATATCGGCAAAGTCATTCAGATCAACTCGGACAACACCACAGCACTGGCATACCTAAGAAATCAAGGGGGAACTCACTCGCTCTCTGTTTGCCATCGCAAAGGAACTCCTTTTATGGGCGAAAGCGCAAGAAGTCACTATCCTGACAAGGTTCGTGTCAGGAGTACAGAATGTTCAGCGGACCTTCTCAGTCGACGGGACAGCTGTTGCCGACAGAGTGGACCCTTCACCAAGAGGTTTGCCAGTCGCTGTGGGACCTGTGGGGTTGTCCGCAGGTGGATGTCTTCGCAACTTCCAGGACGAAAAGACTTCAGCCTGTATTGCTCCCCAAGTTCTGACCTGGGAGCAGTCGCAGTAGACGCCCTACGTTTGGAGTTGGTCGGGTCTAGACATATACGCTTTTCCCCCGCTCAAGATCCTCGGGGAAGTGATGAGGAAGTTCGCGGCATCGGAAGGAGCGAGGATGACACTCATCGCCCCCTTCTGGCCGGCAGCCGACTGGGGTTCACAGAGGTGATGTCCTTCCTGGTAGACTTTCCGAGGACTCTGCCCTTAAGGAAAGATCTACTCAGACAGCCCCACTTCGAGAGGGTACCACAAAAACCTCCCCGCTCTGAGTCTGACTGCGTTCAGACTATCAAGAAGTTGGCCAGAGCGAGGGGTTTTTCAAGACCTGTGGCGAAGGCGATTGCCACCGCAAGGAGGCCCTCCTCAATCGCTCTGTACCAATCGAAGTGGGCTGTCTTCAGATCCTGGTGCAGGAAGAAGGGCATTTCCTCCACCACAACCTCTGTGAGCCAGATAGCTGACTTCCTTCTTTATCTGAGAGAGGAAGTGAAGTTGGCTGTTCCAACTATTAAAGGCTACAGGAGCGTGCTTTCTGTAGTCTTCAGGCACAGAGGGACTCGATTTGACTAATAATAGAGACATTCATGATCTCATTAGATCTTTCGAGACTAAAGAAGGTCATCCAGCCTAAAGTACCCTCGTGGAACTTGGATGTGGTGCTCAAATTTTTGATGTCGATCACTTCGAACCTGCTTCATTCCTTTCAGTTTTCTATCAGGAATCTGACGAAGAAAACGATCTTCCTAACCGCTCTGGCGACGGCGAAGAGGGTTAGCGAAATCCAGGCCATTAGCAAGCAGATTGGGTTTTCAGACAGTAATGCGATTTGTTCTTTAAGTCCCACGTTCTTAGCAAAGAACGAGAATCCTTCCAACCCGTGGCCGAGGACCTTTGAAATCAAAGGGTTGTCAGAAATAGTGGGAAATGAACGTGAGAGATTCCTGTGACCTGTCAGGCTCTAAAGTTCTATCTGCAGAGAACTAAAGCTTGCAGAGGTTCGTCTGACAATTTGTGGTGTTCAGTGAGGAAGCCTGATCTTCCTATGTCGAAAAAACGCACTGGCGTTTTTCTTCATCAGAAGTACGATTAAAGAAGCTCATGATAAGTGCAGTGATAGTGATTGGAAAGCTTCTGAAAGTGAAAGCTCACGAGGTGAGAGCTATTGCTACTTCGGTAGCTTTTCACAAAAATATGGCTCAAAGATATTTTGAATGCCACATTTTGGAGAAGCAATTCGGTGTTCGCTTCACACTACCTGTGGGAGGTGAAAGTGACATACGAAAATTGCTTCTCCCTCGGACCATACATTGCTGCAGACACTGTTTTGGGGGCAGGAGGTAACACTCATCCTATCCTTTAGGGATTAGGGGGGTTTTTTAACTTGTGTTTTATGGTTGTGGGGTGACCGCCTGGGCGGGTCTCCCTTCCATTAGCTTAGTTAAGTGGGATACCTTTGGTAAACTAAGCCAGGTGGTGGTTATTTTGTCTCGTTGCCCTCATTAGTATGGTCCATGGTCTAGTCACGTCGTGGTCTCGCCCCTGTTGACAGATCATCTGGAGTGCACCAGCTTCATAGGTCTCTACCTTGCTGGCAAACTCTAGTAGCACAAGCAGACTTACTGGCAGTAATCACGAAGCCAGCTATGCTAACAGGTAAGGAACCAAGATATCAAATATCTGCATATATGTGTTTCCTAAATCCTCTATTCTGTCTCTCCCGCCAC
The DNA here is from genome assembly GCF_015104395.2 of Macrobrachium nipponense. Lineage (NCBI taxonomy): Eukaryota > Metazoa > Arthropoda > Malacostraca > Decapoda > Palaemonidae > Macrobrachium > Macrobrachium nipponense. The sequence goes on from NC_087208.1 coordinate 28,801,661, forward strand.
CAAAGGTGGGATTCAGCTATATATATATCTGACAGGTAAGTTGCATGAACAAAATGATATTGTAATGATACAATTAAGTTTGTTCATACTTACTGGCAGATATATATTAATTACCCACCCGCCCACCTCCTCAGGAGACAGTGGAAATAAAAATTATGAATAGAAAATGGGAATGGTTCCTGATACCGCCTCCCAGCGGCGGGGGAATTGGGTACTAACCACCTGACTCCCACTAACGTGTGTCGTAAGTTTTAAATTCTGTCGGTCGTCGGAAATTATCAGCTATATATATATCTGCCAGGTAAGTATGAACAAACTTAATTGTATCATTACAATATCATTTTTCTTTTTCCTTCAATACTTTTGGAGATACAGTTGACCCCCGCTATTCGCGGGCTCGCCTATTCACGGGCTCGCCTATTCACTGATTTTTTTATGGGGCGTATATACCCATTATTTGCAGAAAATTAATCTAGTTGCAGTATTTTTCACGGAGAAATGTTCACAAATTACTGTATTTTTTTTTTTTTTTATGATTAAATGCACTTTTTTGACGAAACTATTAAGATACTCAGGTATAAGAATTTTTAGATTTTTTGTGTTTCAACCAGCAAAATAGGCAGTTCTAAGCATTTTTAGAGGGGTCTTAAGTTTTCACGGATTTTAGCTATTCATGGGGGGGTCTGGTACCCATCCCCCATGAATACAGGGTGTCTACTGTAATAGCATTTAATTAGGATTAGGGCCAGGCTGTGGCGGGCCACCAGAAATGCAATAGTAATTGAAACATCAATGAAGTGTGAATTTATTATACTTTAGAAGTAAATCCTATATGGGATGAAATTTAAAGATGTAAGGTTTTATCTGCTGAAAGAATTTTTCTTTTATCTTCAATACTTTTGGAGATAATAGCATTTGAATAACAATAGGGCCGGGTGGTGCCGGGCCACCAGAAATGAGCCTGTTTCCAGTAAGACTTCACTTCACTCGTAATTAAATTGAATGTTCAAAGTATTTTGTACTTTAAGGCATACTGCGGTAATATTTTCTTTGTTGCAAATTGTTTTACTTCAAAGATTTATAGTGGAATATATTTCATCAATTTCTTTTGTACTATTGTTTTGGGAGCATACTGTTCTGCTATCTTAATATGTAATTTCTTTTTTGTACTGTACCTGTATATTTGAAGTTCTTGGCATCTTATTCTATTTGGACATTTCTTTTCACCAGAGTAAAATTTGTACCTGCAGCAAACTAAGTCAGATAGTATATTCTTGAGCATTGCATGTATATGTAAAAGCAATTTAGCTATGCCATATCTCTACAGATGCGCTGCAAGATTTTACAAAACCTCAGCCTTCGGCTCTGTCACAGCCAGTAAATGTAGATTTAGCATCTGCAATTGCTGCTTTAGGAGTCAATGCAGCTACAGGAGGGAAAGAAGAAGCTCAGAATGTCTGGACAGAGGAGTTTATCCAGCAGGCAACAGCAAACTTTGAGAAGACAATGAGAGCCCTTATGGAACAGCAACAAGGTAAGGAATGCTTGAAATATTTCACCATAAATCCATTCCTTTTACATGGTACGATGACTGATTCCCAGACAAGTTACCAACCAGAAGAAGAATCTTTGGTAGGTTTGTTCATGACCTTAGTTCTCCAGCAATTTACAAAGTTAACTGTATTCAGTGTGTGTCTACTTCCTAATAGCTGAATGAAAAAAGCCTGTCCAACCAAGAGATAAGCACCTCAGTGTGTTTTTGGTTTGGTCTTGGCCTGCCACCTCGGTGGCTGCGAGTTCAATTCTCGGGCATTCAATTGAGGGGTCAGAGATGTGTATTGGTGATAGAAGTTCACTCTTGACGTGGTTCGGAAGTCACGTAAAGCCATTGGTCCCATTGCTGAATAATCACTGGTTCCATGCAACGTTAAAACACCTTACAAACAAACAAAACAACCAAGAGATGATCTGAGCATTGTGGTGTTATCCTGAGCTCCCATACATCCTTCCTTTCTATTACAAGGGAAATATCCTGTTCATTGATTGAAGAGTTTTGCTAATTTTGCAGAATCACAGTAGTATATGTATTTCCCAGTATTGAAGATACTATTCTTTCTTGAAGTACTTCTCGGAAATTTATCCCATGTTATAGAGACAGCATTCAACCCACATGTATATGACCTCTGAATGAAGTATTTGAATTATACGTAATTAAAACAGTAATTATACACAGTTAGAATAGAAAATAAACAAAAGTTTCATAAAAAAAAGTAATATGTAATCTCAAAGATTCATTTCTGTATTGTGTGTATTTCATTCTCCTGAAACAACCCTGACTAAAGGAATATTATTAGCTGACAAAAGTTAAATTTTGGTATGTTAAATTGGTTCACCAGCAGATTTAGCAAGACTACCACGAAGAATTATGTTAACACAGTTTAATGGTAACAACATACAAAATTAAGTTTTGAAGATTCTAAAATATTTTTAGGGTTTGAAGGTTATAAAATGTTTCTTAATTGCAAAAACTATTTTGCGAGTTTTAATCTTTACTCCTTTTTTATTTTCTATTTGGAATCTTATGCTTTTGTGGTGTTTTATAGTGTAAAACTGTACAATTAAATGTTATTCTGTTTTTCTAATATTTCCAGTGGTGGTATTTAGTTTTACAGTGTCTTAAGATTAAAAGTAATTGCTGCCAAGAAAATTTATAATGAAACATGACTGTAGTTTATTCTGTATATACAATACTAGGTAGTCTGTTCAAGTTTTTTCAGTTCACAGGTATATCAACTTCAGGAAAGCTTATTAAATCAAGGAACTGAAAAAACATAAAAAATTAAGTATTTTTAAAATAAATGAATTGTAAAAACTACAGTAGCCGACAGGTTGTGTCAGCCAATGCCACAGCACTTCAGTTCATTAAGACAGTTGAAATGTGACCAGTTTATTAACGAAAACATAAAATATCACCATCAATTTAGAAAAGTGTTAGATATGTGGATATCTAATACTCTGTTCACTAGGTTTAAACACAATGAAACGTCCAGATTCATTGCATACATTGAAGTCATAAAGAACTATATGTGTTCAAGCAAAAACCATGTTAGCCACAAGAGACAGGATTGTCACCACTTCTCACTCCCCTTGCTGGAGAGAGGAGTTGCATCTACTGAGAAGTAGATTTGTATGTTGCATGAAACATAAAAAAGTCCTGTAACAGTATGGCTGCAATGCTCACCAGTATCAAGCCCGAAGGTATGAAGAATGGAGAAATGGTAAAAATAAAAAGAGACCAGTCATCTCACTCATTCCCTGGTCCACACAATCACCTTAGGCAAGATACAAACTGTCCCGCCAGGGGCACTGGATGAGCTATACTTGTTGAACAGCCACCATTGCACCCAAGGAAAGTGTCCAAGGATCTGTGGGCAATGTTCTTCAGGTAGAAGAAAGTGAAAGCGAATTGTCACGGTCAGGAACCAGCATTCAAAATCCTATGAACCGATAAGTTCTTCTAAAATGTCAGGGAGGAACCTAATCCTCTGGTGTCATGCACTTCTGCATGCACCTAATTGGTGGCAGAACTTGACATTGAGGAGTAGGCTTACCTAATCGCCTCGTGTAGAAAAATGAAAGGGTAATCTAGGACACATCTTTCTTGACCTGGCTTGTGTTAACATAAAGTCTATGACACCTAACCTCTAGGTGACAAGATGTTCAGATAACAATGCAATGCTTTGACAGGTCAAAACAGAAACTCTTGAAAATTACTGATAACAAACTCTACACCATAAGGAATGGAAAAGGAAGCAAAGCTGTAATCATGAACGTGGTAATCTGGATCTTAGCCACAAATTTTGGGACATTCGAAAGCTACTGACCCCAACCCATTGTTCGTCTAGTCTACATCAAGTTCGATCCAGAAGCTCTCCAACTCTTTCAAGGAAGCCAAGGTCAGAAGGAAAATTGTTTCCAAAGTCAGTTTCCTGTTAGATAATTGACGAATGAGCTCAAAGGAATTTGAGAGAGAGTACTCAGTACCAGAGTAAGGTCCCAAGTAGGAGGTCTGAGTTTCCTAGGCGAACAAGACTGCTCAGAGCTCTTTAACCACATAGAGAATCCACAGGGCGAAGTGACTTCCACATCCTTCAGATGAATTAATCATAAGCCAGCCCTCTATGTGAATATCTAACCTCTTAGATCCTCTTCTTTAGAATTCTCATTTCTAATAAGAATGATCAGGTGTGCCAAACCTCCAGTTGGTCCAGGATTCTCATACCTCCTACCAATTGTGAGTATCCTATTGTTAAGACCTAAGGTTAGTTCCTTCAGGTGAACTAATCACAAGTTAGCCCTGTATGTAGATATCTAACATCTCAGAGGCTTAGGTCCTCTTCTTTAGAATTCTCATACCTCCCTCCAATTGTGAGTCTATTCTATTGTCAAGACTGAAGGTTTGTTCCACGTATGAACAAATGACAAATTTTTTATTAATTTTTATTTTTCATCGTTAGCAAACCTTGTTAGCCTCAAGTGTCATTCAGCAGTTTGCACCAGGCACTCACACTCACTTCAAAAATTGGCTATCTGCAAGTCTTACCCACTCAAATAGGTATATAGGCTTATGTAAATTGATAGGGTTTGTATTAAAGGAAATTTAATGGTATTTTGTTGGGTCCAGCAAAATTACTTTTTGTACATGAACTTCCCTGCCAGATATATACATAGCTTACGACTCTGACGTCACGACAGAAAATTTAAAACTCGCGGCACACGCTACAGGTAGGTCAGGTGATCTACCTTACCTGCCGCTAGGTGGCGGGTGTAAGAACCAATCCCCCTTTCCAGCCAGATTTTCTCTGTCGTCCGGCTTAACAGCACCTGTTGTTAAGTCCTCTCGATAGTGGATTTATTCTCGTTGCCGACGATTCTTGGATTGACTATTTTGGTGAAGTACCCTTTGTCCGTTGGCTTGGCATACGCTATTTTGGATCGTTTTTTGGATTGTTCTTTGCTTTTTACCTATAATGGCTGATTCTGAACTTAAGAAATCTTCTATGTTTAGAGTATGTTCGAAGAGTGAATGTAAGGTGAGGCTTCCTTAAGCTTCTGTGGACCCTCACAGTGTGTGTATGAATTGTAGAGGGAATGAATGTTCTTTCTCTAACCCTTGTCAATAGTGCGAAAGGTTGGATGAGGAAGGTTGGAAGTCTCTTTCTTCCTACTTAAGGAAGTTAGAGAAGGATAGGGCGCGGAAGGCTTCTTCCAGGAGCTCGAGTAGGTCGCATGTTAGCGAACTTGGTATTGAGAACCCGATCGTAGACGTAGTTCCTTCTCCTGTTTCAGCCCCTGCTCCCAGCTTTGAACCCGAAGATTCGTGTTCGGAGATGGCGTCTTTGGGAGACGCAGTAAGGAGTAATGAGAGCAAAGTACGCTCTTATAAAGGTAAGAGTGACAGTGCAAGTGAAAAGTGCAGTGCCCCTAGTGCAGTGGAGGGTGCGTCTGACCGGCTCACTAACGCTTCCAGGCCTAGACCTCTTCCAGACTCCCAGACCCAGTGGAGGAGGAAAGTCGAAAGCCGCAGGAAGGTTAGGGAGAACCCCCACCGGTCAGGCGTCCCCTTGGCAGATCCTGTTGCTCGCTCCCAGGCTGCCTTGGATAGAGCCAAGAAGGAAGTGTTACGACAGTGCTTCTCGTCGTCTTCGTCTCCCTCTCCTAAGCGTAGATGGAGCGCTTCGGAGTCTTCTCGCCCTCTCAAGAGAGCTTGGAAGGAACCTGGCGCCCTTCCTTCCAGCCCAGAATCCTTCTCAGAAGAGCCGGAGATCGAGAGTAAGAGAGCCAGGAGATCTCAAGGATCCTCTTCTCCTTTCCGTGCTCGGGCCTCTACTCCTGTCGAAGATTATGAGAGATCGCCAGCGCGCATCTTGGCTGGTCTACAGGCGCAGATTTCAGCTTTAGCCAACTCTTTAGCAGGGAGTTCTCACCGTCGGAAGGACATCTCTCTACCGGTAAAGAAGTCGAAGAAGGACACTGCGGATTTCTCGCCTCCTGCAGGAAGAGTTCAAAGCCTCTTACATTAAAGAGAACCTCAGTCGCTCTCCAAGCAGGCGCTCATCCCCCACCAGCAAACGTAAGGATCTTGACAGGCGTTCTTCTCCAGAAAACCGCTCTCCTAGATTCCATTCTAGTAGGCACCGCTCTCCGAAGACTCGCTCCTTTTTTAGCAAGCGTCAAGAGCTTGACAAGCGCCAGGAATCTTGTACTGTCCGGGATCGTAGTAGGCGCTCTTCGCCTGGAAGCCGCTCTCCTTTGGACAGGCGCACGGAGACTAGTAGGGGCTTTTCTCCGGATTTTGTTTCTTCGCCAGGGATTCGTTTGCCTTCTGTCAGACATAGTCAAGACAGTAGGCGCCAAGAGACTAACAGGAGACAGACTAGACGATCTCCTCCTTGTGAGCACCCTCGGTCGGATAGGCGCTCAGAACCTCGCAAACGCTTTGCGTCTGACAGGCGCTCTTCTTCGGAAGACTTTTTTCCTTGTGACAGGCGCCAAGAGCCTGACAAGCGCTTAGACCTTGACAGGCGACAAGAGCCTGGCAGGCGTAAGGAGCCTGATAGGCGCTCTCCTCCTTCTAGGAGCCCTTCAGTTGTTTCGGACAAGGATTTCGACAGGCGCGCCTCCTCTAGCAGGCGCTCTCTTAGTAGGCGCTCTCACAGTTGGCGCTCTCCCAGTAGGCGCTCTCCTAGGAAAAGCTCTCCTCTAGACAGCCGATCTTTCAAACGTCATTCTTCGGAAGAAGGACATGGTGCTTCCGAGGAAGATCTGCCAAAGGATTCTTCAGGTTCCTGTTACAAGAGATTGACTGAACTCCTCTTACAAGAATTTGGAGAGTCTCTTTCGGCGGTTGCCCCTCCGTCTCCCCCTTCCTTATTTTCAACGGCTAAAACTACGAATACGTCGTCGGTGGTGAAGATGAAACCTACGGTGTCAATGAAGAAGGCGCTCAAGAGCTTCGACAATTGGTTGGTCTCTAAGGAGGAGAAGGGGAAGACCGTTTTTTCCTTCCCACCTTCCAAGCTTACCGGAAAAGATGGATTCTGGTACGAGTCGGGGAGCCTTTGGGTTTGACTCTTCCAGCTTCTGCAGACTCGGACTTCTCTTCGTTGGTGGTGATTCAGCGCGTCGCTCGGCACTTAATTCTGCTAAGACGACGTGGGAATGATGGCGAAACTCGACCACCTTCTGAAGGGAATGTTCCGGGTTCTGGAAGTGTTTAACTTCCTCGACTGGACCCTAGGAGTCTTGGCTAAGAAGACGAGGGATCAAGACTCTCTGTCTCCGGAGGATTTACATTAAGTACTGTCTTGCATGGACAAGGCAGTGAGAGACAGTTCTGGAGAGATAGCTTCCGCTTTTTGGGGCAGGAGTTGTTAAGAAAAGGGTAGTTTTCTGCTCCTTTTTAGCCAAGGCGGTGTCTCATGCACAGAGATCATCGTTGTTATACGCTCATCTTTCCCAGCAACTCTTCCCCAAGAAGATCATCAACGACATTTCCAGTGCTCTTTCTGCTAAGGCGACGCAAGATATGTTGGCTCGTTCAGCGAGAATTCCAAAGGCTTCCTTCCACCCTAAGACGAAGAAGGAAACATCAATCAAGTAAGAGCCCTTTCTAGGAGGCCCTTCTTCCCGCGCTTCTTCCTCCAGAGGAACAAGACCTCCTAGAAGAGGAAGGACCTTCTCTCGATCGATCAGATCGAAGAAGTAGTACCCGTGTCCTCCAGACTGCAGTAGGTGCCAGACTGCTAGGTTTTGCAGACGTCTGGGCACAGAAGGGGGAGGACAACTGGTCCCTCTCTATAATCAAGAAAGGATACCTCATTCCCTTCGTTTCGAGACCTCCTCTGACCACCACACCAAGGGAGCTGGTGGCCAGGTACAAAGACCCTCACATAAATCAGGCCCTTGCTCTAGCAGTAGAGCTTATGCTGGAGAAGGATGCGATAGAGATGGTGAAGGACCCTCTTTCCGCGGATTTCTACAACCGTCTTTTTCTTGTGCCCAAGAACTCAGGAGGATGGAGACCGGTTCTGGACGTAAGCGCCCTGAACGTCTTTGTGAAGAAGAGAAGGTTTACGATGGAGACTACATCCTCAGTGTTAGCGGCCCTTCATCCAGGGGACTGGATGGTGTCACTAGACCTTTAGGATGCTTACTTTCATGTGCCGATCCATCCTTCTTCGCGCAAGTTCCTGAGATTCATGTGGAAAGGGAAAGTGTTCCAGTTCAGGGCCTTGTGCTTCGGCCTCTCCACAGCCCCTCAAGTCTTCACAGGGCTGGTGAAGAACGTAGCCCAATGGCTTCATCTTGAAGGAGTAAGGGTGTCCCTTTACTTGGACGATTGGTTGATCAGGGCCAAATCGAAGGAGAAATGTCTGGAGGACCTTCACGTGACTTTGACATTAGCAAGTTCTCTGGGTTTGCTGATAAACTTCGAGAAATCACAGTTAATCCCCAGCCAAGATCGTATCTATCTGGGGATTCGGATGGTTTCTCAGGTTTTTCGTGCGTTTCCATCCCCGGAAAGGATAGCCCGTTGTGCAGAGAAGGTCGCAACCTTTCTAGAGAAGGATGTATGCACAGCGAGGGAGTGGATGAGTCTGTTGGGGATACTCTCCTCGCTGGAGCAATTCGTTTCTCTAGGGAGGTTGCACCTCAGACCCCTCCAGTTCTTTCTAAATTGGAACTGGAATCGGGGTGCTCAGGACCTAGATTTCGTGTTCAAGATCTCGAACGAGATAAAAGAGGATCTCCGTTGGTGGGCAAACCCTCTTCTCTTCAAGGAAGGCATTTCCTTACGTTTGAAGAACCCCGACCTAGTGTTATTTGCAGACGCATTGGACAAAGGTTAGGGAGTGACTCTAGGCTCCAGAGAAGTGTCAGGCACCTGGGTGGGGGAACAGGTGTCCTGGCATATAAACAAAAAAGAACTGATGGCGATTTGGTTGGCCCTCAAGGAGTTTGAACCCCTCGTACAGAAGTCCTCAGTTCAGATCAACTCGGACAACACCACAGCTCTGGCTTACATTCGGAAACAGGGGGGGGACTCACTCATTCTCCCTGTACGAATCAGCAAGAATGCTCCTCTTGTGGTCGGAGGAAAGGGAGATAAGTCTCCTCACCAGGTTCGTACAGGGAGAAAGGAATGTCAGAGCAGATCTGCTCAGCAGAAGAAACCAAGTCCTTCCCTCAGAATGGACCCTTCACTTGGACATATGCCAGGAGCTGTGGAAGATCTGGGGCAGACCTCATCTGGACCTCTTCGCAACTTCCAGGAATGCAAGGATAGACCTGTACTGCTCACCGATATCAGACCCGAAAGCAGTAGCGGTAGACGCGTTCCTGATGGACTGGAGGAACTTAGACCTTTATGCGTTTCCCCCTTTCAAGATTCTAGGGGAAACACTAAGGAAATTCTCAGCGTCAGAAGGAGCAAGGATGACCTTGATAGCTCCATTCTGGCCCACCCAGGACTGGTTCACATAGGTACTGGAATGGTTGGTAGACGTTCCAAGATCCCTGCCACTAAGAGTCGATCTGCTCAAACAGCCCCACTTCGACAGGTTTCACAAGAACCTCCCCGCTCTCAGTCTGACTGGATTCAGACTATCAAGAGTCTGGTCAGAGCTAAGGGTTTTTCGGCAAAGTCTGCAAGAGCAATTGGCAATGCACGTAGACCTTCCACCACCAGGGTCTACCAGTCGAAGTGGGATGTTTTCCGACGTTGGTGCAGGAATCAGAACGTTTCCTCCTCCAGTACCTCTGTGACCCAGATAGCAGACTTCCTTATTTTCCTGAGGGAAAAATGTGGTTTGGTAGTCTCAACGATTAAGGGCTACAGGAGTATGCTCTCTTCTGTGTTCAGACACAGGGGATTAAACATCTCTGAAGATAAGGATCTACATGATTTAATCAAGTCGTTTGAGACCTCTAAAAGGAACTCTTGTTTAACCCCAAGCTGGAATCTGGATGTAGTGCTATTGTTTTTGAGGTCCTCTAGATTCGAACCTCTCCATTCAGCTTCTTTCAGAGATCTTTCTATGAAGACCTTGTTTCTCTGCGCTTTAGCTTCTGCTAAGAGAGTAAGCAAACCGCAAACCCTGGAAGATGTTGGGTTTCAAGGAGACTCAGCTGTGTGTTCGTTTCTCCCGTCTTTCTTGGCCAAGAATGAAAACCCCTCTTCCCCTTGGCCCAGGAGCTTCGAGATAAAAAGCTTATCCTCTCTAGTTGGAGTAGAAGAGGAGAGGACTCTTTGCCCTGTAAGGAGCTTAAAGTTTTATCTCCAGAGAAAGAGAAAACTTGGGGCTAACTCAGACATCCTATGGTGTTCTGTAACAAATCCTAGTAGGCCTTTATCAAAGAATGCCCTGTCATTCTTTATAAGGAAACTTATCAAAGAAGCTCACGCATATTGTAACCAGGACCAGTATAGACTTCTTAAAGTCAAGGCGCATGAGGTAAGGGCCATCTCGACGTCTTTGGCTTTCAAGAAGAACATGTCCTTACAAAACCTCATGAAGACGACTTATTGGAGGTGTGAGTCAGTCTTTGCCAACCACTACCTGAAAGACGTAAGAATTACGTATGAGAAATGCTTTGGGTTAGGCCCGTACGTATTGGCAGATTCAGTGCTGGGGCAGGGAGCTGAAGCATATCCTTTTTAATATTTTCCCTTATTGTATTTGTATTGTGTTTTTTGGTTGTGGGAAGGAGGATGCAGGAGGCACCTCCTTCTTTCGTAGTTCTAACATTTGTGTTTTGGTTAGGTGATCGTTTTGTGCTTGAAGCTCCTTGTATTGGTAGTGGACAGGCTCTGTCATTTAAGTGGGTTGATCCCATTTGACTAGACCCTAACTGGATTCTACCAAGTAAGCGGAGTCAGTTCCCATTGGTAGACCCAAAGAGTTTTTCAGCTGTAGGTCACGCCCTCGCTGTAACTCTTCAGGCAACGCAGACTTGTAGACAGTAACTATGAAGTCTTCTGCCTAAATCAGGTAAGAACCAAGGGTATTTTATTACTTTAACTTATGTTATTTCCCCTTTCTCTGGACTTAATGTCTCTTTCCCTCCACCAAGGGTGTCAATCAGCTATGTATATATCTGGCAGGGAAGTTCATGTACAAAAATGATATTGTTAGTATACAATAAAGTTTTGTACATACTTACCTGGCAGATATATACGATTGATGGCCCTCCCAGCCTCCCCTCAGGAGACAGGTGGAAGAGAAAATCTGGCTGGAAAGGGGGATTGGTTCTTACACCCGCCACCCAGCGTGTGCCGCGAGTTTTAAATTTTCTGTCGTGACGTCAGAGTCGTAAGCTATGTATATGTCTGCCAGGTAGGTATGTACAAAACTTTATTGTATACTAACAATATCATTTTTAATGTCCATCAGTTTACACAGAGGATCCTCTTTGTGGCTCATCCAGTCTTTTGACAAGTCTAGATATCACTTGAATAAGTTGCAGTCATCAATCATGCTGGAGTTCCCAGATGGATGACGAAGAAGTAATATTTTCTGTGTGGTAATTATATAGCATGTGTCTTAAACTGCCAGCTGTACAAATGGGCTCTTGTAAATTAGTATGTTTGTATTATTTACAAAATAAATCATTATTAATACAAGCCCATAGATTATACAAACTATCCCCCTTCCCAGACCCTTAGTGCCACTTGTAGAAAGGTTAACTAAGCAAAGAATGAACAGTCTTAACAGCTGAGAATTATACTGTGCATACATACTACCACATACACTCCTTGTCTTCTTCCTTTTGAAAATTTTTGTCTGGGAATATGTTGTAACAAACAGAGTGGGTATAGTAAACAGGTTATCGGTTTGTAAAAACAAAACTTATTATATTTTCAAAATCTTGTATGTATTGTACTGGAAGGACAGAGGCTAAAAATGAAGTGCTGCAAATGTGGGTCTCTTGTTAATGGGAGATGGTCTCACTGGTGATATTTTCGGTGTCTAGTTTATAAAAAATATTTTGTATATACATAATTAATCAGTGGTATTTGGAATAAGAAGTCTACATTTTTGGAACTAGAAAAACTTATTTTGAACTTGTACTACTCTTTTTCAGGGAACCTTCCTAGTGATTCCAGAGCACAGGTCCAGAAATTAGAAAACGATCAGTCTCCTTCAGAAACCTCACCAACATCAGCCCCAGCAGCAGACTCTGATCCTACTGCTAATGAAATACCAGAAGGAAGCATAGACTTCTCTGCAATGTCTGCAGATTTTGCAAAGTTTGCACAGGCAGCTGCCAAGGCAGCAGCAGAAGCTCCATCAGATGCAGCTTTTACTGATTGTCTTTCAGAAACCATGAAGCAGCTCAGCCAAAACAATGAGCAGTTAAAGGTATGAACTTTCTTATTGTAAAATGTTTGTAAGAACTTGTTTTTGTGATGCAACTTTATAAGATTTCTTAATTGATTTGGTTTTTGTGATGTAACTTTATAAGATTTCTTAATTAGCGTGATTGCCTTTTTTATGTGTGACCTTATTTTTTACTCTGTTGTTTTTGTTAGGAAGGTTATGTGAATGCTAATGAAAGATTTTGTTTTAGTTTCATGGAAACTCGTTGAGCGACGACCTAATGAGCAAGGACCTTTGAAGAATTAATATTTATTTATCTAAAATAGTTTTTATCAGTATTTTATTTTCTCACAATTTAATGCTACTTTTGGTTGAGTAAATCATAAGGCACTTCCAAATAAATTTCAGAATCTTGGAGTGGGTGGATAAGTTTTAGGATTACTTCAAGATTTCCTTACAGGTAGGCAACAGCAAGTTGCTGTTGATGAGATCTTTAGTGAACCAAGACAAGACCTATTGTGTCTGGAGTTCCACATAACATGGAGCAGATTGGTGAATGGTGTAGTTGTTGGGGTATGAGGCTGAACTACAGTAAAACGAAAACCCTATTGATTAGTTAATGTCAAATTGACTTTCCACCCCATCCTCTTCTGTAACTGACATCTTACTTAAGAGAAGCATTTCATGAGTGTCAGCAAATGCTGCATTAAAGTTGGGTATTATATGTAAGGTGTCGTGTATTTGTAATGGTGATGAAATCAGTACAACCTTTTTTAGGTCACTGATTCTTCCTTTACTCATATACTGTTCAAGGAGGGTGTCTGCCTCTGCCAGATATTCAATGGTGGTTCTTGGTGGTATGTTTCTGTTTCTTAACATTAGCAGTTATGACTTGAACCATTGCCAGACAGTCTCTTGTTTGTCAGTTTTTCGTAAGTGGTATTCTAACAGAGATCTTTCACATTCATAATTGACCCCTGATCCTCTTTTTTTCTACCGAGAGCAACCAGATTTGCTGAACTGCAGCACCGGTATGCAGTAAACAAGTCTTGTTGTCAAACTTCTCAGTTCCAGAGGTCCTTTATTCTTCATGCCATTGTACTATGAAACAGTCTCTCTGAGGATGTTGTGCAACATTTCAATTAAAGATGCAATGCAATTACTTCCCTAAAACAATTCTCCTTTTATATTTACATCATTATCTAATTATTATTTTTTTCTTTTGTAATAATTGACCTCTCCTTTCTATATATCCTTTTACCTTGTTACTTATTTCAAATGAACACCATATTCTTTGGAAGATTGAAAATCAAGTCAGTTGCCTCAGTCGACTTGTTCTATATGGATAAGGTTCATCTCTGAGGTGATTTTAAGTTAATGATAAAGAAGAAATCAAGCCCTTATATACTGTCATTATTGTCTTCTCAGCCATTTGATGCAGAGGTGTTGCCCCTCCCCACCCACCCATTAGCTTGCTTTTCCTTTTTAAAGCTGAAGTCAGTTTAGAGATTTTTACCCATTTGTTAATGTCAAGATGACAGAATATGATTTCCAGTCCTCAGTACACTATAAGTTGAGCCTAAGAAAGAGGCCTGTAGGTGATGATTAAAATATCCATGTACTACTACTACTACTGTAAAGTGGCTTACCCAGACATGTAAGTCATATCTAGACTTACATAGGTTACTTAGTTCTTTCCAGCTCTCTTCAGTTGCATTGCTTTCTAGTTTTTATACATTCCCTTTGGTCTCTTTCCTTTTAGCTGTGTAGCTTTAACTTTGATGTTGCTTGCCTCAGGATTCATCAGTTGGTTAAGAAGTAATCCTTTGGGTCAGACCTACAAGGTCCTATAAAGGTCTTTAAGCACTCTTGTTATTCTGGTTGAAACACTTTAGATTAGTAAGAAGAGGAAGGAGGTATGGTATTTACATTATGAGTCTCACCCACACGTAATGTAATGTTCAGCTCATTTTATTAGTTGCATTTATAAATAAATTATTAGTAAGAATTTTAAGGTATTTATGTTATTCTTGTACTTTTTATTAGGATGCAGATATTTTAGACAAATACATAGTCTAGGTGTACTACATATAGTCATGGAAAGTGAGGATTGCATTTGAGAGTGAAAAGTTTATTAGGTTCATTTGATTCTACTGACTTTACTTCAGAAATTGGGTGTTTTTACCTCAAAATGTAGTATAGTTTTTCCAGCTAGGACTTCCTGATTCTCTTAGAATGTAAACATCAATTGTAAGTCCATATTCCAGATTCTGAGTCTCTCCTTCAGAGATGCAATATCAGTACTTTTATAGTAACTTAGTGATTGGCAATGAGCAGCCGTGCTCTTCTCTTCCTTACTAGGGCAGTCCTTTGCTGCTGGAATTGTTGTGATAGCTTTCATGACAGCTCAACGAAGGAAAAGATACCAACTGCTGTAATTCACAGTGCAGTGGTCAAATAGAAATGTTTGTTTGCAACACTTCGGATAATGAATGGTGTCCCAAACCTAAAAGTCTTTCTTTGATCCTCCTGAAAAGATATTAGTTTTTGTGTATAGTGTAGGCACTTCAACAACAAAGTGAGAAGTAGAGTGGAAATCCAGATAACTTTACAGATTAAGTATGTGGCCTAGTATAAAGACTTAAAAGAGATAGGATATGAAGACTGTTCGGATTCAATTTCCATTCTGATAACAGAAGGGTAGAGTATCTAATTGGTAGATTATTGACAAGTCAAGTAGGCAACACATTTATTGCCAGTTAGTGGATAGTAACCTAATTTTTTGCTAGCTAACACTCCTTAATTTTGCTTGAACAAGCCTCTCAGCCCCTCTGACTGTTTTTGTCAATATCAGTTCAATGAAGAGTAACGTTTGTGTTAGCTAAAGGGTCTTCCTTGTAGAACATTCTTACCTGGTTGATTGACAGTTTTTGTGTTGTCATGATTCAACTTTTGGATAAAATGTATCTTGCTGGTATTATAGATTGCATAAAATAGAAGGTCTGTATTTATAGGGTATGAAAAGTATTCTCAGGTTTGCATTTTAATTTCATTAAGATATTCCTTTTCTAGTGGAGCTGATCATTTTCAGAGTGTGCCTACTGCAGAAGACATGACCAAAATGTTTGAGAGCTTAGGGTTTGGTGGAGGCGAAGGAGAGGAGGGTGGTTTTGGAGGTTTATTTCCTCTGATGCAAGTGATGCTAGAAAATATCCTCTCCAAGGAAGTTCTCTACCCCCCTATGAAGGAAATCACAGATAAAGTAAGCAATTATTTTTTATTTTATTTTATTTTAGGTATAAACATAGATAATTACAGGCAGTCCCTGGGTTACGGCGGGGGTTCCGTTCTTGAGACGTGTTGTAACCCGAAAATCGTCGTAAGCCAGAACATCACCAAAAATGCTAAGAAAACCTTACTTTTAATGCTTTGGGTGCATTGCAAACGATGTAAACTGCATTCTTATTGCATTTTGCATCAAAAAAACCTTCAAATATTGACTATTTTGCATTTTTGGTATCATATTTCTTCTGCCAGATGAGCGTTGTAGGCGTCGTAACCCTGGAAATAATTTCTGATGAATGTAATTGAAAAGCGCCTTAACCTCGGAACGTCGTAAGCCGAACCCGTCGTAACCCGGGGACTGCCTGTACTCATGTTTTATTGCGCTGTGTATACTTTTGTGATAGTTATGTCACTTAGTCATGAGTACTACTACTGCTAGCTTTAAACTTCAGTTAGAGGCAACAGCAAACTTTGAGATAGGCCTACTTTAAACAAGCTTAAGGTGGCACATAACAAGGTAAATTTCTAATGGTAAATTCCTTGGAACTGTTAACTGCAGCTGAAGTTAGTATGGGGTTAGATGATTGATCACCTTTGAAGTTTTGATAGATAGTTAAACTTGAACAGAGAAAGCTGTGGCTCAGAGATTCATAGATTCTAAATTTGTCCAGTTCTACAAACTGGGTGGAATTTATACCCAAGCTTATCATATGAAGACTAAGTCACTTGGAGAATCCATACATCCTAAGCATTAAAATGGTTGTTTTTTGCATATATCTGTTGTTGCATAAGACAAATGCTGTGAAAAATCTGTCTGGCTATAAATTGAATATTTAAATCTGGTAAGAGCTTTGAACTAAAGCATAGTTGTCAAAAAACTTTTAAACTTAAAGGTATGAAGCCAGAGCACTACTAGATAAGGGTGAACAGTTGAATAAGTTTGCTGAATTGTAACTTATAGCATGGTTATGTACTGTTATACTGTATACCTTATTTAACATAGCATTTGTTTTCCCTCTCATTCCTCACATGCAGTCTATTGATCATACACATACATGACAGGTTGCTATTGTATAATAACTAGAGGATTGGGAAGATCTTCATGCATTTAATTGTGCAGCACCTTGGTTAGTTCCTGCTTTGACCGTAGCCCCCCAGTATGCTTGTGCATGATGATGCACTTATTTACTATCCCTTGATGTCTACTGTTAAGTTTTGGCCTAAAATAATCCAAATCTTACAGGGGGGGTAGCTATGTTTCAGAACCACATCTGAATCACAGGTTGTCCTCAGTTTGGGGTTCATTAATTGGTACCATTAGAACTGATCATGCTCCTTGTTCCCATGAGCAGTCACAGAGACAGCCTGATTTGTCATCCCTTTGAGTGGGAGAGGTCCTCCTTGTGCTCTTGGTGGTTTGATAGGACTAGAGGGTCTTGCTCTATCAGAACCCCAGCAGAATGAGTTGTCACAACATTTTCAAGAGATCATTGGCAGTGATTTTAAAGTAGGCAACCCTGGCACTCCCCTCTGATTCCCATCTTGTTGATTTAACTCATACTTGGATGTGCTATAGTCACAGGTAGTTTGTGGTGTAGGTGAATGGTTTGATCTGTGGATCAGAGGGTTTCTTGTCTACTTGATTGAGCAGGATCGTGCCCTCTGTTTTCATGCCAGAGCAGATTCTACATGTTGGACTTTAATCCCCTGGAGAGACATACAGGAGGGTTAGGCTTCAGCAGCAAATTTAAGAACCATGGAGTTAATTGCCATTGCCTTCCAGGCTGCATTATGGGTCAACCATTGTTTGAATATGTTTGCTAACTTTTCCATTGCTCATGTCTTACCTGAGGGTGAGAAAACAAAGTTTAGGAGGTTTCTCGTGTCAGGAAGAAAAACAGTTGACTCCTCGTGAATGAGATCACCACCCTAAGGGCAAATTTTACCTTGAGATGACATGACTTTGTCTTTTCTCTTCTATAGACAGGGGTGACTGAAACTAGTCTTTTGCTACGGAACTGTCCAGTACTGGCAGCCTCCTTACTCATTCCAAATGGAGAGGTGAGGCAGCAGTAGAATAGAGACATACTGACAGATGGACTCCAATTTACCATGCTCTTTCCCTCAAGAAGCCCTCTTGGGTGATAAATGGAACTGCAGCCACACCTGTGTCTGGTATCAGGAGCAGCCTTCCCTCCATGAAACCAAAATAAAAAAAAGAGACTTTTAGAAAAGTAATGATTAGGGTGATGCCTTGCCTTGGGTAGTTTGGCAGAAACAGGGCAGACCCGTGTGGTCTGTGTCCTTCAGAACTCAAACAGTTGCAGAATATCTTTCAAGGACAGATTTTTGTGCAGTCTCATGTTCCCAGTATCTTTTAGGAAATCTGAAAGTAGAACTGTTGGCCCCTTCATCTTAGCCACTTATGCCATCACCTAGACCTAATTATGGTTTTGAGAAGTTGGGCCTGATATCCTTTACAGTAATTACTTACCTCAGGAAGGTCATAGATATAGATCTACTCTGCCAGACAGAGTACAGGTCCCAGAGATTACTGTTATATTGAGTATGTTTGCAGAATGAATCCATCTGCAAAGATGTGGTTATATTTTGATCAGTCATCATATCTTGTGGGAAAGGCTAGTTCCTGACAGCTGGTTCAAGACATGGTCTCTGTGGCTGCAACTAATCAGATCCTAGCCATTATGTAAATTAATGATTTCATGTTCAATCTCAGACAGTGTGTGGAAACACCTTTAGGGATGGCAAGACCTTTGGAACATCAAAATAGATGTACCCATGGTTCTTTTCACCATAAATCATGCTATTCATAGGTGCATCAAGCCATTGATTTTGCATTCATCAGTCATCATATAGCAAAAGATTGACTGCATTAAGAAATTAAGTTTCTAAATTTAAATCCAGTTTTCAAGGGTCTTCAGGCTTTTTCCCAACAAGCATGGACAAGGCATGGTTGTGGTAACAGAAAATTCATCCAGAATCACCTAGCTGTGTAAGCTATGCCTTTTTGAGAAAACATCCCCATAAGTTCCCTGGATGAAGGAAGCATGTCTCCTTTTCACTAATTCTATGAGAACATAAAAGTTACCCTGTGAGATCTTTGAGGGTTTTCAAGATAAGCAGCAAATGTCATATCCAGACTTTGCAAATTTTCAATACTAGTTGCTCTCTGTCAGCTCTGCAGTTTATATAATGGAAGGGTTTTTATGTATTCTGTCATCCCTTCTATTATGTTGTTAAGGCAAATGAAAAAGCTGTCTATCTTGGCTTCCTAGTTTATGAGCTTTGTGATCAAGGTGTGGACTCTTCAGTGAAGTTAAAGAGGCTATGCCACCACCTAGAGAAATGGTACATTGGAAGATACCTTTTGTTGGTGTTGTAGAGGCAAGAGAAACTGCATTACGAGGCCTTTGAAGACATCTGTTCTGAATCTCGTACTGAATGTCACTGTCCTGTCTTTAGCATTTTCAAGGTAAGTCAGCCAATTCCATGCACTGTCAAGTAATGTCTTGTATACCCCACGCTAGAGTTCATTATGCTAAAAAAAATTTATGCGGTCTTGAATAGTCTTAAAACTACCAGGGCTAGAGTTCAATAGGATTACAATAGGATTATCATTTAAAACAAAGTGGTGAAGACAAATTAAAGGTGATCTAAGACCAGTCTGCTGAGCGTTTCATCATTCCTTTTGTGGCTTCTCATTCTCAAAGTGAAGAGGATTTTCTCTGCCCAGTCAGAGCAGTTTGCCTCTACCTTCAATGGCCCATGAACTTTGCGCAGGGTATATCCAAATTATTTTGCTCCACCGAGCACTCTCATGCTGACTTAGCAGATCATTCTAATAGATTTTGGTAATGCATCAGTTGAAGCATAGAAGGTGAAGATTCTAATTCTTGAAATTGTAGCTCACTCCACAACCTTTGTTTTTAAACATACTTGAAGTCAGTTTTAATGGCCGGTTCTCGTTAGGGCTCAGTAACCTTTGCCATCCTTATAGCTAAGGGACATAATGTATGAATAGTTAGATACTCACTCTTTGGGACTGGTAGTAACATTGGGATCAGGAGTGCATGCATCATTTGAGCATTTAAATAGCCCTTCATGTTCTTCCTAATACCTTATCTTCCCCTGTGAATCATTTACAGCAGCATATGAGAAACAGATTTCCAGGGTTACCACTATGCCTCAAATTCTAGTATATACCTTATGATTTATAGTGATCTAAAAGCTAAAAAAGTGACTTCCTGTTGTTTGTAGAGCTTTATAGATCCTTCAGATCACATAAGCCAAATCAGGGTGCTTAGCAGCTCGAACTGCCCCGTACTTAAATTGCTTTTGGATATGTTGGTTACATGAGTGATGGATTTCTGGTGAAACTTTCAATGTAAAGAAAAAATTTAATTTTTGAAATGCAAACCTTTCACATATGAAATCCCCTTCTCTCAACCCTGCTGACCTTGGAAGGTAACATTCCAAAATAACAAAAAGTGAAGCAGTCACCTGGTGTTGACTGTGAATCCTGGTAGCACATGCTTTCTTTGTCTGTCTGTTAGATAAGATATTTGCAATATCAGGGACATTATAAAGAATTAATGTGTTGTATATATTGATGATAGTTTTCTGTTATAGAGTCCGTTTTATTTTTTTAAAAGTTTAATCAATGTTGTTTTGTTTTTTTGTTAGGTGGTTTATTGGTTATTTATCTTCCCTATAAATACTTGTACATATTCAGTGTGGCTTTGTTCTGTTCTTATTTAGCAGTTCAAACTCTTAAAAATAGGACACATGGCAGTGGACTACTAACATTATTCAGGTGCCAAAGTCAGCATGGCATTTTCTTAAATTTATTACTTTGTAACCTACAAATCATTATTATACATATAGTATATGACCACCACCTCCCATCTCAAATTAGTCTTAGTGAAGTATAATGGGAACTTTTATTAACCGCAGGAATGTGGTGTGAACACTTTAGGTAGTTGTGTTTAATGTCTTGCCGATGTATTTATTAAAGTTGTTTGCTTTTTACGTTACAGAAGAAATTTAGTTGAGCTATTTTATTCCTTTACTGAAGTATTGTTGGACTTGTTTAGAAATATAGTCACTCATCCAGCTTTAAATTGCTGTACTGGAAAGG
Source organism: Macrobrachium nipponense (assembly GCF_015104395.2). NCBI lineage: Eukaryota > Metazoa > Arthropoda > Malacostraca > Decapoda > Palaemonidae > Macrobrachium > Macrobrachium nipponense. The sequence continues at coordinate 28,822,487 of NC_087208.1, forward strand.
GTGTTGACCTTTTATAAGCTTGTTATTTTACAAATTAATTTGTAAATATTTACTTTTCAGTATCCAGATTGGTTAGCAGATCACCGAAGTAGCTTACCTGAAGATGAATACGAGAGGTACAATAAGCAGTATGATGTCATGAAACAGGTACAACTTGAATTGTTTTTCACATTTTCACTTCTTTTGTTTTCTTCTTCATAGAAATGTCTGTCTGGCTTCAATTACACTTCATTGTGAATTTTCTAATATTTTACTATATCCAAGCCCATCATGTTAGGCTTATTATTTTTTTTTTGGAGCATCTTTCATAATAGAAAATATCATTACTTTGTAATAATTACAGTGTTTTGAAGCTAAATTTAATTATACAAACGTGTTGATTTTGCACCTATAATTCTGAGAAGAATTTTAATGTCTGTTATAGAGAAATTGCCTCAAGTACCTTTAGCTCACAGGATATTTGATCAAGATATGTATAATTTTGTGTAATACTGAAGGAAAGCCAGCTTTACTATGTGTAAAGTATTAAATGCCAGTTCTGTGACTATTAGTATTTGTTTGCAGCTCTGAATACGTTACCATGGAAGTCCTGTTCTAAATGTTTGTAAAAGAACTTTTGTCTGTGAAGAAGGAATTGAAATAAGATATTGGTTTTCTCATTTTTATGATGAGTGTCAGGAGTGGTAGAGTTAAGATCTCTATCATTAAGACATGATCATACTTATTATTGAACATAATACTGGAGATATAATATACTACCTTTTAACTTTTGCAGGTTGTACAACTGTATGAACAAGAGCAAGATTCTGATTCTGATGAAGTTAAAGGTCAGCGGTTTGAGAAAATCATGCAGTTTATGCAAAAGGTAAATTAGTTTTTTTTTTTTTAACTCTTTCTGGAAGATTTATAGAACAACTGAGCTGTGTAAGTTTTCCTGTGAAAATTGAGCAAGAAGGTATAAGATTTAGTACATAATTTTAGGTTTTAATAATGAAAGAAGCAAATTTCAACAGGTTTAATGAAGAAAAGGTAAGCATTTGGTAAAAAATTAAACCTTTATCTCTTACACATAGCTCAGTTTTTTTGCTTCAGCATTTTCAAAATCAGCACCATCATTTTTGCATATGTTGTTGTCATTGAGTGGTTCTGTTTATCATCTTTTATGTAACCTATGATATTCCTATGATGTCAAGTTACATCATCTGGGGAAAGCTAAAAAATCTTTTTTAAATTAGATACAGTATTTGGATGTCAGATAACCATTATATCACATTTGGAATGTGTTGAGGGGATGATTTTATGCCATTTTCCTGAGAGTTGGGCAAGTATAAAGAGAATTAAGACTAAACTCGCTCTGTTTTGATGATGATTACAGCATGACTTATGATTTCCTTGTATATGGAATTAAGGCATATATGATTAATTGTATGTGGAATTAAGGCAATACACAAGTAATTATTGTGATGAAATAAGCTTGATATTACATATATGGTTGTCCTGTTTTCAGTCAGCATCAAGGAAAGGTCTGGATTCAAATTTCATAAAGGATTTTTTAGAGAATCTTGTTTTCATTTTGTTTAGATTTATTTATTTATTAGGTAAGGATAACTTTTATATACATAGAATAGAATCTTTCAAGCATGCCACATGAGGGCTGAGAATATTATATCTGGTTTGGTTAAACCACTGTACTTAATAGTTATACAAAATGGGGAATTTCAGCCAGACATACGTACTGTCCAGGAGGAGGATAGGGGTTATTCATTTTTCTCTAGCACCTCAGCGGTGTGGTCGGTATGGTGCTGGCGTGCCACCTCAGTGGCCGCAAGTTCAATTCTCAGACATTCCACTGAGGGGTTAGAGATGTGTATTTCTGGTGATAAAAGTTCACTCTCCATAGTTTGGAAGTCACGTAAAGCCGTTTGTCCCGTTGCTGAATAACCACTGGTTCCATGCAATGTAAAAACACCATACAAACAAACAAACAAATAATATTTTCTCTGCTTATCCAGCTGCAAGAAATGGGTCAGCCTCCAAAAGACTTGGTTGGAGATCTGGGCCCAATGATTAACTTTGATGAGAGTGGGAATCCGGTATTGCCTGACATGTCAACACTTCTTGGCGCAGCTGGCTTTCCTGGAGGAGATGCAGGTGTACCAACAGAACCTGCACCTGGAGGTGGTGTCCCAGGAAACCAACCACAGGAAGGAGAGCAATGTCATATTATGTGATTTTGGAAGGATTTACCTGGTAAATTTGGGACAAATCCAGCCAATATTTGACTGAAGATTCAACATTTTTATATAAATATCATTATTAGACTTCACAGATGTGTTGCACATCTGTTTGTACTACAGGTGTGCAATAGTAGTTCTTATAGATTTAACAAAAGTAACTTCTTTTAATTTTTATTTTCTCTGTGATAGATTGTATGAGTATTAAAAACTTGGCATGTACTATATGAACATTCAGTGTATTGTATATGACCATTCACTGTTTTGTACATGGAAAACTGTCAAGGGTATCAGGTAAGTATGTTTATTGTAAATGAATATTTTTTATATATTTTACAATGATCACCCTTCTACCCTTCTTTTGCTGAAACAGTGTTTCATAAAGTAACCTTTGTACAGCCGTTGAATGTCTCTGATTGACCGAGACTCCCTCATCTTTATTCTAGTGTAATAGATACACAATAGAAATGTCAATCCCATTCATTGATATGATTTATAAAAATATTGTTTGAAAAGAATAAAATAAAATTTTGAATTGGCATCGATATTGGTGTTCTGTATTTAACATACACGAATAAAGCTGAGGGGTGCTTAAGCCCTTCAGGTATGTTCCTCCAAATCAGATTTACCCATTGACTTTTTACATATACATACTATTTTGAGAAACATGCCCAAGTTACTGAATTTACTGTATATAATTTTTAGTGGAACATAGCAGTACTGTATTAATACACAAATTTTGATCATTTAAGAAAATATCTTTTGTTCAGTCTTGAGATGCTAGTCATATCAGTCTTTAGTAGAGTTTTGTTAAAGAAGTATGAGTTGTTATTTTTTTGGCTTTTATTTTTGTTTTACATTGTGTTTAGATTTTTACATTTATCTAATTATCTCTTCATATTAAATGCCATTTTGCATTTTCTTGCTTCTCTTATCAACTTTTTTTTTAATTGCTTTGTGAAACAAGGGGAACTAGGGCAGTATTAATGTCATTTAAATGAATCAGTAAATTGCTTCAGGTAACTTGTTTTTTTAAATGAAAGTACAGTAGTTCCTCAGTTATTTTCCTTTAAGGCTGTGTAGTTGGTTAGAAATATCTTGGTTTTCTCAGATATTTTCAAGGTCCTTGAAGAATTAGTAGCATTTCACATTGGAACATTTTTTCCTCGTATACAGTAAGTGAATTTTGGTAAGAACAAAAATCTACCATCCAAAGATTTATGGATTATGCAGAGTTCACTCATCCATATTTTACAGATGATAAAGATAAGTGTGTTATTTTCTTCACTAAATGATCCTTACACAGGAAATTAGTAGAAAATTTATTTGTTTGAAGTAACTTTTTCTATGCTTCTTATGCTATTGTCCATAAATCTTCCACCATCATGTTTGGAAGAAATGTAAATATTGTGTCTAACTTCACTTTTATCTACTATGTAAAGTCAAAGCAATTTACTAAAAGTACATTGCATTGAGTGGGTAAAGTTGTCTTTAGAAATCCCATGTATATAATAAAATAAGTGGTTGCCACTCTACAAAAGCCAAAGGAAAGAGTGCTGTTGCCAAGAATGTGATGTGGACAAATATAGCAGTCTCTAAGTTGAAGAGCATAATGCAAAAGCCAGGTAAGCTGTCTGTAACCAAGTTTTAAAAGGTTATTTATGGAAAAGTTAACTTTGTATAGTACAAAATTTTAAAAGCAAATTGACAAAATAGCTCAGGATATTTTGTTGAGGGGTTGATCCACTTTTTTTCTTGAGACAGTAGAGTTTTCTTGTAACTTATTCAAATTGTACTTCTTTATTACTATTTATTAATGGTTTTTCTATGATTTACTGAGGAATCATAATCATATTAAATTTTTTACATCAGATTTTCCCTCTTTACATGGTTGCATGTGAAATGAGTTATCTGTTATGAATTATGCATAATTTACCTCAAGGAATGCATGAAAATATATACATACAAATTTAAAAAAAGATACACATTGTAAGCTGAGAAAATTATGGTAAAAATTATTCAACATATACAACATGCTTTAGGGAATATATACTTATTTCATCAGATATTTGACCAACTACTTTCCTTTGCCTACCGGTGTAAGATCGTCTCTTATCCTCAAGGATGTTAATTTGATATGTTTGAGTTTTATAGATTTGCTTTTAACAGTATCTTACCATTGTCAGGAGTAACATCTGAAAATTGTATAGATAAGAAAAAAATAGCATTCACTATACAACATTCAACTTTACAGCTCTTCCTTTACCTCATATGCTTTTGCCCTTGAGATGTTAATTGCATGTGTAAATTAATAAATTGTTAATTTTTATCATTTTTTAACTAAATCAACATAACAGATATCACGTAGTAAGAAAGTTATTGTATACTTTGCTTAAGTGATTATGTTGTAAACTTTTCCTTTTGTTTGCCATTGTTATAACTTATAAGTGCCATACATCACCAATCTATGTTCAAGATTGCTCCAGCACCTTTTTCAATCCATAGACTTTCTAAACTCCCAAGGCTACCAGATTATTTACCTTTCAGACTGTTAATTTTATATAGCATGCTTTTCAAATTGGTAATCTTGTTGTTGTTATGTTTAGTCAATTGCTTTATTATTCATTTCATCATATCAGAATGTTCTTTAACATTTTTCTTCAGTGTTAAATCTTCATTTCATGCCTTTCCTTATGCTTGTTCCCATAAAATTATATTTTTACAAAATCACCAAATTGGTGAATGCCAAGAGAAATTTCTATCATAGTAGAAAGATTAATTACATTTTATTTCTTTATCCTGTGACATGAAAAGATTAGCTTCGAATTTACAATATAAATTTTGTGTGACCACATAGCAACTGGTGGAGTCACTAGCTTTGGTATGGTAATATTTGATTAAAGAAATATCTTTTGTAATGATTACTGACATTAATTGCTATTTAGATTTTCATTTATGGTCAGTTATACTTCTTAGTTTTGATTATGAAATACCTATCAACCTTAGTTTTGATCATGAAAGACCCATCAACTTAAAAATCCTACATCTGTTGTTTTATAATTTGTGCTTCATGTATTAAATGGCCTTTCTGTCTTCATACAATACTACTTGGGAAATATATACCAGTGCACTTTTCTATTTTAGAAAATCTTGCAACCTTGTGGCTTATTGAATTGAAGGGAAATATTTATGTCACTTTTCCTGTATAATATCTGGATCTTGTATTGCAAAGATGGAAGGAAAATAATTCTTCCTTTTACTGCAGTAAATGTAGAGTGTATGGTGCAGTCATTTGTTGGTGGAAGGTAAGAACATAAGAATATAGGACAAACTTTGCTAAATGTAAGAAGGTTAAACAGAGATCCTTTAATATTTCTCGGCTAAACACAGAAAATGTTGTACATAATGCAGTACAGGTGAGATAATCTGAGAAAATTACCAAGATATTGAGAATTTGTCTTCTTTTGATTTTGTTTTTACATTAATCCCCAAGTGACTTTTGTGGAAGCTGTGTGACATTGTTTAGTACCAACCCCTCAGGGATGAAGGTAATAATTTACACAGAAGACAGTAAATTTCTCTTATCTCACCTGTACTACATTATATAAACCATTTTCTATGTTGTTTAGCGACCATCTCCTTTACATTTACCAAATTTGTTGTCATAAATATATATTTACCTTGAAGATTAGGCTATTGGGAAAGTTTACTGTAATTTACATTCTTTCATGAAATTAGTGAACCAGATTAAAATTTAAGACTGGTTAGGATGCTTTGTATTTGCTTTGCAAAATTTATATTTTAGCTAAAATTTCATTAAAATAGGCTTTATGTAGGTTTCCTAATGTAAATTTTTTAACCATTGTTGAAGCTGTAAATAGTGTAAAATAAATTTTTTACACACCAAAAACCAGTTTTTTTGTAACAAAAAATACCTTTTTAAAAACTAATTTATTAAGAAAAATTTAATACAGAAGATTAAATTAACATTGTATATTTACACCAATCTGATCCACAGCTAAACAATCAACTGTCTACTCGGCAGCTTCATCTGGAATATTCTCCAACCCCTGAAAAAATCAAAATGGATTAAATTCTACAAGCTATAAGATGTAATTAGAGAAAACCTAATTCAGTGATACACTACAAGATATGATAATTTTCATGAAAAACTTATTTGGATACTTAGCTACTCTTAAAGTTAGCTTTATCTTCATGCCATTTGGTGGTATTAGTATTCTCCCACCAGATGGTGTTAGAATGTTTATTTCTTCATGACCACCCGATAGGAAAGTCTCCAAATAATTAATTTTATCATGAAAATTATTATTTGGAATGAATCTTATCTACTGTTAAAGTTTGCTGAATACCATATTGAATAACGATGGTGGGTTATTACAGCTAGAGAAACGGTTCAGCCAAGCGAACTAAAAGCTTTTTTAAAATGGGAGAAAAAGTTTCTCAACATTCCTGCCCGATGTGTGGTGCTTACTGGTAAGTACAGGGTTCAGCCAAGTGAACTAAAAGCTTTTTTAAAGGGGAATAAAAGTTTCTCAACATTCCTGCCCGATGTGTGGTGCTTACTGGTAAGTATTGTCGCCAGTCGATGGAACCACAACAGCGAAGGTCCTCGTAGCAAGACTCGGCGCTGCTGAATGACCTGATAGGTCCCTGGGCTTGGCCTTTGGCCTATATATATTCAGTTCAGTTTAGTCGGAGGATCCTTACAGTGAGAAAAGGAAAACGTCCGAAACTAAAGACCACCATCAAATAACGAGGTGCACTTCTATGAACCAAAATTCAATAGCAGTATTTCTAACAACTAACGATAAGATAGTTCAGGAGAAAAAGTCCCTGCCACAATGAAAGGACTAAGGGCTTAACACCTTATACTAAAATCTAACATTCGCAATTAATGAGGAAAACAGCTATACCTCTCTTGAGCTGCAGTTCAATCTTCTCTAGAAGGTTTTAAAGAAAATCCAACATTTTTATAGTACGGAAACCATGAGGATTATTTCCAAAATTTGTAAAAATTCCAGAATGAACTCTGTGCATAGACTTGAGCCATCTTGGACATATGCCTTCTAACACCACAGATAAATCCTTCTCTTACAGGTTATGTCTGTCCAGGTAAACCCTTAAAAGAGTTCTAACTGGACATAAGTCAGTCATTGTTCCACTGCTATCTAATTAGTTAAATTAGGTGCTGTCATAAATCTAGGATGGGCTTTCAATTCTTCACTTTTTTTTCTCTAAGCAATTAAAGAGAAGAGAGGTTGCCCATAGAAGAAAGGGCCCAAAACAAGAAAGGGCTTGAAGCTCACTAGTAGTACACTTTGCTGCAACAAGAGCTAAAAGAAGTGTCTTCAAAGTTCTTAAGCAGTTAACATTGGAAGGATTATTTCTAAATTTTCTTGTAAAACATAATTGGAAGCTTAAATTTCCAGAAAAAAAAAAAAAAAGACTGAAAACCTCTTCAAATTTGAAATCATAGTAATATTCCAGTCAGCATGATGTAGAACTGAAAGCAATGTAAAGTGGTGTCCTTGTTAGCTGTGACAGAAAACTATCTTGTGTACCTGAGATACTAGTAAAGTATAAAATTTTCCCCTTAGAATGTGAGTGAGAACTTGAGAGTAAAATTTTCCGCTTAGAATGTGAGTGAGAACTCGAGAGTAAAATTTTCTGCTAAGAATGTAAGTGAGAACTCAAGAGTAAATTAGGAAGTTCTACATGGAATTTTTGTGAAAAAAATAAAAAAAGTTGTAAGGGCAAACCCTAAGGGTAGACGTTAAAGACAGTGCTAAGAATTTCTAAACTGATTCAAGGCATCTTAAGTGATGTTCTTAAGTAGAAATGACAGGCCAGTCAAAAACAGCTACTGATGATTGGGCAGGGGTACCTAATATAATTTTCACAACTGTTTCTGTTACTTAAAACTGAGCTGTAAAAGGAAAAAGACATTCCTCCCATAACCTGTGAAGTAGGTCTAAAATGAGAGGTTATAACTCGCACATCATAAAAAAACTCTGACTCTACAGGATTAATATTCATAATGATCTTATATGTATAATCTATATACGTACATAAATATCAGTACATGCATGCAAAAACATTACACATATATATACATAATCACATAAATGTATTACACTAGCAGTAATCAAGCAGTAGTGCTAGAACTAAATACCGAAATCAAAGGTATTTTCGCTTCACAATTAGGCCAAATTACCTTACCCATAGAGCACACTTCACTTCCTTGGCCCAAGAACTACAGTTACCTAGTGCTAAAGCTACTCTTCTTCATGTTTCATAGATAATATATATGGTATGTAGTAATTCTCTTATGACTGTTCATCGATTTCCCGGAGGGTCTCTTCATGAGAACATACCCTACCATAACCAGAAATAATTTTTCTTTATTTCACAGGAGCCAAGGTAGAAGTAAATTAAAGAGACCAGGTAATGGATTCATATTTCCTTAAATACTAACAGACAATCAACCAAACCTTGAAACTCCTAAAATCCAAATGGAGGAACTGTGGTGGAAGAGGTGAAATACAGCCAGAATGTGAGTAATGACAACATGGAATGCTGGATGAAAATACCAGATGGAGGAACGGGTATTTAGGTGAAGAGAGAGGATTCTCGTATGTCACCATGTAACCTTGACGACAGTCAAGTGTTGTCTGCACAGGTACATGATGACAGTCGGAGAGACTGCACAACACTTGACCCTAAATGGATGAGCAACATCACATGAGTACCTATAACAGGTTTTGAGTGATGGACAGGCTAACTCATACGAGTATTGATATTACACACCACACGATTTGGATGAATTTAGCAGGAAAGATTTTCATATCACTTCAATGATCCATAAATGATTAATGGCAACTACAATAGTAGCTCTGCACAGGACAGAGGGCAATAAGTATCCTTGAGACTTGATGGGGGAATGTACTGCCCCTCTCTATCCCGTGACATCTTTTTATTTATTTGCCCATAAATATAACAAGGGATTGCTGTTGGTTTTAGTTCTTATCTTTTATGATAGTAGTATGTCTGTTATAATTGTAATTTTCCAAAGAAATACTGTATTATAATAATCATTTATAATACCTCAAAAAAATTATTCTCTCTCCCCATCTCAGTAAATCTCATAAATATTTTACAATAGATATACTCAGAATTTGTTACTGATTTTAGTTCTTATCTGTTATGATATTGTGTGAGCTAATAAAATCATTAGAAAAAACATATATAACTTGGTAAAATGTAAGTGTCTTAGAAAAGAGGCCCTGCACAGGGTTGTCAATATTCACTTTCAACTTCCCAATGAAGGTACAATAAAATTTTCAGAATTTTTTTCTTACACCATGTGCATTTGGATATCTTCCTTTTTCCATTGTTTTTTTTTTCTTTGTTAAACTGGCCAACCTTAGTTTGCCCAGTCTGGGGGTGATATTTAACCTGTCCCTTAAGGGTTATGAGGTGACGATCAAGAAGAGAGCGCTGTGATATAACCAGGCCAATTCACTAGTTAAATAGGTGGCAGAAGAGGAAGGGTCACTATATGAAAAGGAATCATTGCCACCAAGTGACAAACACAAGGTGATAGAGAGGAAAACTGAGCGGGGGGGGCAGTTATCGTCCAGTTGGGGACAATACCAGGGGGGTTAAAAGGTAACAATCATAATACGTCTGAAACTTGAATCTACCAGTTTACATACATCACAATCACTTTCCAATAGTAATGTTACATGTACTAAGCCAAAGCTGCCAACTCAGAGGGTATAAAGCTGCTATGTTTAGTGATTTCAGCTTGCCAAAATTGGAAAAACAGAGCCAGCAAATGTGAGTGTCAAACACTCAACTCCCCACGAGTTGGATGCCAAACCCGCACAGGAAAAAACGGATGAGAGAGAGGTGTCGAAGGGCCTAATATTTTCAATCAAAATCCTAACTAATAAAAGAATATATGTCAATTATTATTTTTCTCCTGAACCACAACAAATGAAGGTACAGCAGGAGATTGAAAATTAAATTAGGTTATCAGTTAAGTTAATGGAGTAGAAGAAGCCACACCAGAAGACAAAAGGAAAAGACTTGGTAGGGTTCTGGTATGCCCTAACTAATTGTCTGCATAAACTATTTTAACATCTTTCGATACTACACAAAATCTACAACCTCTCATCAGATCACTCAAAATCTACATATCAAGAAAGCCAGTTGTGCCTGAGCAAACAGTCTAACATAGGCTACATGGTCACCTTGCAAAAATCTAAACATTCGGTTTTCTCAAAGTCTTTCCTATATAGCCTGATGCTTTCATCTCCGCTTGTTGTAGATGACATAAAAGCAATAACAGAAACAAGCGCAATACCATACAAGAGGAAATTAGCCAGAAATCATCCAAATATTACAAACGCCGATTTGACCATCCGTATAACAGGTCGGCATGAAGAAATATGACAAGGATGTAAACATTCCAGCACCATCTAGTGGGAAAACAGATGACTAGTGACAGTTCTCACATGTCAGCATGTGTATTTTTATTTTTTAAACTGCCAATCACACCATACTGCACAGAGATAAAGCTAATTTTAATACATAGTAGGTAAGATTCATTCATGACGGGAAGGAATGATGCCAGGGAATGATTCTTGCTCTTCTTCCCCACACTCCCAAATGTTCCTCACTGCAAAAGTGGCCACTGGGCACCCTCTTCATATGTAAATGAACCAGGACAGGGGACATACAAGACACCTCTAAGCAACATTGGTCAGGATTTTCTCCATAGTGAACTAACAAAACACACAAGAAACAGTTTCAACTTAGCAGAATACCAGGAGAGGAGCAAAACATCCTCACTAAACAGCAGTCAGAGAAAAAGTCATTAGTAATGGCAGTTGAATGAGGGATTCAAACTCACACCTTTATCACTGATCAACTACCTTCTTACATAGTTTCTATGACTGTTTCCACTTTGTGCTGAGGTATAAAACCATAACTAGGCAATGGCTTGTACTGTATTTCCATAAGAAAAAATAGTCATTTACATATAAGAATATACTGTACTGTACTTACAACACTCCTGTATCCATAGCCACTGAGTCGCTCATCTCTGAGGAAAAAGCCACGTTGGTTCCTGCGACTCAACTCTCTCTGATAAAACTGTAAAAGATTAACAGATCAGCTACATGTATCATATAAAGCTTTGCATCTGCACTATTCAATAACAACTATTTAAAAAAAGGACCAAAAAACCAAAACATTCAAAACCTAAAATTTCTACCTTAACATATGTATTGTTCATATATATTAAAAGAAAGCCTTTTAGATCATTCCCAATGTGTGACTGAAACTCGTTGATGCATGGTAACAAGATGGATAATTAGTCACAAGTAGGTGAGTGGTGGGGTATCATCCACTCGCGTGTCACTAACCCTTCATTTTCTTTCAGAGACAAGAACTAGGCAGGATTGGTTGAGGAAGGATTCTGATAAAAGGGCTATGGTTTGTACATTACAAAAGATACAAACAATATAACCCTTGAAAATTGTGCACTTGTTCCTTCAAGAATACAACCTATTGCCTTTCATATAGGAAACTTACTTGTGAGGTGAGGATAATCTCGTGGTAGTGACTAGCACTGTTATAAAAGTTTGACGAACATACAAATGTAAAGAAAAAATCTCGACTCTCTCCTTCATAGTAGGCCACCACAAAAACTAATTAATTATAATGTCAAGCTTGACAAGCCAGTCAAGAAACACAAACACAAAATATACAGAGAATTTGACTCAACAGCAACTTCAAAAACCATTTCCAGTTTGCAACAGAGATACTATAAAAATGATGAGTCTTCTTTTTAGAAACAATTTGGTTTTACTAATACTTGCTACTGCTTTACAAATGCCTCTTTTTGTCAGTTCAGAATGCCATATCAGCAAGTGTAACAATGATACAGTGATGCTCACTTGTATCAAAGCAACATAAGGTATGCTGATGCTGAAGACGAATGGAGGGGAAGGGGGAGAAAACAGGAGAAAACTCTTCACAAAACATGTTTGTACATATGAAGCACGTCTAGATAACAAAAAAATATCATGCATAATGTGGAAATAGTTTATCTCTGAATGTGAATCCCAAATAAGTTGACTTTAAAAGTGATATGTGGCTCAACTAGTACATTAATGAGTACCACCTAATCTGCTGTAGTTCCTTGATCTTTCATTGTAAGTACAATTTAAGTAAGCAATAGTGATAATTATCTCCACTCTCCTCTATTAAAAAGCCAAAGATTGCAAATTATAAAAGTGATTTTCACTTAACCTTGATATACAAACCTTCACCTTTTAAAAGGGATGCAGGTCTGACAGTATCACACAGACTAACTAGGACTGAACATTATATTGGTCTACTGCCCACAAATTCCCCAGGTTCCTCTTTGCTGAGGAGGAATGGGAATGCATCATAGAATGACCTAAAAGATCTGCTTATGAGTATCTCATGAATGGCGTCATCCCCGTATGGTGAAAATGATATTGTTATGATACAATAAAGTTTTATGCATACTTACCTGGCAGGTATATATATAGCTTATCCTCTTGTCGCACTGGCAGAATTTCAAAACTCGCGGCAACCGCTAGTACACTGGTAGTTCAGGTGATCGCCACCCCGTTCCCGTGGCGCTGGTGCTCAGAACCATTCCCGTTTTCCTCAGATTTTCTCTGAACCCTGTCTCCTGAGGGGAGGAAGGTGGGAATTTAATTATATATACCTGCCAGGTAAGTATGCATAAAACTTTATTGTATCATAACAATATCATTTTTATGCATGACACTTACCTGGCAGGTATATATATAGCTGATTGACACATTTGGAGGTGGGTCATAGACAGCAACATCGTCATAATTTAAAAATATGATATTGTTATGATACAATATAGCTGTATTTTCTGAAGTCCGACAGAATTTAAAAAACTTCCGACACATGCAGTGGTCGGCCAGGTGGTTAGTACCCATTCCCGCCGCTGGGAGGCGGGTATCAGGAACCATTCCCATTTTCTATTCATAATTTTTATTTCCACTGTCCCCTGAGGGGAGGTGGGTGGGTACTTGATTATATATATCTGCCAGGTAAGTATGAACAAACTTTATCGTATCATAACAATATCATTTTGTTCATGAAATTTACCTGTCAGATATATATATAGCTGAATCCCACCGTTGGAGGTGGGAAGGGACAGAATAGAAGGATTTTGGGAAACAAATGCATGCAGATGATTTACATCTTGGTTCCACCTGTTAGCATAGCTGACTTCGTGATTACTGTCACCCAAGTCTGCTTCTGCTTTACTAGAGTTGCCAGCGAGGTAGAGACCTATAAAGCTGGTGCACTCCAGACGATCTGTCAACGGGGGCGTGACCACAATGTGACTAGACCATATTGACCATACCATGAGGGCTAAGAAGTAAAATAAATATATATATATAAATATATATATCACCACCTGACCAACCTAGCCAAAGTTAAGGTGTGTTAACTAAGGCTTAAGAGTTAAGAAGTCGCCGTTGTCGGCGACTCAACAACCTAAATTAAGACTCTTCCTAACCATTTCTACAGGATAGGATGAGTGGTACTTCTTGCCCCCAAGATAGTGTCTGCAGACACGTATGGCCCTAGCGAGCAGCATATCTCATATGCTATCTTCACATCTTGCAGGGAGTGTGAAGTGAACACAGAGTTGCTTCGCTAAAACATGGTACTCAGGATGCCATGCTCTGTTGAAATGCTTCCGAGGCCGCGCCCTCACCTCATGAGCATTCAGATAAAAGATTTTCAAATCTTTGTGCAAACACAATGAAGGAGCATTTTTGAAAGAACTCCTTAACACTAAAGCCAGGGTTGTTCTTCGATATGGGCAAGTCTGGTCTTTTTCGGAACACTGCAGATTGCCCGAATGACTTCGACTTTCTTGAGTTTTATGTAGATAAAACTTGAGAGACCCCACAGGGCACAGGACTCTCTCTGGCTCCTGCCCACTAACTTGTGCCATCCTTGCTTCCAAGCTCTTGTCCCAAGGACAAAACGGGTTTCCATTCTTAGGCCACAACGGAAGGCTTAGAGAGCACACCGCCTTGTGTTCTCTAAAGCCAAAACTTGTGACGATGGCTTAAAATCTCACTAACCCTCTTTGTCGTATCTATGGTGGTTAGAAGAAAGCCTTCCTGATCACATGCAAGAAGTTAACAGGTAGGAGAGGGTTCGAATGCTTTGACATCAGAACTTTCAGACTACGTCTAAGTTCCATATTGAAAGCTTCGATCTGAACAAGCACAGTCAGTCCGTATGTACTAAAGTCAGGTGACCGACCAGTGGACCAGTCAGACGAATCAAGGACAGCAAGGCTGTACCCTGAAGACCATAAGGCACTATTCTTCGCTGAAGGATGAGTGTCTGGACTGCCTGGGCGATTCAATCTAATCAAACCTTGGGGGTGTATCACGCAACCCAACGTGCGTCAGCGAATCAACTCCTGAGCAACTCCTGACTCGAGCTTCTGGTGCCAGGAGAAAGGAGCGAGGAGCAAAAAGGCGATTCAGTCCGAAGGAAGAAAATGCCTGACAGTCCAACATGGTCTCATGTTACACGATCATCGGGGGTGTATAAACGCAACCGACTTCGTCAACAAGAAACTCAGGGCTACTATATCAGGCGTGATCTCGCACGAGTGTCTGACTCCGAGAAAACAGGTGAGACAAAAAGTAGATGGTGAGCGAGTTTCGAAATTCCACAGAACTCAAAGATCGTGAAGGGCTTTGTTGTTTGACAGAAGCAAATCTCTGAGCCCAAAGGCCGTCAACAACATATTTGCGTATTCTTTAATAGTTGTGACTGCCAGCTTATCCCATTCTTCAGACGGAAATGGAAGACGGTAATCTTATTCCTGTCAACATCTCGATAGTCTGAACGTAGTCAGACTCAGAGCGGAGAGGTTATAGGTACCTTTCGAGTTAGAGTAGACCAACTCTCTCGGAAAAGTCCTTGGAAAGTGAACTAGGAAGGACGTGACCTCTGTGGAATCCAGGATCTGAAGGCCAACATGGGCGATCAGCGTCATTGTCGCTCCCTGTGACGTCGATAAATCCTCTTATTACATTTCCTAAGCGATTGAAAAAGGGGAAAAGAGACTAAACATCCATCCCCTTCAATATCATAGGATGGCGTTTAATGGTACCAATCCCGGATCGAGAATAAGGGAGCAGAGAAGAAGAAGCCTCTTCGTCCTCAACATATCGAAGAGAAGAATGAAAGGGCGTCCCTAAAGTCTCCACAACTCTCAACTTACTTCTAAAGAAAGATTCCACTCGGAAGTCAATAGTTGCTGCCGTCGATCGAGACGATTCGTACAGACTTTTGCAATCCTGTAACGAACCTCTAGAGGATCGTTACATTCTATGTCTGTTGTTATAATAGGCTCTTTCTCGTAAACCCGAACAGGGACCGAGAGAAGATACTTCCTAAGATATGAGAGAGCTGTGGAAGATCAGAGTTGATATGGACCACTGGTTCCAAAAACTCGTTTCGAGGACTGGAGGGACGACCGAATTGCTTCCACTTCTCTCAGATATGATCCAGGACATCTGAAACCCTCTCCAGATGTCCGGCACCTTCTTTCTATCACCTCAGGTGATACTTGACGCACTGATTGATGTTCAGAATCATTCCTAGATCTCGAATAAAATTTCAGTTTCCCGGAAGGAAAAACAAATAGAGGTCAGAATTGCAGTCTATTCAGAGAAAACAACTTCTTTAGGAAGGAAATGGTCCCCAGCAAGCTCATCCATTCCCTCACACAGTATGTTTACTTCCCTAATAAGGCTGCGCTTTACCTAAGCAGGAGAGCATATAATAGTGCAATGTTGTGGTAGACTCGTAGTCCTAAACCGTGCGGTAACGAGCACCGAAAGGAGAAAGATATCTCTGTTGAACATAGTAAGGCAAAACGAATGCAATGTTTATTCATTCATGTAAGAAATCCCCTCAATCTTAGGCTAAGTCCGTAATTGTAGGGCAGAGATACAGTTAGTCAGTCAATCCCGCAGGAGAGACGTAACCGCCAGCACAGAGATACATTTATTCAGTCAATCCCGCAGGAGAGAGAGACGTAACCTACAGCGCGTGACAGCGCACGAGCTGGTACTGGCTCGGTTGGACTGGAGGACAGTCACAGCAGCAGCTACGAACGTCGCCTCTTAACTTTATGCCTGAGTTGCCAGCTACCCTATTCTACGAAGAAATAGGTCCGTTATTTTTTAGCAGAAAGAGACTCTCAAGCTGGTATATTGTAGCGAAACAGAAAACGCTAAATATATAGATGCGTTTGTGTCGACATAACACTACCATACAACGGTAAAAGATAAATCGGAAACTCCTGGAAGGCTGCAGGGAGTAACGATTAAATGTCCTTAAAAAATAGAAAATAGACCTCTCGGTTGCCATCCGAAGAGGTAACTACAGCAAGCGTATATGACTTGAACCAACCAGTAGAAAATAACGCAAGGCAAAATATGATATTATATTACAATAAAGTTTGTTCATACTTACCTGGCAGACATATATATAGCTGAATTCGGAAATACAGCTACATACATATCTGACAGGCAAGTTTCATGAACAAAACTTAGAGAATCGAAGCAGACAGCTCAAGCTTCTTATGTTATTGGACATAAGCGTTCATTGACGTAGTCTACAAGTCTATTTCTTGTACGAGTCTGCGAATGACGAATGAGAGCTCTTCCGAATCTTGTCAATAAGAGCTTATTCGCTTACGCAATATCAAGTTAATGAGATGTTTGTCAATGAGAACTAACCCATTTACGGGACAAAGAGATATTTTGTCAATGAGGGGATACCCACTTACTTGACAAAACAATAGTATATTGTCAATGGGGGAAAGTCACTGAATGACAAAACGTAATCCAGGAAGTCGAGCATTTTATTTTTCCGATTCCCGTCTCAAACGAGGAAGGGGCAAGAATCCTGTTAAGAGACTGGGCTTACGGCAGGTAGAACAACGATGTTCAATTCGGCAGCGTAGTCCCGACTAGAAACTAACAAAATCTATCATCTGAAAAACCCTTTCAGATGGGCTTTTTTTTTATAAAAAGCTTGCAAAATTATCCTGGGAAGAGGAAGAAACTCTCCAACCAGCTTCCTCTCCCGTATCACAACTAATGCCTGCTAAAGCTTAAAATTTATTGGCAGTATGGCAAAGGAAGTCCTGTCTTGCGCTTTCCTGAAGAGCGTCATTTTGATGAGTGCCTTTGCAAGAATCCTACTGAACGTTGCCGAGAGTCCTGACGTGCAGGACGTCGAGCCTTTACATAACCCGTAACTGCCTTATCGCAAAGTCTTGACTGCGGTAGAGAAAACGAGATCTTCCCTTGAGCTTTCCTTAACTCCATCCACCTTTGCGAAAAGCAAAATAATATTGACAGAGACCTCTTGAATTCACGAAACCCGAGGTCTTGCTGGGTTTCGAAGACGAAGTTGTCTGTTCACTTAAAGCTTCCTCCGAAGCACTGCTAACTTCACATTCTTGAGGCTCAAATCTTAAACAAGAGCTTGAAGAGTTCAACAGAAACGTTCAGCCAGGAGACAAACCTGTCGTGCGCTCGGCGTCCACTGGCGAGGACGCTCGGCGTCCATCCGAGCGTCCCGTTCAAGCCGAGCGTCAAAAGAAGCGTGCAGAAAAGCGTCACGCTCCTGACAGGCGTCAAAACAAGCGAGAGAAACTGCCTTCTTTTTCATATTTCTCGGTGGAAAGACGTACACGTGATCAGGCGACGTTCGCCTTCTTACTTCTCACTGAAACGCATAATGAGAGAGAGGGGACGTGAAGCGTCCTCTTCTCTAAAGCGTCTATTTAGAGGGCGCGAGTCCTTCCGAGAGCTCCAACCCCTGCACGGGGAGGACGAGAAGCAATACTTCGAGATTCGTGCACGTGCACGATCTTCCGCAGCCTGGGAAGCGTCAACAGGTCCTACCGAAGGGACGCCAGATCGATGTGGGTTCCCCATAACCCTCCTTCGGCTTTCGACATGCCCTCTCCCTGGTCCTGGGAGTCCGACAGAGGTCCAGGCCTAGAGGCGTTATGGGGCCGATCTGACGTTCCCTCCTGACGAGAGAGAGGACGTGAAGCGTCCTCTTCTCTAAAGCTTCTTAGAGGGCGCGAGTCCTTCCGAGAGCTCCAACCCTTGCGCGGGGAGGACGCCTCGGAGGACGAGAAGCAATCCTTAGGGATTCGTGCACGTGCACGCACTTTGGCAGTCTGGGGATTTTCATCAGAAACTGCCGATAGGCACGCCAGATCGGTGGGGGTTCTCGTAACCCTCCTTCGGCTTTCGAAATGCCCTCTCCCTGTGGTCCTGGGAGTCCGACAGAGGGTCTAGACCTAGAGGCGTTATAAGGGCCGATCTGACGCACCCTCCACTACACAAGGGGCACTGTCACTACACTTAGCCACTTCACTGTTGCTCTCTAAAGCAAGCACTTTCGATTCTAAGTTACGAATC
The DNA here is from genome assembly GCF_015104395.2 of Macrobrachium nipponense. Classification (NCBI taxonomy): domain Eukaryota; kingdom Metazoa; phylum Arthropoda; class Malacostraca; order Decapoda; family Palaemonidae; genus Macrobrachium; species Macrobrachium nipponense. The sequence goes on from NC_087208.1 coordinate 28,841,310, forward strand.
GAAAGAGTATAAGAGAAAGGGCAATAACCTCTACAGACACTGTTTTTTAGGGCCCGAGGCAACATTACCGGGTTAGGAGTAACAATAACAACAGAAGTAGCACTCTTCACAAACAATGAAGGAGAGCGATCACCTCTCGCAGACATATTCATAACCCGTAGGCCATACTACAGGTTAGGCAAAATAAAGTCTATCTCAGGAAGGTTAGCAGGTTCACTACCCTGACTTTTGTTTACTGATTAATTGCGTACATACGAATCATACTTTTTCCTTACGGAATTAGACATGTTTACTGATTAGCGTACATACGAATCATATGTCTTCCTTACGGAATTAGACAAAGTCTCACACTCCTTACATGACAAATCTCAAGAAAGAAGCAAGACCCATAATCCTCGTGCATACCAAGTGCGGATCTACCGAAGCTTTCGGTAGCCACACCCTATCTTTGCAGACAACACCCTCTGAAACTAGCTTAACTAGATTCAGATATCTTATGCAAAAATGAATCAAATTCAAATCAATTTAAGATAGCGTATGCCTAGCCACAAATCCAAGTAAATAAATTAAAAGACAATTAGGATACTTAGCGGCAATGAAGTTTCCAAAATCCTAAGCCGGAGGTACTGAAAACAGGTGTTTTCAGCACGGCGACAGAAAAATTATGAATAGAAAATGGAAGGAAAATGGTTCCTGATACCCGCCCTCCAGCGGCAGGAATGGGTACTAACCACCTGGCCGACCACTGCGTGTGTCGGAAGTTTTTTAAATTCTGTCGGACTTCAGAAAATACAGCTATATATATATCTGACGGGTAAGTTTCATGAACAAATAACTAATTTTTAAAATTACTATTAGGTTCCTTACCTGCTAAGGTAGCTGACTTCGTAGGTCCTGCCTCTTAGCCTGCTAAACCTTAGTAGCTCTCAACTAGGATGTGACCTGTTTGTTGAGAAAGCTAATAACAAGGGCCTGACAACTGGACATGACCAATTTGCTGACAGAGAATCCTAGCCCTCATTTACCACGGGCATTCATGCTAGGAAAGTTAGTCACCTGAACCACACACAATCACTATAACAAAATACTACACCATAAACTGAGCAGGCAATAACCTTCTCAGATAACCATAAAACACTATAACCTAATTAAAATAATAGCCTAGCATGTTAGTAGGTTATGGGGTGGAAACTCCTTTGCCCAGTACTGTACCTGAGGATACGTACGGGCCTAACGTTTGACAATTATCAAAAGTTGTCTTCACATCTCTGAGGTAATGCGAAGCAAAGACCGAATTTGTCCTCCAAAACGTAGAGTCTATAATGTCCTTGAGGGCTAAATTTTTTCTGAATGCCAAGGACGTAGCTACCGCTCTCACTTCGTGAGCTTTAACCTTAAGCAAACCGAAGCATTCTTCCTGGCAAAGCAAATGTGCTTCCTTAATGACTTCTCTTACGAAAAAAGCCATAGCATTTTTAGACATGGGTCTAGTAGGATCTTTCACAGAACACCAGAGAGAACCTGAGGCCCCTCTAATGCTTTTTGTCCTTTCTACGTAGTAACGTAAGGCTCTTACTGGGCAAAGAACCCTTTCCTGTTCTTGACCTACTAGATCAGCCAGTCCTGAAATCTCAAATGACCTTGGCCACGGATGTGAAGGATTCTCATTCTTGGCAAAGAATTCTTCCTGGAACGAACAAACTGCTTTGTTGTGCTTCTATCCTACTTGTTTGTTAATAGCTTGCAGCTCACTAATCCTTTTAGCTGTAGCTAAGGCTACCAAGAAAATAGTCTTCTTCGATAGTTTTCGTAAAGAAGCACTGTCCATAGGTTCAAAACCTAATACCGTTTCTAAGAACTTAGAGTACGACATCAAGATTCCAAGAAGGCGCTCTGCAATGTCGATCCTTCTTCGTATTAAAAGATCTGAGAAGATCTCTAAGATCTGCGTCATTGGACAGATCTAATCCTCTGTGCCTAAACACCGAAGATAACATACATTTGTAACCCTTAATGGTTTGATTTGCCAAACCCACTTCCTTCTTCAGATACAGAAGGAAATCCGCAATTTGGGTCACAGAGGTACTGGATGAAGAAATCTTCTGATTCTTGCACCATTTACGGAAGCTCTCCCACTTCGACTGGTACACTTTGATAGTTAAAGCTCTTCGTGCTCTCGCAACTGCCTTCGCTGCTTCTCTAGAAAATCCCCTCGCTCTGACAAGTCTTTCGATAGTCTGAACGCAGTCAGACCCAGAGCGAGGGTGTTCTTGTGGAACCTGTCGAAGTGGGGTTGTTTGAGAAGATCTACTCTCGTGGGTAGTCTCCTCGGAGAATCCACTGTCCATTCCAGTACCTCTGTGAACCACGTTTGGGCCGGCCAGTATGGTGCTATTAGAGTCAGCCTTGTTTCTTGACTTTCTCTGAATTTCTTCATTACCCTTCCTAAAATCTTGAACGGGGGAAATGCGTACGCGTCTAGCCCCGTCCAATCTAGTAGGAAGGCATCTACTGCGACTGCAAGAGGGTCCGGGTGACTGGAGAACAGTAATTCGGTAACCTCTTCGTCGCTGCGGTAGCGAAAAGATCCACCACTGGGCTGCCCCAAAGATTCCACAGCCTCTGGCATACTTGTTGATGCAAGATCCACTCCGTCGAAAGCACTTGTCCCTCCCTGCTCAACAGGTCCGCTCTGACATTCTTCTCCCCTTGAATGAACCTGGTGAGCAGGGTGACGTTCTCTCTCTCTGACCACAGAAGAATCTCCTTCGCCAAGTTGCAAAGAGTAAACGAGTGGGTCCCTCCTTGTTTGCGTATGTATGCCAAAGCTGTGGTATTGTCCGCGTTGATCTGCACCACTTTGCCGCTGATCCACGGTCTGAACGCTTTCAGAGCCAAGAAAATCGCCATCAGTTCCTTCTTGTTTATGTGCCAAGCTTTCTCTTCTTTGTTTCAAGGGCCTGACTCCTCTCGAGGGCCCAGCGTCGCTCCCCAGCCTGCGTCTGACGCGTCGGAAAATAATATCAGGTCTGGGTTCCTCTGCTGGAGTGACGTACCCTCTGCTAACCTTCCCAGGGCTAGCCACCACTTTAATTCCTCCTTTATCTTTAAAGGAATTGGAAACAGGAAGGAATCTGGTTGCGATCTTCTTGGCCAGACTTCGTTCAGAAAGAACTGTAAGGGCCTCATGTGAAGTCTCCGTAGGGAAATGAACCGCTCTAACGAAGAGTGTCCCCAGCAGGCTCATCCACTCTCTCGCCGAGCATCGGTCTTTCGATAGGAATTCTTGCACTTTCCGAAGGCACATGGTCTGCCTTTCGGGGGACGGGAAAGCCCGAAAAGTCACTGAGGATATCAGAATCCCCAAATAAACTAGCTCCTGTGTGGGGATCAGATGTGACTTTTTCAGGTTCACCATCAGACCCAACTGCTTTGTTAATTCTAATGTGAGGTCCGTGTCCTCCAGACATTGCTGCTTTGATTGTGCTCTTATGAGCCAATCGTCCAAGTAGAGGGAGACTCTGACTCCTAACAGATGAAGCCACGTTCGCCATCATCCTTGTAAAGACTTGAGGGGCCGTGCAAAGCCCAAAGCAAAGGGCTCTGAATTGATATATCTTGTCCTGGATCACGAATCTCAAATATTTTCTGGACCTTGGATGAATCGGAATATGGAAATACGCATCTTGAAGGTCCAGCGTCACCGTCCAGTCCCCTGGACGTACCGCTGCCAGTACTGAATCGTTCGTCTCCATCGTAAACTTGGTCTTTTCTACGAACAAGTTTAGCTGACTTACGTCCAGTACTGGCCTCCAACCTCCTGAAGACTTCGGTACCAGAAAAAGACGGTTGTAAAAACCTGGGGATTCATGATCCAGAACAGGTTTTATGGCTCCCTTCTCTAACATGCTGACAACCTGATGCCAAAGAGCCTCTCTCTTCTCTAAATCGATGTAATGAGCCCCTAGGGCTCTCGGAGCTGTAGCGAGAGGTGGTTTCTTTAGGAAGGGGATCTTGTAGCCTTCCTTCGCTACACTTACAGACCAAGGATCCGCTCCTCTGCTTTGCCAGACTTCCCAGAAGTCTAAAAGTCTGGCCCCAACACACGACTGGAGGACTTCGAACTCATTGTTTGGTTGAGGTTTTCGAACCTCTTTTGGCAGGAACTCTTTTCCCTCTAAAGGCTGGTCGGGAAAAAGTCCTACCCTGAAAGGGCTGCTGTGCTGTCCTTGTTTCCTTCGGTGTCTTCTTTACTACCTTTGTAGGCAAATAATTCCTTACTGAAGACGTCAGCAGGTCCTGTGTAGCCTTCAGTGTAAGGGAAAGCGCGATATCCTTAATGATGTCCGGTGGGAAAAGCTGTCCTGAAAGTGGGGAGAACATCAACTCCGACTTTTGCGCATTCAAAACTCCTTTAGCAGCGAAAGAGCACAAAAGCGATCTTTTCTTCAGCACACCTGCCGAAAAGAGTGAAGAAAGCTCATTAGCCCCATCCCCCAAGGCTTTGTCCATACAGAACATAATGCTTCTGGGTAAATCCAAATCAGAAGGTTCTTCAATCTCTAGAGTACGTGCCAAAGCCCCCAACGACCAATCGAGGAAATTAAAGACTTCAAAAGTCCGATAAATGCTTCAGCAAATGATCAAACTCTGACTGAAGTCCACCACACCTTGGCTGCGTGAGGGCATGCCTACGGGAACTATCCACGATATTAGAAAAGTCCCCCTGGGAGGAGGCAGGAACTCCCAGGCCAAGACTTTCCCCCGTAGCATACCACACACCAGACTTCGAAGCTAACTTGGCCGGTGGAAATGCGAATGAAGTTTTCCCCCCTTCTCTCTTCTCCTTCAACCATTCATTTATGCATTGAAGGGCTTTCTTAGCTGTGCTCGACAGCGTCATTTTCAAGAAAGTAGATTTCTTGGGTGCTTTCGTCTTGGAGAATTGAGACAGCGGAGATAAAGGAGCAGAAGGTTGAAAATCTCCTTCAAACAACGAAAGAAGGCACTCAGTTAGCTTCTTGTAATCCGAGGAAGGAGCTTCCACATTCTTGTCCTCCTCCGAAAAATCCACTAAGTCTTCCTCCTGAGAAGAAATATCCTGGAATTCCAGATGTTGAAAACAATCCATATCGGGTTCCTTTCCAAAGCTTGTCTGGAAAGCGAATGCGAAACTGCCTCCTTATCAAGGCACTTCCGCTCTTGTCGGGAATAAGCGGATCAGCGCGCTGCCACCTGCGTCCTGCGTCCACTGCAACCGCTGCGTCCACCATGCGTCCATCATTCTTCCTCTTACGTCCTGCGTCCTGCAGCGTAGGAGAAACGTCCCTCCTATAGGACACACTGCGTCCTGGATTACGAGATAATGCCGCCTGAGAAAGCGGAGGGAACGGTTTATCCTGCGTCCTCTTGGAGGACTTAACTGGAAGAGAAACGTCCTTACGTCTAACCGAGGGTTGTTCTGGCCTTTCCCAGGATTTAACAAGGACTGCTAATCTCTCCTGCATATCTCGTAACACTTCCTTTAGTTTCCGCTTCCTGACGAAACTCCTGAGGTAGGAGGCGGCGAACGAGGATGCACTGGCTGCTACGGATAGGTGAGCGATCCTGACGTCTACGAAGCGCAGATTCTCTATTAGGAGAAAAACCGCCCATCTCACAGCTAGACACGTCTAAAGGACGAAAAATCTTCTTCCTTTTGATAGGGATTGCGTCCTCATCTTCCGACGAAACGACCTCAGAGCTACTTCAACCCTCTTGTTCGTAAACTCTATCATCCTGGGACGAGGTCGGCATGTACGATCTCTTGAGAGGACGCGATTCTTCCAAAAAACGTCTCTTCCTTCCTGAAGCCAAACTATCAGAAGAATAAACGCACTTCCCAGTCACGCCTTTTCTCTGGCGTACTGCTGCAGCCTGGGACGTAACAACACGATCTGCCTGAAGGGACGGACTGACTCGTGAGTAAACCCCTCTCGCCTCCCTTCGACTTTCAACATGCCTTCTCCCTTGTGTCTGGGAGCTTGACAGAGGTCTAGGTCTAGGAGCACGAGAGGGACGATCAGGCGCCCCCTCCACTACACTGTCACCAACATTAATCACTTCCACTTTATCCGTTAATCGCTTGATCTGATCACCCATGGAAGCCAGGGCAGCGAACACTTTCACAATTTGCGGGTCAGTAGTGTCCTCAGATACAGCAACGGGCGCAGGAGAAACCTGGGGGGAAGGTGCTACTAAATCTACATTTGAATGAGCTGGAGAAGACACAGAAATAGAATCATTCAAAGGTTTACCCGAAGAACCAGATCTCTCACTTCTAGACACTGATCTTCTCACCCGATCTTTTTCCAGTCTTTCAACATACTTCACAAGAGTCTTCCACTCTTTCTCATTTAGACTCTCACATTCATTACACCTATTCTCCCACGTACATACAAACTCTCGACACTTCTTACATACAGTATGGGGATCCACCGATGATTTCGGCAGTCTCACTTTACACCCTTCTTTCACACAAACTCTAAACATACTCCCTGAATCAGACATACTAATGCAAGATCAATTGCGATTGCCAAGCTGACTTTCCGAATACGATACCAATATCCAGAGTCAGTCAACGAGCAGGAAATTCTATCAGAGAACCAACAACGATGTTGCCGGTTCGGCTGGCAGAGAAAATCTGAGGAAAACGGGAATGGTTCCGAGCACCAGCGCCATGGGAACAGGGTGGCGATCACCTGAACTACCAGTGTACTAGCGGTTGCCGCGAGTTTTGAAATTCTGCCAGTGCGACAAGACGATAAGCTATATATATACCTGCCAGGTAAGTGTCATGCATAAAAATGCTATTTTAACTGCCCTCCCGTTTTGATAGTACAATATACATGTGACAAGAACAAACACACATGTAGTTTCTCTCCAACCTACCTGAGACCTACAACAGTCATCCAATCAGTAGGTACTTAAATTCACTACTCATGTCAACAGGTCAACTGAGACATACAGGATTTTTATAAAATGCACTCTTCTATCCCTTTCCAGACCATTAGAGTTGAACATGAGTAATCCAGATGTGAGTTAGACACACTAGCACCCAAGCAATGAGGCCACTGCAAAAGAGAGAGACAGAGAGAGCAAGAGAGGAACCAGTCACCATTCAATCTTACACCAACTATGACCTGTATGTGACATGCTTTGCTGTCAATTGGTGCTTGCCATTATAGTCGCCATATGCTGAATGTTCCATTACAAAATGTAACTATTGGACTTGAAGGATGTATGACAGTAAAGCTAAATAAATTTACATTTCAAAGTCCTCATAATCCTTAACCTACAATACTACCTACTATGTACGTATAGCAAAAATTTCACACAAGGTTTATAAATACATGTATGTAAAAGTAACTTTCATAGGTTTTCAACTTACATCAACATAAAACACAATTATGGATATAAATTATTTTAACACTTTTAAAAACAAGCATGTTCCAGGTTCTGTTAGAAGACTGGCCTAATTCTCTGTGTATTCAAGTAGGTAATGAACTTTTCTCCATGTACAAACAAGATAAGAGACCTGGGAAGTAGTTCTGTCCTAGAAGGAACAGGAAGACACTGGGTCAAAAAGATGCCTAAAGAACCGAGTGATAACCTTACCTATGGCAACCATCCCACACTCAAGTGAACATAAGCAGACAGAGTCTTAGAGAGGGAAGGTGCTCACTCAAGTCCACTAGGACTTCTTTTTGTGTGAGGGCTTCCAAGATCACAGCAACTTCCTGCAAGGGGATGAAGGGGCTTAGGAAGGGGGGCCAGGGATAAAGATAAAAAATATCCATCTCTTCACTTTTCTACAGTTATGAGTTTTACTCTAAGCTACAGCAGAGGACAAGGTCAAATGGGCAGAGTACGGCCTGCGCTTGATAATGGGAGGGTATCTTCCACAGCATGATAACTGCCACAAGAGGCTCAACAACACTGAGCTACTTGGCAGGAGCAGGAGGAACACGGAAAGGGACAACAGTATCTGCACATACTCAAGCAGATATACCACAAACAACCAACATACCAAAGGTACGAGATAAACTATATGCTCATGACACAGACTTATCTAAGGAGAGACAATCACATGCACCAGTCATCATTGTCTGAGTGCATACTAGTTGCCTACTACATGTTACCCTCTTGGACTGTGCCAGAGGAGGAGAAACAGAAGGAGCAGGGAGAGGAGGGGAGACCTGTAAGGTTCAGAGAGGAGGGGGGACCTGTAAGGTTCAGCGGCATTAAAGGCAGAGTATATTCCTCCTAAAAGATACAGGTGAACACCTTTTGACCTTCCTCTGCTCCATGCTGAGCTTCTTCCAATACACAGGAAACCAGTCAGCACAGTGTTCACAGGTGGAGTCAGGGATGCAGGACATAGCCCATCAGAGCAAACATAATCGATGGAGATCTACAGACACAAAAGACAAAAGTGGCCATATACTTGCTTCCACCCTTCACTGTTCACACTTTTTGTTTATAAAGTACATGATGAAAATAAGCAAACACCACAAATACAGGATAGAAAGGTATCAACTTTGAAGATAGGCAGAGTGCAGAAAACACAACCACCCTTCAAGGCAGCCAAAAATAAAGTCCTCACTCAGTGTAGTTGGGTGGGGAACTCCCAGGTCCCTCCCTCCAACTTTACATACCAACCACCTTGTTACCAAGCTTCAATATGCATTTCCATCTCACCCTGAAGAATACTCATCCATAAAAGGCAATCTTTTACATTTCCATAAGAGCCACTATCTTATATTTGCACTTCATCATGGGTTTAAAAGTAACTAGGGTAAAAAACCGCATGGTACAGGGGTGGACCATGTACGATCAATGTGTACAACCCCCAAAAAAGTACATTATAATGCGTCCTTGTTGTTGGTGAGAAATGGAGCTAAAGACCTCTACTCCGGTGTCAGGACGCGTTATAATGTACTTTTCTTGGGGTTGTACACATTGATCGTACATGGTCCACCCCTGCACCATGCGGTTTTTTTACCCTATTACCTACTTCTTTTGGCTACCAGTTAGTATAAACATGAACCATACATATTTCCCAATGCTTAGAATTAACTTGTAATTTATGAATTTTGACCATTTTGTTGGTGCAATTCTGTGTCATTGGTAAAACAGCCACCAGTCTTGTCTGCTCAAGATAATAATTTGAAATACCATTATAAAATGATATTGTAATGATACAATTAAGTTTGTTCATACTTACCTGGCAGATATATATATAGCTGTATTTTCCGAAGTCCGACAGAAATTAAAAAACTTACGACACACGTAGTGGGAGTCAGGTGGTTTAGTACCCATTCCCGCCGCTGGAGGAGGGTATCAGGAATCATTCCCATTTTCTATTCATAATTTTTATTTCCACTGTCTCCTGAGGGGAGGTGGGTGGGTACTTGATTATATATATCTGCCAGGTAAGTATGAACAAACTTAATTGTATCATTACAATATCATTTTGTTCATGAAACTTACCTGTCAGATATATATATAGCTGAATCCCACCTTTGGTGGTGGGAGTAGACAGAATAGAAGATTTTAGGAAACATATATATGCAGATAAATGATATCTTGATTCCTTACCTGTTAGCATAGCTGACTTCGTGGTTACTGCCGCGTAAGTCTGCTTGTGCTACTAGAGTTGCCAGCGAGGCGGTAGAGTACCTATAGCTGGTGCACTCAAGATGATCTGTCAACGGGGGCGTGACCACGATGTGACTAGACATTGACCATACAATGAGGGCAACGAAGTAAAAAACCACCTGGCCTAGTCTACCAAAGGTATTCCACTAAACTAGACTAAAGAAGGGAGATCCGCCTCGGGCGGTCAACCCCACAACCAAAAAAAAAAACACACACAATTAAAAGCTCACCTAACCACTAAAGGAAAGGATGAGTGCTACCTCCTGCCCCCAAAACAGTGTCTGCAGCGACGTATGGTCCAAGCGACGAGCAATGTTCGTATGTCGCTTCACCTCCGCAGGTAGTGTGGAAGCGAACACCGAGTTGCTCCGCCAATATGGGTGGCACTCAAAATGTCAACTGAGTGCCATATTTCTGTGAAAGGCTATCGAGGTCGAAATACGCTTTCACCTCCCGCAGGTAGTGTGAAGCGAACACCGAGTTGCTCCGCCAATATGTGGCACTCAAAATGTCACTGAGTGCCATATTTCTCTGAAAGGCTATCGAGGTCGAAATAGCCCTCACCTCGTGGCATTCACCTTTAAAAGCTTCATGTCACTATCACTACATGTGGAATGAGCTTCCTTAATGGTGTCTCTCAAGAAGAAAGAAAGCGCGTTCTTTGACATGGGAAGATCAGGCTTCTTAACAGAGCACCACAAGTTGCCGAAGGTCCTCTACAGTCCTTCGTTTCTGTCTAAATAGAATTTGAGAGCCCTGACAGGGCACAGGACTCTCTCTGGCTCACTACCCACGATCTCTGTCAAACCCTTGATTTCAAATTGTCTTTGGGGCCCAACGGGGTTGGACGGGCTTTTCGCTTCTTTGCCTAAGAACATAGGGCTTAAAGAACAAACAGCATCAGAGTTCTTAAACCCAACATGCTTGCTTATAGCCTGGATCTCACTAACTCTCTTCGCCGTCGCCAGAGCAGTTAGAAAAAGTGTCTTCCTTGTAAGGTTTCTAAGCGAAGCTAAGTTGAGAGGTTCAAAATTACTGGACATCAAAAACTTTAGAACAATGTCTAAGTTCCAAGAAGGAACTCTTGGTTGAGGTACCTTCGAAGTCTCGAAAGACTTAGAAGATCATGAAGGTCTCTGTTATTGGCTAAGTCCAGTCCTCTATGCCTAAAGACTACAGAAAGCACACTTCTGTAGCCTTTTATCGTAGGCACCGCTAAGCGAACTTCATTCCTCAAGTAGAGAAGGAAGTCTGCGATCTGGCTCACAGAGGTAGGTGGAGGAAATGCCTTTCTTCCTTGCACCAGCTCCGAAAAACAGCCCACTTGGATTGGTATACGGCAATAGAAGAAGGTCTCCTTGCCGTTGCGATTGCTTTCGCCACAGGTCTTGAAAAACCCCTCGCTCTGGCCAACTTCTGGGATAGTCTGAAACCGCAGTCAGACTCAGAGCGGGGAGGTTTTTTGTGATGAACCCTCTCGAAGTGGGGCTGTTTGAGTAGATCTATCCTTGGAGGCAGAGTCCTCGGAAAGTCTACTATAAAAGACATGACCTCTGTGAACCAGTCGGTCGCTGGCCAGAAGGGGGCGATGAGAGTCATCCTCGTTCCCTCTGATGCCTGCGAATTTCCTTATTACTTCCCCTAGGACCTTGAACGGGGGAAAGGCATATACGTCTAGTCCCGTCCAGTCCCAAAGAAGGGGCGCTCTACTGCTACTGCTCCTGGGTCTAGAACTGGTGAGCAGTACAGCGGGAGTCTCGTTGTCCTGGAAGTTGCGAAGATGTCTACGAGAGGACATCCCATAACTTCCACAACCTCTGGCATACTTCCTGATGAGGGTCCACTCCGTCGGCAGAAGTTGACCTTGTCGACTGGAGCAGATCTGCACGGGACGTTTTTCTACCCCTGATATGAATCTCGTCAGGATAGAGACGGTCGTGTGCCTGCGCCCATAACAGGATCTCCTTTGCAAGGAAGAACAGGGATCGAGAGTGGGTTCCTCCTGTTCTTGAGGTATGCCAGGGCTGTGGTGTTGTCCGAGTTGATCTGCACCACATTGCGGAGACTTCGTTCTGAAAGAACTGGAGCGCCAGATGAACTGCTGCCAGCTCCTTGAGTTTAGTGCCGATGACACCTGTTCCCCTCTCCAGGTGCCTGACACTTCCTCCCCCCCAGTGTTGCTTCCCCACCCCGCGGAAGACGCGTCGGAAAACAACACTAGGTCGTGGTTCTGAAGCTTGAGGGAAAGACCCTCTGCGAGCTTCAAAGGGTCGGTCCACCATCTTAGATGTTCCTTTACCTCTTCTGATAACACCAGATCGAATCCAAAGTGTTTTGGTGCTTCCAATTGTCCGCAAGGAAGAATTGAAGAGGTCTGAGGTGCAACCTCCCCCCTAGGGAAACAAACTTCTCCAGT
>NC_087208.1:28853924-28858924 GCF_015104395.2 Macrobrachium nipponense
ATTTGTTATATGGCCTTTTGTGGTTTTGTAAAGTACTTTCTCTTTTATTTTAAATAAGTCCTCAGCTGAAAAACCTATATGGAGAGAGTCAGGAAACTATAAACCCACTGGGCTCCAAAGGGAAATCAGCCTGCAGAGAGACAAGGTAGTATATGAAAAGGTGATGAATAAACATGGCGCCGATAACTGGAACTCGGCATGTTATGGTGCCATAAATCGCCGATTTTATGACATTAGACAAGTGCATAAAACCGGGTCGCCATTAACCAAGTCCATATATATATTTTGTTCATGCCACTTACCTGACAGATATATATATAGCTGTATTTTCTGAAGTCCGACAGAATTTCAAAACTCGCGGCACACGCAGTGGGCGCAGGTGGTAGTACCCATTCCCCGCCGCTGGGAGGCGGATATCAGGAACCATTCCCATTTTCTATTCATATTTTTCTGTCGCCGGTCGGTAAACTACTGTTACAGAACCTCGCCCCAGGATTTTTTGGATTTGGCTCGCATTTTAAGGTATCTGATTGACTTTGGTATTGATTTGATTGTTGGATTGGCATACGCGAATAGGTTGGATGGAAAAACCGTTTTATTTTTTGGACTTTGGATTGGCTTTTGTCTGTAAACGTGATGTCTAGATCAAGTGCAGTGAGTTTCAGAGTGTGTGTGAGGAGTGATTGTAAGGTGAGGCTACCGAAATCATCGGTAGACCCCCACACATTATGTATGAGTTGTAGGGGGCATATTTGTTTGATGGATGATCGGTGCAATGAATGTGATGGATTGGCCGATGATGATTGGAGGGTGTAGATTCCTATCGGCGCAAATTAGAACGCGATAGGATCAGGAGGTCTTCCTCCAGGAGTGGTTCTACCAAAAATAAGGGTGATAATGTTTCTCCTGTAATAACACCTGTAGATTTTGTATCTCCTAAACCTGTGTTGCCTTCGGGCCCCTGAATCTGTGTCGGGAGAAGGTAATGCTCTCTCTCTTATTTTGGAGTCTCTATGTACTCTAGAGACCTAAGTGAAAGCCTGGAAACTGGCTCAGTGCAAGTGCGTGATCGTGCCCCTAGTGTGTGGATGGGGGTGTCATGATCGGCCCCATAATGCCTCTAGGCCTAGACCGCTATCGGACTCCCAGGAATCAGGGATGGGAGGGGGTATGTCGAAAGCCGCAAGAGGGTTACAGGGGCTCCCCACCGATCTGGCGTCCTTCGGCAGGCCTTGTTGCAAAGTCCCAGGCTGTCAAGGAGCGCGCACGGGCGCGCATCCTTAAGGACTGCTTTTCGTCCTCCGAAGCGTCCTCCCCGCGCAAGGGGTGGAGCGCTCGGAGAGACTCTCGTCCGCTGAAAAGGACGTTTCGTGTGAGGACGCTTCACGTCCTGTATCGCCGCTTTCTTCGAGGACGCTTATGACGCTTTTACCGCCTCAGAAGAGAGGTAAAAATCTCATTCGACGAGGACGCTGGGTTGCGCGTATCCTGAGAAGCAGGTAACTGTACCTGTGAGAAGGAAGGAGGCGTCCCCTCGGCCCCTCGTCTTCTCGCAGGATCAGCCCTGCTCCCTCTGTTCGTTTCCTCTCCAACGAAGAACATTCTTTTGTCCTTTCAGGACCAGCATATCGACGCTTATGGCTCGAGGACTGCCCAGCAGCAGTCGAGCCTAAGCGGAGGAAGGACCTTAGACTGCCCGTTAAGAGGACGAAGCAGTCTCCTTCTCCCTCTCCTCGCTGTCTCTTTCGCCGATTGCGTCTCCTTCGGCGATTCGCCGATTCGTTCGCAAGCCCGCTAAGAAGACGGGTCGTCAGGACGCTTTCCGTTCCCTCTCGACGTCATGGGCAGGCTGCTTGCCGTGATTTTCGGTGAGGACGCTCAGGACGCTTTTGGAGGTGCGATCAGGACGCTTTTGAAGACGCTCGGCAGGAGCGCTTTTCAGGACGCTTCGGGGGACTCCGGCCAAGAAGAAGATGTACACCAGGACGTTGGGTTGCGCACACAGGCGCGTATACCTGAGAAAATGTCTACCCTTTCGTTGAGGAAACGTAAGGACGCTTCTCTTGCAAGTGAGGCTGCCTCGGGCGTCGCTAAGGACGCTCATCGCCGTCAGGACGCTCTGCCTCCTTCGAGCGGTAAACGCCACAAAGAAGACAGCCTAGATAAGGCTTCTACCAGTAAACATCGGGGGTCTTTGATTAAGGCAAGACCCGATAGACGTACGCCCTCTCCGGAGAGGCGGTCTCCTCTTCCGATTAGAGAAGAAGGAGAGTTGAGTAGTCCTGCTGACTCTGTTGAAGAGGAACCTTCTGCTGCCTCTTCAATTTCGGATTATAAAGTTCTTGTGCGGCTGTTGCGTTCGTCCTTCGAGGACAAGTTCCAGCCTGCAGCTCCCAAGTCTCCCCCTTTGTTTGCAGTTTTCATCCTCTAAGACTTGTAAGACCCCGGAGTTTGTCGAGATGAAAACTTCGCTCTCTACTAAGCGGGCATTCAAGAAACTCCAAGACTGGATGGAACGAAGGAAGGATCAAGGCAAGACAAACTTTCGCCCTTCCTCCCGCTAGACTCAGCGTTAAAGGAGGTATGTGGTTTATAAAAACAAAGAAGACGGGGTGTGAGAAATCCCTGCTTCAGCACAAGGGGATTTCTCCAGCTTGGTGGATTCTCAGAGGAGGTCCCTTTTATCCACTGCTAAAGTGACCTGGACCCCTACGGAGACGGACCATCATTTGAAGGGGCTGCTCCGGACTCTTGAAGTATTCAACTTTCTAGACTGGTGCTTGGGAGTTCTGGATCTGCAATCGAGAAGCCCAGAGTCTCTCAGTCTGGGGGAGCTGTCCAGCGTGCTATCATGCATGGACAAAGCCGTCAGGGATGGTTCAGAGGAGCTGGTCTCTCATTTTGGGACGGCCTTCTTAAAGAAGAGAGCTTTGCTGTGTAATTTCACAGCTCGATCAGTTACTCCAGCTCAGAAAGCGGAGCTGTCTTTTCTCCTATTACGAACCATCTCTTCCCCAGACTTTGGTTAAGGACCTGGCAAGCAGTTTGCAAGAAAAGGCAACGCAGGACCTCTTAGCCCAGTCCTCGAGACGTCCGGCAGTTCCTTCCACTTCTTCGGCTTTTGTACGACCGCCGAAGAAGGTTAAGCCCTTTCGTGGGGCTCCTCCCTCGAGAGCAGCTCCTCGAGGGAGAGGATTTGCAAGAGGAAGAGCTTCTTTCAAACCAAAGCCTTCCAAGTGAGACGCATGTCCTTCAGACACCAGTCGGAGCCAGACTGAAGTTCTTTGCGGGAGCATGGAGAGAGAGAGACACCGACCCTTGGTCCCTCAAGATCGTGGAGCAGGGGTACAAGATCCCCTTTTTAGATCTTCCTCCTCTTTCTACGACTCCCAGAGACCTTTCTCCATCCTATCAGGGAGAAAAGAAACAAGTTTTATTCAATCTTCTACAACAAATGATCGAAAAAAGAGCGGTGGAACAAGTCGCGGACCTGGGGTCTCCAGGCTTTTACAACAGGATTTCCTAGTACCAAAGCAGTCGTCAAGGTTGGCGTCCAGTCCTAGATGTAAGCAGGCTCAATCTTTCGTGGAAAAGACCAAATTCACGATGGAGACGAGCTTGAGACCGGGCGACTGGATGGTGTCCTTAGACCTGCAGGACGCGTACTTTCACATCCCGATCCACCCTCTTTCAAGAAAGTACCTAAGATTCGTCTTGGGCAAAAAAGTGTGGCAGTTCAGAGCTCTTTGTTTCGGCCTGACCACGGCTCCAATGGTGTTCACCGTAGTCATGAAAAATGTGGCGAGGTGGCTACACTCTTCAGGGATAAGAGTTTCCCTTTACCTCGACGACTGGCTTATCAGAGCTTCGTCGAGAGAGAAGTGTCTGAAGGACTTGCAGTTCACGTTAGCCTAGCAAAGTCCCCTGGACTTCTTGTCAACCTCGAAAAGTCGCATCTAACCCCGACACAGTCCATCGTGTATCTAGGGATTCAGATGGATTCAGTGGCTTTTCGAGCGTTTCCGTCCCAGGAACGTCAGCGGCTAGGATTAGAGAAGATCTCGGCCTTCTTGGGGAAAGAAACTTGCTCGGCGAGGGAATATTGGATGAGGTCTGCTGGGCACCATTTCATCGCTAGAAAGGTTTGATTCCTTGGGAAGACTGCACCTCAGACCTCTCCAGTTTTTCCATTGCGGATGAGTGGAAGGTCAAGGACGATCTCAATGCAATCTTGAGAATATCGCATCCAATAAAGAGCCATCTAAGATGGTAGTTCAACCCACAGAAACTACAGGAGGGCTTGTCCCTAAGTCTTCTGAGCCCCGACATAGTGTTGTTCTCAGACGCTTCCATCGCGGGCTGGGGAAGCAACGTAGGAGGGGAGGAAGTGTCAGGCTCCTGGAGATGGGGAACAGGTAGCCTGGCACATAAATGTCAAAGAGCTAGCAGCAATCTTTCTGTCGCTGCAGTTTCTTCGAAGGGAGTTTGACGAACAAGATCGTTCAAGTAAACTCCGACAATACCACAGCACTCGCTTATTTGAAGAATCAGGGAGGAACACACTCCAGAACTTTGTTTCACCTGGCGAAGGAGATTCTGCTGTGGGCGAAAAGAAGGAAAGGTACGATCCCTGACGAGTTCATTGCAGGAGTGCAAAACGTCAGGGCCGACCTTCTCAGTCGTCGGGAACAAATCCTACCGACGGAATGGACCTTAAACAAAGACGTGTGTCGAGACCTTTGGAGGTTGTGGGGACGTCCTCTGGTCGACTTATTCGCGACGTCGAGGACCAAGAGGCTTCCTCTGTATTGCTCCCCGGTCCTAGATCCAGAAGCAATCGCTGTAGACGCGTTGCTATGGAATTGGACGGGCCTAGATCTGTACGCCTTCCCGCCATTCAAGATCATAGGGGAAGTCATGAGGAAGTTTGCGGCTTCACACGGGACGAGGTTGACCCTTATCGCCCCGATGTGGCCAGCGAGAGAATGGTTCACAGAGGT
>NC_087208.1:28863924-28938439 GCF_015104395.2 Macrobrachium nipponense
ACTTAGTCTGATTTTCTGCAATACTGGTAAGTTGTTAGGGATCACGGTTGCCTTTAGAGTATTCAGTCGTTTAATACCTGTGATGAGGGTTCAGGTGTATGGCTTTTGTTAGGTATCAGTTAATGAATGGTAAGTGTAGTAACCAGATACTTGGCACTTCGTAACATGTATTAATGGTGCCCAGAGACCCGGGAAAGCAGATTTCATTATCAACCTCTTAGTATATACTGGTGGTGTTAGGGATATATTTTGTGAAGAGAGTGACCATATAGTTTTTGTGGCATTTATTGTACTGAATTGTAAGTTGATAACTTAGAGGAAAATGGCTCAGTTCAAGGTTCAGGAATATTTAGCAGCCCCTTCCCTCCAAGTTTTTATCTGAAAACCACTGACTAAAGCACAGTGGAGCACTTTAGCAGTGGCATGTGGTGGTTGTGTCTACTAGTATGGTAAAGGCACAAATAAGATGTATTGCTATGGAATCATTGATAAACTTCTGGTAAAATAACTGATGAAGATGATTTAGAATTGGCTCAAGAGTTGTTGAACGAAGCATGTGCTGATCATAAATAAGCAAGCGGAAAAGAAAGAGAAAAGTGATGCAGAGTTAGAGCTTAGAGGCATTGAAGCAGAAGAGAATTTGATTAAGTTAAAAATGCATGCTGAAAGAGAGAGAATGCAAGCTGAAAGAGAAAGAATAGACAGGGAAAAACAAGAAAGAAGAGAAAGATAAGAAGAAAAAGCAGCAGAAGAGGAATGAGAAAGGATAAAAGAGGAAAGAAAAATTATAAGACATGAAAGGGAAATGGAATTGATGAGAGCTAGATCCACATTACCTGTAACACCGTCTAACCCTAACCAAGGTAAATCAAGACCCTGTATTTGATGTAGTAAGAGTACAGAAGTTAATCCCTAAGTTTACTGAAGAAGCACCAGATGAGTTTTTTTTATCACTGAGAAAGTGGCTTCAGGTATGGGATGGCCAGAAGATAAATGGTCAGTTTCAATAAAACAGTTCAACTTCCCTGTCAGATATATACTTAGCTATAGACTCCGTCGTCCATGACAGAAATTCGAATTTCGCGGCACACGCTACAGGTAGGTCAGGTGATCTACCGCCCTGCCACTGGGTGGCAGGAATAGGAACCATTACCGTTCTAGAACCAGATTTTCTCTGTCGCCGGTTCTGGTAACATCGTTGCTAGTTCCTCCTGACTTTGACTTTCGTGTTTCATCGCCGTTGATCTTCTAGACTGATATTTTTGGTGACGTATTGGATCTCTGGCTTGGCATACGCTTTTGTGGACTGTTTTTTTATTTTGGTTTGGATTTTTCTTAGGATGTCTGACACTAGTTTTACATTCAGAGTGTGTGTGGATGAGAGTTGTAATGTGAGACTGCCGAAAGCTTCGGTAGACCCTCACACTACTTGTAAACGGTGTAGAGGGAATGAATGTTCCGAATCTAACACTTGTGTTGTCTTCCGAAAGTTTTAGTAGGTCGGCTCTAACGAGCCAGTTAGTAGTCTAGTACCTATCTCTAATGTAATTGTTGCTTCCTCCCATACAGCATTACCTTTTCCTTTATCAGATTCTGCAAGTTTGGTATCGGAAATTGCAAATTTGAAGGCTTCCCTCTTGAAGAGGGAACGCAAACTGAAGGATTTGGAAGGTAAGCAAAGTGAAAGTGTTCCCAGTGAAGTGGAGGGTGCGTCTGATTGGCTCTGTCTTGCTCCCAGGCCTAGACCTCTTCCAAGCTCCCAAGCCCAGAGGAGAAGGAATGTCGAAAGCCGTACGGAGGTTTCAGAGAATCCCCACCGGTCAGGCGTCCCCTCGGCAGGATCTGTAGTAGCGTCCCAGACTGCCAAGGATAGCCGTTGGAAAGGCATCCTAAAACAGTGTTTTTCGTCATCCGATTCTTCATCGAAAAAAGGGTGGAGTTCTGACAAACTATCGAGACCTTCTAAAAGATCTTGGAATTCGCCAGCTCTGGGATTCTAGCCTGGAAAGTTTTCTGGAGGACTATCTCCCGGAAAGAAGAAGAAAGAGATCTATCATCAAATCCTCCTTCCCCTAGATCGGATGCGGAGAAAGAAGACGTTGCTACGAAGATCCTGAAAGAAATGCAACAGCAAATATCTTCGTTGGTTGGAGTTTTAAAGAAGGATCCTCCTCGTAGAAAGGACCGCTTCCTTCCTATCAAAAAATCCCGTCCAGCAGAAGTTTCAGATAGCTTGGACGAGGCGCCAGCTAGGCGCCTGTCGGCGCAAAAACGCCTACCAGGCGAGAGGCTCCAACCAATATTGGAACACAATACAGCAAGGGGTAGTTTCTGCCAGGCTGCAGGCTCCTGCCAAGGATCCAGGCGCCTGAGGCTCTTGCCTGGCGCTGGGTGCCTGAGGCGCCTGCCAGCCGTGAGAAACTATCCAGGAATGATGCATCATCCAGGCGCCATGAGCCAGGATCTCCAGATTCATCGGACATGGAGTTAGAAGTTGACCAGGAGGCTCCTCTATGGCACTTTTCGCAGGATCAGTTTTCGCCTGACAGGGACTCAAGATGTCGCACAGGCGGCCGTAGCCCTTGTCAGGATGTGGCTGATTCTGTGAGAGGTTTTTCGCATTCAAGACCTTCTCCTGATAGGGACGCTAGTTGTCGCACAGGCGGCCGTCGTCCTTATCAGGACGGTTCTAATGTGAATAAGGGCAAATTGCAGGATCGGCCTTCTCCTGACAGGGACTCAAGATGTCGCACAGGCGGCCGTAGCCCTTGTCAGGTTAGAGCCGGTACTGCTAAGAGCCCCTCACCGTGCTTGGAAGGAGCCCTTCTCCGGTTGCTCATTCTTCCTAATGTGACTCGGACAATGATATGGAAGATGTATCAGACTCGGAAGCCAATAAGGGGGCAGGTCTTTCAGACTATAAGACCTTAGCAGCCCTCTTATTGAAAGAGTTTGGGGAGTCTCTGAGTCCTGCTGCCCCTCCTTCTCCTCGTTCGTTATTCTCAAGTACGAGGACATCAAAGTCATCTTCATTTTCGAAAATGCAACCGACCATCTCAATGGAGAGGGCTTTGCATTCCTTCGGGAATTGGCTAAAATCCAAAGAGGAGGCGGGGAAGACTGTGTTTACCTGCCCCCCTTCCAGACTATCGGGAAAGAGAGGGATTTGGTATAACACAGGAGAAGCAATGGGACTCTCCCTCCCTGCTTCTGCAGACGCAGACTTCTTGACATTAGTAGACTCGTCAAGAAGACATGCTCTTCCATCTGCGAAAACGACTTGGACTATGTCAGAAATGGACAATCTCTTCAAGGGAGTATTCCATGTCTTGGAAGTTTTTAACTTCCTAGACTGGTCCCTTGGGGCTTTGGCCAAGAAGACTCAGGACCCCGATTTCTTGGAACCTGAAGTCCTACATAGCGTATTGGCCTGTATGGACAAGGCGGTCCAAGATGGATCAGTAGAAGTGACATCCCTATTCGGGGCAGGAATTCTAAAAAAGAGAGCTGTATTCAGCTCATTCTTGACAAAAGCGGTCTCTCCCGTTCAGAGGGCATCTCTCCTATATGCCCCTCTTTCAAAACAGCTTTTCCCTTCTCAGTTAGTGAGGGATATTTCTCACTCGCTGACTGAGAAGGCAACGCAAGACTTGCTAGTCCAATCAGCGAAGAAGTCGAGACCAGCTGTTCCTGCCACGAAGAGGGAGTCACGAAGCGCTCAGCCGCCCTTTCGAGGGAGTTCATCAGGCCGAGCCCCTAGAAAAAGAGGATCAGAAAGAAGAGGAAGGTCTTCTTCCATTAGACCAACAAAGAAGACCAAATGAGATACCAGTCCTCCAAGCACCAGTGGGGGCCAGGCTGCTGAAGTTTTCAGAAGCGTGGGCCTCGAGACAAGCAGATTCTTGGTCTCTGGAAATACTCAAGAAAGGATATCTCATCCCCTTCAGAGACAGACCTCCATTGACGTTGACACCGAGGGAGCTGTCAGCGAGGTACAAAGATCCTGCAAAAAGGGAATCCCTGTTACATCTGGTACAGCAAATGTTGGAGAAGGAGGCCATCGAAACAGTGCAGGATCCTCACTCCCGGGGCTTTTACAATCGCCTTTTCCTAGTGCCGAAAGCTTCGGGGGGGGGGGGGGGGGGGGGGGGGGAGGCCTGTGGGCTGGACATGAGCGCACTGAACTGCTTCGTGGAGAAGACAAAGTTCTCCATGGAGACTTCCAACTCGGTCCTTGCTGCTCTGCGTCCAGGAGATTGGATGGTCTCCCTCGACCTGCAGGACGCTTACTTTCACGTCCCCCTGCATCCTTCATCGAGAAAATATCTTCGATTCATGGTGCAGGGCAGGATTTACCAATTCAGGGCTTTGTGCTTCGGCCTCTCGACGGCTCCTCAAGTGTTTACGGCATTGATGAGGAACGTAGCAAGATGGCTACATCTGAAGGGGGTGAAAATATCACTCTATTTGGACGATTGGCTCATAAGAGCGAGATCGAGACAACAGTGTTTGGAGGGCTTGGAAACTACTCTAAATTCTGGTAAAATCACTCTGATTGCTTGTAAACCTTGAGAAATCTCAGACGATCCCAGCCAGGACATTGTGTATCTGGGGAATTTGGATGGATTCTCGGGGTTTTTGTTTGAGCATTTCCATCCCAAGAAAGGATTGCTCGAGGATTGGAGAAAGTCTCGGCCTTCCTATTCTCGGCCTTCCTAGAGAAAGAGTGAAGCTCAGCGAGGGAATGGCTCAGTCTTCTGGGCACCCTTTCGTCGCTAGAGCAGTTCGTTCTTCTGGGGAGGCTGCACATGAGACCTCTGCAGTTCTACCTGAGGAAAATGTGGAACAGGAAGACAGGAGAACTTGCAGACTCTTTCCCTCTACAAACAAGATATCAAGTGCCACTTGCGATGGTGGTTAAACCCTCTAAGAAAGAACGAGGGAGTATCCTTGTCTCTGCGGAACCCTCGCCTAGTGTTGTTTTCTGACGCCTCGGAAACAGGATGGGGAGCAACACTAGGAACGAAGGAAGTGTCAGGCATCTGGACGAGAGAACAGATGTCCTGGCACATAAATGCGAAGGAGCTTCTAGCCATTCATTTGGCTCTGAGGCATTTCGAAGAGGACGTCAGAGGCGTGGTGGTCCAGGTCAACTCGGACAACACCACGGCTCTGGCATACATCAGAAAGCAGGGGGGGTTGCACTCTTTCTCTTTATACGAGTTAGCAAGAGCTCTATTGATCTGGGCAGAGGAATGGAAAATAGTACTCCTAACAAGATTCGTTCAAGGAGGGAGGAATATAAGAGCAGACAGACTGAGCAGGAAGAACCAGGTCCTTCCTACAGAATGGACTCTTCATTCAGAAGTCTGCCAGAAACTGTGGTCTCTATGGGGGAAACCTTCAAATAGACCTGTTTGTGACGTTCCTCTCCAGAAGGATGGAGAACTTCTGCTCGTTAGGGGAGGATCCCAGAGCCATAGCAATCGATGCCCTTCTCATGGATTGGTCGGGCATAGATGCTTACGCTTTTCCCCCGTTCAAGCTACTGGGGAAGTGTTAAGGAAGTTTGTGTCCTCGGAAGGAACGAGGATGACACTCATCGCTCCCTTTTGGCCCGCTCGAGAATGGTTCACAGAGGTACTGGAATGGACGGTGGACTTCCCCACCCAGATCTCTTCCCGAAAGGACAGATCTGCTCAGACAATCCCACTCCCACTTCGAGAGGTTTCACAAAAAAACATCCACGCTCTCTCCTGACTGCCTTTCGACTATCGAAAGACTGGTCAGAGCGAGAGGCTTTCTCGCAAGGCTGTAAGAGCAATTGCAAGAGCGCGAAGATCCTCTACCATGCGGATCTACCAATCAAAGTGGGAAGTCTTCTGTAGATGGTGTAAGGCGAAGAAGCTGTCCTCTCCGATACCTCTGACTGATATTGCCGATTTTCTCTATATCTGAGAGAAGAATCTCAATTGGCAGTATCTACAATAAAGGGGTAATATAGAAGCATGCTATCTGCGTGTTCAGGAACAGGGGCCTGAACATAGAAGAAAACAAAGGTCTTCATGACCTGATACGGTCTTTTGAGACATCAAAATCGAAAGCTTCGCTTCCCCCTAGCTGGAATCTAGACGTGGTTCTGAAGTTCCTCACGTCAGAGAAGTTTGAGCCTCCTCATCAAGCATCCTTCAGAGACATTACAAGAAAATGCATTTTTCTCATGGCTCTCGCTACTGCCAAGAGAGTCAGTGAGTTGCAGGCTCTAGACTCGAGAGTGGGATTTAAAGGAGACTCTGCAGTGGTATCTTTCCGGCCTTTATTTTTAGCTAAAAATGAAAACCCTTCGAGACCTTGGCCCAGAAGTTTTGAGGTTAAAGGACTTTCTCAACTTGTGGGAAGGGAAGGGGCTGGAAAGGTCACTAACTATGTCCGGTTAGAACCTTAAAATTTTACCTTCAGAAGAAGAAGCAACTGCAAGGTTGCAATCAAAGTCTCTGGTGCGCGGTTGAGGAACCCTAAGAGACCTATGTCAAAAAATGCCACTTAGCTTTTTTGTCAGGAATGTGATTACTGAGGCGCTCATGAAATGCAAAAGTGAATCATTTGAAACGTTAAGAGTGAAGGCGCACGAGGTACGTGCAGTTGCAACATCGATATCTTTCAACAAAAACATGTCGATGAAAAATATCTTAGCAGCGACGTACTGGAGATGCAACTCGGTGTTTGCCTCCCATTATTTAAAGGATGTAAACAGTAACATACGAGAAATGCTTCTCTCTGGGTCCTTATGTGTCAGCGGATACAGTGCTGGGTAAAGGAGATAAGACTTGATCCTTAATTTTGTTTAGATTTGGTTTTAAAAATAATTTGGTGTTGAATTTTAAGGTTGTTTGAAAGGTGGTTGGGGATAACTCCTTTCAATCTTAGTACTAATCCACGGTTAGGATCGGGTGTGATCGGGATCGGTGTTGTACTCCTTTATTATGCCATTAGGCATAGGTGTATTGTCATGTAAGTGGATAAGACCCACTTGACAAAGGCCATCAGGTTCTGTCGAGTAGTGGAATAAGACCCCATCGACAGTCCCCACAAGAGCTCTTAGCCATAGGTCAAATCCTCGCTGAGGCTCTTGAGGCGAAGCAGACTTCTAAGCAGTAGCTATGAAATCTTCCGCCAAAAACAGGGAGGGAACCAAGGTTTTTATAGATATATTACCTACAACGTATGTGTTTTACCTGTCTAATCAGTAATTAGCTGTCTCTTACCCTCCGCCAAAGGTGCCAATCAGCTAAGTATATATCTGACAGGGGAAGTGAATGTATGAAAATGATATTGTATTGTACAATAAAGTTTCATATACTTACCTGGTAGATATATACGATTAAATGGCCCACCCAGCCTCCCTCAGGAGACAGGTGGAAGAGAAAATCTGGTTTGTTCATGAAAACTTACCTGTCAGATATATATATAGCTGTATTTTTCTGAAGTCCGACAGAATTTAAAAAGCTTCCGACACACTGCAGTGTCGGCCAGTGGTTAGTACCCATGCCCGCCGCTGGGCTAGGCGGGTATCAGGAACCATTCCATTTTCTCTATGCATCAATTTTTTCTGTCGCCGGTGCTGAAAACACCTGTTTTCAGTACCTCCGGTCGGCTTAGGATTTTGGAAACTTCATTGCTGCTAAGTACCCTAATTGTCTTTTAATTTATTTACTTGGATTTGTGGGCTAGGCATACGCTATCTTAAATTGATTTGAATTTGATTCATTTTTGCATAAGATATCTGAATCTAGTTAGGACTAGTTTCAGAGGGTGTTGTCTGCAAAGATAGGGTGTGGCTACCGAAAGCTTCGGTAGATCCGCACTTGGTATGCACGAGGAGGGGTATGGGTCTTGCTTCTTGCTTGAGATTTGTCATGTAAGGAGTGTGAGACTTTGTCTAAATTCCGTAAGGAAGATGTATGATTTGTATGTACGCAATTAATCAGTAAACATGTCTGATTCCGTAAGGAAAAAAGTATGATTCGTATGTACGTAATTAATCAGTAAACAAAAGTCAGGGTAGTGAACCTGCTAGCCTTCCTGTAGACTTTATTTTGCCTAACCCTATAGTATGGCCTACGGGTTATGAATATGTCTGCGAGAGGTGATCGCTCTCCTTCATGTTGTGAAGAGTGCTACTTCTGTTATTGTTACTCCTAACCCTGTAATGTTGCCTTTGGGCCCTAAAACAGTGTCTGTAGAGGTTATTGCCCTTTTCTCTTATACTCTTTCGATTCGTAACTTAGAATCGAAAGTGCTTGCTTTAGAGAGCAATAGTGAAGTGGCTAAGTGCAGTGACAGTGCCCCTTGTGTAGTGGAGGGTGCGTCAGACGGCCTTATTTCGCCTCTAGGCCGGGACCTCTGCTTGACTCCCAGGACCCGGGGAGCGAGAGCATGTCGAAAGCCGAAGGAGGGTTACGAGGAACCCCCACCGATCTGGCGTGCCTTCGGCAGTTTCTGATGAAAATCCCCAGACTGCCAAAGTGCGTGCACGTGCACGAATCCTGAAGGATTGCTTCTGCGTCCTACCGCCGAGGCGTCCTCCCCGCGCAAGGGTTGGAGCTCTCGGAAGGACTCGCGCCCTCTAAGAAGCTTTAGAGAAGAGGACACTTCACGTCCTCTCTCTCGTCAGGAGGGAACGTCAGATCGGCCCCATAACACCTCTAGGCCTGGACCTCTGTCGGACTCCCAGGACCAGGGAGAGGGCATGCTGCGAAAGCCGAAGGAGGGTTACGGGGAACCCACATCGATCTGGCGTCCCTTCGGTAGGACCTGTTAACGCTTCCCAGGCTGCAGATGATCGTGCACGTGCACGAATCTCGAAGGATTGCTTTTCGTCCTCCGAGGCGTCCTCCCCGTGCAGGGTTGGTTGGAGCTCTCGGAAGGACTCGCGCCCTCTAAATAGAAGCTTTATAGAAGAGGACGCTTCACGTACCCCTCTCTCTCGTTATGCGTTTCAGTGAGAAGTAAGAAGGCGAAACGTTCGCCTGATCACGTGTACGTCTTTCCACCGAGAAATATGAAAAAGAAGGCAGTTTCTCTCGCTTGTTTTGACGCCTGTCAGGAGCGTGACACTTTTCTGCACGCTTCTTTTGACGCTCGATGGACGCCAGGCGCGCGCGGGTTGCATGCCAAGCGCGTGCCAGTGGACGCCGAGCGTGCGCCAGGACGCCGAACGTCTCGCCAGTGGACGCCGAGCGCGCGCGCCAGCGCACGCCAAGTTTGTCTCCTGGCTGAACGTTTCTGTTGAACTCTTCAAGCTCTGTTTAAGATTGAGCCTCAAGAATGTGAAGTAAGCAGTGCTTCGGAGGAAGCTTAAAGTGAACAGACAACTTCGTCTTCGAAACCCAGCAAGACCTCGGGTTTCGTGAATTCAAGAGGTCTCTGTCAATATTATATTGCTTTTGCAAAGGTGGATGGAGTTAATGAAAGCTCAAGGGAAGATCTCGTTTTCTCTACCGCAGTCAAGACTTTGGGATAAGGCAGTTAATGGGTTATGTAAAGGCTCGACGTCCTGCACGTCAGGACTCTCGGCAACGTTCAGTAGATGCTTGCAAAGGCACTCATCAAAAGGACGCTCTTCAGGGAAAGCGCAAGGACAGGACTTCCTTTTGCCATACTGCCAATAAATTTTTAAGCTTTAGCAGGCATTAGTTGTGATATGGGAGAGGAAGCTGGTTGGAGAGTTTTCTTCTTCCCAGGATAATTTTGCAAGCTTTTTAGCCCATCTGAAAGGGTTTTTCAGATGATAGATTTTGTTAGTTTCTAGTCGACTACGCTGCCGAATTGAACATCGTCGTTTCTACCTGCCGTAAGCCCAGTCTCTAACAGGATTATTGCCCCTTCCTCGTTTGAGACGGGAATCGGAAAAATAAAATGCTCGACTTCCTGGAGTACGTTTTGTCAATTCAGTGACTTTTCCCCCATTGACAATATACTATCGTTTTGTCAAGTAAGTGGGTACCCCTCATTGACAAAAATATCTCTTTGTCCCGTAAATGGGTTCTTAGTTCATTGAAAACAAAATCTCATTAACTTGATATTGCGTAAGCGAATAAGCTCTTATTGACAAGATTCGGAAGAGCTCTCTTTCGTCATTCGCAGACAGTCGTACCAAGAAATAGACTTGTAG
Organism: Macrobrachium nipponense; assembly: GCF_015104395.2. NCBI lineage: Eukaryota > Metazoa > Arthropoda > Malacostraca > Decapoda > Palaemonidae > Macrobrachium > Macrobrachium nipponense. The sequence goes on from NC_087208.1 coordinate 28,874,099, forward strand.
ACTACGTCAATGAACGCTTATGGTTCAATAACATAAGAAGCTTGAGCTGTCTGCTTCGATTCTCTAAGTTTTGTTCATGGAAAAACTTGCCTGTCAGATATGTATGTAGCTGTATTTCCGAATTCAGCTATATAATGTCTGTCAGGTAAGTATGAATAAACTTTATTGTGATATAATATTATATTTTGCCTTGCGTTATTTTACTACTGGTTGGTTCAAGTTCATATACGCTTGCTGTAGTTACCTCTTCGGATGGCAACCGAGAGGTCTATTGTCTATTATTTTAAGACATTTAATCGTTACTCCCTGCAGCCTTCCAGGAGTTTCCGATTTATCTTTTACCGTTGTATGGTAGTGTTCTGATGACACAAACGCATCTATATATTTAGCGTTTTTCTGTTTTGCTTAAATATACCAGCTTGAGAGTCTCTTTCTGCTCAAAAAATAACGGACCTATTTCTTTGTAGAATAGGGTAGCTGGCAACCCAGACATAAAGTTAAGAGACGACGTTCGTAAGCTGCTGCTGCTGCTGCTGTGTCTGTCCTCCAGTCCAACCGAGCCAGTAACAGATCGTGCGCTGTCATGCGCGGTAGGTTACGTCTCTCTCTCCTGCTGGGATTGACTGACTAACCGTATCTCTGTGCTGGCGGTTACGTCTCTCCTGCGGGATGACTGACTAACTGTATCTCTGTCCTACAATCACGGACTTTAAGCCTAAGATTGAGGGGATTGCTTACGTGAATGAATAAACGTTGCATTCGTTTTGCCTTACTATGTTCAACAGAGTTATCTCTTAATCCTTTCGGTGCTCGTTACCGCACGGTATAGAACTACGAGTCTACCGCAACATTGCACTTTATATGCTCTCCTGCTTAGGCAAAGCGCAGCCTTATTAGGAAAGTAAGCACACTCGGGGAGGGAATGGATGAGCTTGCTGGGGACCATTTTCCTTCCTGAAGAAGTTTGTTTCCCCGAATAGACTGCAATTCAGACCTCCACAGTTTTTCCTACCGGGAAACTGAAAATATTATTCAAGATCTAGAATGATTCTGAACATCTCTCAGTGCGTCTATCACCTGAGGTATAGAAAGAAGGTGCCGGACATCTGGATAGGGTTTCAGATGTCCTGGATCTTAATCTGAAAGAAGTAAAAGCAATTCGGTCGTCCCTCCAGTCCTCGAAACGAGTTTTTGGAACCAGTGGTACAGATCAACTCTGATATTCCCACAGCTCTCTATATCTAGAAGTATCTTTCGGTCCCTGTCCCTGTTTTCGAGTTTACGAGAAAGAGCCTATTATAACAACAGGCGTAGAATGTAACGATCCTCTAGAGGTTCATTACAGGATTGCAAAAGTCCGTACGAATCGTCTCGATCGACGGCAGCAACTATTGACTTCCGAGTGGAATCTTTCTTTAGAAGTATGTTGAGAGTTGTGGAGACTTTAGGGACGCCCTTTCATTCTTCTCTTCGATATGTTGAGGACGAAGAGGCTTCTTCTTCTCTGATCCTTATTCTCAATCCGGGATCGGTACCATTAAAACGCCATCCTATGATATTGAAACGGGGATGGATGTTTAGTCTTTTCCCCTTTTCAATCGCTTAGGAAATGTAATAAGAGGATTTATGACGTCACAGGGAGCGACAATGACGCTGATCGCCCCATGTTTGCCTTCAGGATCCTGGATTCACAGAGGTCACGTCCTTCCTAGTTCACTTTCCATCCAAGGACCTTTTCTGAGAGAGTCGGTCTACTCTAACTCGAAAGGTACCTATAACCTCTCCGCTCTGAGTCTGACTACGTTCAGACTATCGAGATGTTGACAGGAATAAGATTACCGTCTTCCCTTTCCGTCTGAAGAATGGGATAAGCTGGCAGTCACAACTATTAAAGAATACGCAAATATGTTGTTGACGGCCTTTGGGCTCAGAGATTTGCTTCTGTCAAACAACAAAGCCCTTCACGATTCTTTGAGTTCTGTGGAATCTCGAAACTCGCTCACCATCTACTTTTTGTCTCACCTTTTGTTTTTCTCGGAGTCAGACACTCGTGTGAGATCAGGCGACATATAGTAGCCCTGAGTTTCTTGTTGACGAAGTTGGTTGCGTTTATACACCCCCGATGATCGTGTAACATGAGACCAGGTGGACTTTCAGGCATTCTTCCTTCGGGACTGAATCGCTTTTTGCTCCTCGCTCCTTTCTCCTGGCACCAGAAGCTCGAGTCAGGAGTTGCTCAGGAGTTGATTCGCTGACGACGTTGGGTTGCGTTGATACACCCCCAAGGTTTGCTTAGATTGAATCGCCCAGGCAGTCCAGACACTCATCCTTCAGCGAAGAATAGTGCCTTATGGTCTTCAGGGTACAGCCTTGCTGTCCTTGATTCGTCTGACTGGTCAACTGGTCGGTCACCTGACTTTAGTACAGACGGACTGACTGTGCATTGTCCCAGATCGAAGCTTTCAATATGGAAACTTAGACATAGTCTGAAGTTCTTGATGTCAAAGCATTCGAACTCTCCTACCTGTTAACTTCTTGCATGTGATCAGGAAGGCCTTCTTCTAACCACCCTAGATAACGACAAAGAGGGTTAGTGAGATTTTAAGCCATCGTCACAAGTTTTGGCTTTAGAGAACACAAGGCGGTGTGCTCTCTAAGCCTTCCGTTGTGGCCTAAGAATGGAAACCCGTTTTGTCCTTGGGCCAGGAGCTTGGAAGCAAGGATGGCACAAGTTAGTGGGCAGGAGCCAGAGAGAGTCCTGTGCCCTGTCGGGTCTCTCAAGTTTATCTACATAAAACTCAAGAAAGTCGAAGTCATTCGGGCAATCTGCAGTGTTCCGAAAAAGACCAGACTTGCCCATATCGAAGAACACCCTGGCTTTAGTGTTAAGGAGTTTCTTTCAAAAGTGCTCCTTCATTGTGTTTGCACAAAGATTTGAAATCTTTTTATCTGAATGCTCACGAGGTGAGGGCGCGGCCTCGGAAGTATTTCAACAGAGCATGGTACTCAGCAACATCCTGAGTACCATGTTTTAGCGAAGAAACTCTGTGTTCACTCACACTCCCTGCGAGATGTGAAGATGGCATATGAGATCTGCTGCTCGCTAGGGCCATTCGTGTCTGCAGACACAATCTTGGGGGCAAGAAGTACCACTCATCCATCCTGTAGAAAATGGTTAGGAAGAGCTCTTAATTTAGTTGTTGAGTCGCCGACAACGGCGACTTCTTAACTCTTAAGCCTTAGTTAACACACCTTAACTTTGGCTAGGTTGGTCAGGTGGTGGATATATATATTTATATATATATATATATATATATATTTATTTTACTTCTTAGCCCTCATTGTATGGTTCAATATGGTATAGTCACATTGTGGTCACGCCCCCGTTGACAGATCATTTGGAGTGCACCAGCTTTATAGGTCTCTACTCGCTGGCAACTCTAGTAAAGCAGAAGCAGACTTGGTGACAGTAATCACGAAGTCAGCTATGCTAACAGGTGGAACCAAGATGTAAATCATCTGCATGCATTTGTTTCCCAAAATCCTTCTATTCTGTCCCTTCCCACCTCCAACGGTGGGATTCAGCTATATATATATCTGACAGGTAAGTTTCATGAACAAAATGATATTGTTGTGATACATAAAGTTTGTTCATACTTACCTGGCAGATATATATAATCAAGTACCCACCCACCTCCCCTCAGGGGACAGTGGAAATAAAAATTATGAATAGAAAATGGGAATGGTTCCTGATACCCGCCTCCCAGCGGCGGGAATGGGTACTAACCACCTGGCCGACCACTGCGTGTGTCGGAAGTTTTAAATTCTGTCGGACTTCAGAAAATACAGCTATATATATATCTGCCAGGTAAGTATGAACAAACTTTATTGTATCATAACAATATCATTTCTAGAATGGTAATGGTTCCTATTCCTGCCACCAGCGGCAGGACGGTAGATCACCTGACCTACCTGTAGCGTGTGCCGCGAAATTCGAATTTCTGTCGGGGACGACGGGAGTCTATAGCTAAGTATATATCTGCCAGGTAAGTATGCATGAAACTTTACTGTACAATAACAATATCATTTTTGCTACAAAGTGTCTTGATTGGTAAGGGAGAAGTGCTTATCTAGCCTTAACAGCTGATCAGTGTAAAGACTACAAGGTACTTAAACACAGTGTGCTACAGTTTACCAGATGACCCCAGAGTACTACAATGAAAGATTCAGAAATTTAAGAAAAGATGAGAAGGGAACATCTAGATTATGCTTACAAAGTAAGAACATGTTTCAAACGTTGGGTAGAAGCTGCTAAAGTTAAAACTTTTGATGAGTTAGAAGAGTTACTTGTTCTTGAACAGTATCTTAAGGGAATTCCTGAACATATAAGAGCCTATTTGAGAGAGAGAGAGGTGAAGAAACTTGACAAAACTGCTGCACTGAGTGAGATTACATATAATCAGTAGTAAACGTACTTACAATGTCAAGTACCAGAGTCAACAATGCCCAGGTTTTAAGTCTTATCCAAATAACAGGAACAAAGTTAATGGGAAACCTACAAGTGATACTACCAAGAGTACACAAGGTAATACAACTCAGCAAGCTAATGTGAAAATCCTCATCCAGTTTTCAAGACAATTACAGAAACCTAATGTTGTCTGTTTCAAGTGTGGAAGAGTAGGGGGACACTACAGTCAAGAGTGTTACCGATATCAACAGCAGTCAAAGCCAGTTGGTCAAGTTGTGAAAGGTGACCAGGTGAAACAAACTACGAAGAGCAGTGTGGGAAAGAATCAGACTCCAGAGAAGAATGAGACTAAACAAGCTGAATGTTTAGCAACCAGTGGATATGTTACCTCAAGCAGTGAGTGGCTTAGCAGTGTGGAGCTTTTAAGCCATATATCTATGAGGGTATGCTGTCAACTCAAGGGGAGGAAGATGCAGGTACCAGTCAAAGATATTACGTGATACAGGGAGTAACCATAGTGTGGTAGTGCGTGGTTCTCACCCTCAGTTGGAGAAGAGTCTCACAGGAGGTTCAGTTATTTTGAAGGGTATAGGAGGAGAGGAAGTAACTCCTATATGCCGCTTACACTGTCATGTGAATTGGTGACAGGGAATGTTGATTTTGTTGTAAAGGACTCACTGGCTGTGGAAGGTGTACATGTTCTGTGGGGAATGAGTGGTGGTGTGCCATTTATTCTGTCCTGTAGTGACAGGCAAACCGTGAGGATTAGTCCTACAGTAGAGTTGGAAAAGAATAACCCCCACCTGTTTCCTAGTTGTGTAAACTACCAGAAGTATGAAGAGGACTAGACTGTTGGTGAAGAAACTAAGGTTTCACTTATACAAATTCCCCGGTGGTTTACATATAGCTGTCGTCTCCTGCGTCACGGCAGAATTGAAATTTGCGGCAGCGTTAAAGGTTTGACAGGTGATCCCTCTACTCCCGCCCACCTCTACCGGGTACCAGGAACCATTCCAGCAATATGTCAGAAGTTTCCTGCCGTCGGAACCGATAACACGGTTCCTCAGCTTTTTGGAAATTGATCATCTTGGTTTTTCTCCTTTTTGGTGATGTACCTTGAGTTTTCTGATCTTTTTGCTAGCAGCACTAGTTATGTGGTTTTGAAGAATTGTTGTCCGTTTTAGGAATTAATTTTGTTTTGTCACGATGTCTGACACTGGCTCTATTCAGTATAGGGTGTGTAGTAGTGGGTGTAAGACTAGACTTCTTATAGCTTCACTGATCTTCATTCTACTTGTGTTAGCTGTAGGGGATGTGAATGTTCTTTTGAGAATACATGTGAAGAATGTAAGTCTCTAACTCTCAGAAGTGGAAGGCTTTGGAAAGGTATATGAGAAAGTTAGAAAGGATAGAATCAGAAAGGCTTCACAGAGATCTACTTCTAAGTCAGTGAGTAGCCAGGATATTCCTCTGAATTCTGTTAATCCTGATCCTATTAACCTCGTAGTTGTTTCTCCTGCCCTCGACTCTGTATCTCCCGATCCCGTGTCAGTATTACGAGCCAATATGAACTCGAAATTTGTCTCTTTCCTCACCACTATGCAGAAAATGGGTGAGACAGTGCAAGAAGTGGTACTTAAATGTGACAAGTTACTAAGTGCTAGTGCAGTGGAGGAGGTGGCTGTTCGGCCCGTTCGTTCTCCTAGGTCTAGGTCCCTGTCAAACTCCCCAGATCCTGGGAGGAGGCATGCCGAAAACCGAAGGGAGCCAAGCGGGATCTGCTCCGAACAGTCGCCCCCTCAAGCAATCCTGTAGCTGTATCCCAGGATTGCTGTCGCTCACCATTGGAAAGGTGTTGCGAGGAAGTGTTTTTCATCAAGCGACTCGAGTTGCAGATGTCTCCTCTCATAGATGGCTGGCGTCATAAGAGTCTAGACCGCTGAAGAGGTCTCGCGATGTTTCGCCTGCTGCGGTTCCAAGAAGGTGGCGGCTGCCGAACCTTCCTGTAGCTTTTGGGAGGAGCCTGAAGCTTTTTCTCGGCTGTTTCAGTTTATCGTCCTTCTCTCATAGAATTGGAGAAGCCGGACTCTCACACGCCTTCAGAGCCCTCCCCAGAGCCTCCTCAAGCAGTAACTCCTGCGGTTCCAGACGTGTTTATGGCTCATCCTTCTACTCCTCCCGTGCCTTCTATGTTGGTGGATCCTCAGTTTTCGGTTTTAGACCAGATGAATGCCAAGTTAGGCAGTATTTTGGAGCTTTTGGCAAGTCTCTGTCTTCCCCGAATGCGCTCCCGGCCGCCTTGCATCTTCCGCAGGCTACTGTGCAGTCCTCTTCACAGGTTCCTCTTCAGTCTCCTCTTCAGGCTCCTCTTCAGGCTTCCATGTTCAGGTCCTCACCTGTTTCGGCCTCTGTCCAGGCGCCTGTTCAGACTCTCCATGTGACTCCTCTTCAGACGCCGCTTCAGGCGCCAGGTCACACTCCTTTCCTGACTCCTTCTCTGGCGCCACGTCAGTCTCTCGCTCGAGCGCCAGCTCAGCTGCTCGGATTCGCCTTAGTACAGGCGCAGACGTCTTCTCCTGCTCTCTCGCAGCCACCTCGGGTACATTATTGTGTGACTTCGCCGAACGGATTCCTCTTCAGATGGAATTGTGCCCCAGTCTCTTCGAAGGAAGCTTCAGATGTGGAAGAAGAAGAAGAAGTAGTTACAGAAAAAGACAAGCATTTGTCGGGGTATAAGCAACTTTTACGATTCTTCGTCGACAACTTTGGAGATTCTTTTGCGCTTCCATTCCAGTTTCTCCTGGTTCACAGTGGAAAAAGGACAGGCCTGACTCCGCATCCTCGTTCACGCATCTCGTCCTCTCGATTCGGCTAAGAAGGCTATCAAGAAAGTGAATGCTTGGCTTTTGGAGAATAGGGAACAGGGGAAAAATATTTTCTGCCTTCCCTTCGAGACTTTCGTCAAGGAGCCGTGTCTGGTACGACACTGGAGAAGTATTTTCCCTGGGTGTGACTGCCTCCGCTCAGGGAGACTTTTCTAGTCTCGTGGATTCTTCTCGTAGATCAGCCCTTAATACCGCTAAGATTTTCTTTTCGGCAAGTGAGCTGGATCATCTTTGCAAGAGTGTTTTCCGTGTTTTTTGAAGTCGTTAGCTTCCTGGATTGGGCCATTGCTTCTCTGAGGAGCAGTTGAAGTATTTTGCCTCTGTACTTGATGTATTGATAAAGGCATCTATGATGGAGCTTCGGAGCTCGCTGCCATTTTTGCCTCTGGAGTGTTGAAGAAGAGACAGATTTGGTGCCCTCCTTCTGTCGAAAGGGGTCTCATCGAACCACAAGTCCGCCTTGCTCTTCTCTCCTTTGGACAAGAAGCACCTTTTTCCTTTGCCAGAGATTGTGAGCGAGATCGCTCAGTCCTTGACACAGAAAGCGACTCAGGATCTCTTATCACAGTCAGTGAAGAAGCCCAGGAAGATTGCTCCGGTACTTTCTGCATCTCGTAGTGCTCCCACGGAAGCCCCTAAACCATTTCGAGGTAGAGCTTCCGTTAGATCTTCTCTAGGTTTTGGGGGAGAGTCGAGCCTCGTCTAAAAACACTCCCCTCTTCCATCAAGAAGTAGGCTGTAGTCCTCCACACAGCAGTAGGAGCCAGATTACACCTTTTCTGGCAGACCTGGTTTCGTTTCACCTCGGAGCGGATCCTTGGACAGTTCAGGTCCTGAGGGAAGGTTACACCATTCCGTTCAGCAAGCACCCCCTCTCACAGAATTTCCTGTAGATTTATCCGCTTACTCGGAGAACTCCGAAAAATTTGCTGCCCTCCATCAAGAAGTTCTCGCTTTTACTGGCAAAGAGGGCCATAGAGTTAGTGGACGCTCCTCAGGAACCAGGATTTTACAATCGCCTTTTCCTGTAAAGAAGGCCTCGTGGGGTTGGAGACCGGTGTTGGACGTGAGCGTCCTGAACGTCTTTGTCCTGAAGACAAAGTTTTGTACATGAACTCCCTGCCAGATATATACATAGCTCACGACTCTGACGTCACGAACCAGAAAATTTAAAAACTCGCGGCACACGCTACAGGTTAGGTCAGGTGATCTACCTTACCCGCCGCTGGATGGTGGGTGTAAGAAAAACCAAGAATAACCCCCTTTCCAGCCAGATTTTCTCTGTCGTCCGGCTTAACAGCACCTGTTTGTTAATTCCTCTCGATAGTGGATTTATTCTCGTTCCCGACGATTCTTGGATTGACTATTTTGGTGAAGTACCCTTTGTCCGTTGGCTTGGCATACGCTATTTTGGATCCTTTTTTGGATTGTTCTTTGCTTTTTTCCTATAATGGCTGATTCTGAACTAAAGAAATCTTCTATGTTTAGAGTATGTTCGAAGAGTGAATGTAAGGTGAGGCTTCCTAAAGCTTCTGTAGACCCTCACAGTGTGTGTATGAATTGTAGAGGGAATGAATGTTCTTTCTCTAACCCTTGTCAAGCGTGCAAAAGGTTGGATGAGGACGGTTGGAAGTCTCTTTCTTCCTACTTAAGGAAGTTAGAGATGGATAGGGCGTGAAAGGCTTCTTCCAGGAGCTCGAGTAGGTCGCATGTTAGCGAACTTGATATGGAGAACCCGATCGTAGACGTAGTTCCTTCTCCTGTTTCAGCCCCTGCTCGCAGCTTGAAACCCGAAGAGTAATGAGAGCAAAAGTACACTCTTACAAAGGTAAGAGTGACAGTGCAAGTGAAAAGTGCAGTGCCCCTAGTGCAGTGGAAGGTGCGTCTGACCGGCTCACTAACGCTTCCAGGCCTAGACTTCTTCCAGACTCCCATACCCAGTGGAGGAGGAAAGTCGAAAGCCGCAGGAAGGTTAGGGAGAACCCCCACCGGTCAGGCGTCCCTAAGCAGATCCTGTTGCTCGCTCCCAGGCTGCCTTGGATAGAGCCAAGAAGGAAGTGTTACGACAGTGCTTCTCGTCGTCTTCGTCTCCCTCTCTAAGCGTAGATAGAGCGCTTCGAGTCTTCTTGCCCTCTCAAGAGAGCTTGGAAGGAACCTTGCGCCCTTCCTTCCAGCCCTGAATCCTTCTCAGAAGAGCCGGAGATCGAGAGTAAGAGAGCCAGGAGATCTCAAGGATCCTCTTCTCCTTTCCGCGTTCGGGCCTCCTACTCCTGTCGAAGAGTTTGAGAGATCACCAGCGTGCATCTTGGCGTTGTCTGCAGGCGCAGATTTCAGCTTTAGCCAACTCTTTAGCAGGGAGTTCTCACCGTCGGAAGGACATCTCTCTACCGGTGAAGAAGTCGAAGAAGGACACTGCGGATTTCTCGCCTCCTGCAGGAAGAGTTCAAGAGCCTCGCAGCAGAGCCTCTTACATTAAAGAGAACCTCAGTCGCTCTCCGAGCAGGCGCTCCTCTCCCACCAGCAGACGTAAGGATCTTGACAGGCGTTCTTCTCCGGAAAACCGCTCTCCTAGATTCCCTTCTAGTAGGCACCGCTCACCGAAGACTCGCTCCTCTTCTAGCAAGCGTCAAGAGCTTGACAAGCGCCAGGAATCTCGTACTGTCCGGGATCGTAGTAGGCGCTCTTCGCCTGGAAGCCGCTCTCCTTTGGACAGGCACACGGAGACTAGTAGGCGCTTTTCTCCGGATTTTGTTTCTTCACCAGAGATTCGTTCGCCTTCTGTCAGACATAGACAAGACAGTAGGCGCCAAGAGACTAGCAGGAGACAGATTAGACGATCTCCTCCTTGTGAGCGCCATCGGTCGGATAGGCGCTCAGAACCTCGCAAACGCTTTGCTTCTGACAGGCGCTCTTCTTCGGAAGACTTTTTTCCTTGTTACAGGCGCCAAGAGCCTGACAAGCGATTAGTATCGGACAGGCGCCAAGAGCCTGACAAGCGCTTAGAACTTGACAGGCGCCAAGAGCCTGGCAGGCGTAAGGAGCCTGATAGGCGCTCTCCTCCTACTAGGAGCCCTTCAGTTGTCTCGGACAAGGATTTTGACAGGCGCGCCTCCTCTAGCAGGCGCTCTCACCAGTAGGCGCTCTCCCAGTAGGCGCTCTCCTAGGAAAAGCTCTCCTCTAGACAGCCGATCTTCCAAACTCATTCTTCAGAAGAAGGACATGGTGCCTCCGAGGAAGATCTGCCAAAGGATTCTTCAGGTTCCTGTTATAAGAGATTGACTGAACTCCTCTTACAAGAATTTGGAGAGTCCCTTTCGGCGGTTGCCCCTCCGTCTCCCCCTTCCTTATTTTCAACGGCTAAAACTACGAAGACGTCGTCGGTGGTGAAGATGAAACCTACGGTGTCAATGAAGAAGGCGCTCAAGAGCTTCGACGATTGGTTGGTCTCTAAGGAGGAAGAAGGGGAAGGAAGACCGTTTTTTCCTTCCCACCTTCCAAGCTTACGGGAAAGATGGGATTCTGGTACGAGTCGGGGGAGCCTTTGGGTTTGACTCTTCCAGCTTCTGCAGACTCGGACTTCTCTTCGTTGGTGGATTCCGCGCGTCGCTCGGCACTTAATTCTGCTAAGACGACGTGGGGAATGAGCGAACTCGACCACCTTCTGAAGGGAATGTTCCGGGTTCTGGAAGTGTTTAACTTCCTCGACTGGACCCTCGGAGTCTTGGCTAAGAAGACGATTCAAGAGTCTCTGTCTCCGGAGGATTTACATTCAGTACTGTCTTGCATGGACAAGGCAGTGAGAGACGGTTCTGGAGAGATAGCTTCGCTTTTCGGGGCAGGAGTTGTTAAGAAAAGGGCAGTTTTCTGTTCCTTTTTAACCAAGGCGGTGTCTCATGCACAGAGATCGTCGTTGTTATACGCTCATCTTTCCCAACAACTCTTCCCCAAGAAGATCATCAATGACATTTCTAGCGCTCTTTCAGCTAAGGCAACGCAAGATATGTTGGCTCGTTCAGCGAGAATTCCAAAGGCTTCCTTTCAGCCTAAGACGAAGAAGGAAACGTCGATCAAGCAAGAGCCCTTTCGAGGAGGCCCTTCTTCCCGCGCTTCTTCCTCCAGAGGAACAAGACCTCCTAGAAGAGGAAGGACCTTCTCTCGATCGATCAGATCGAAGAAGTAGTACCCGTGTCCTCCAGACTGCAGTAGGTGCCAGACTGCTAGGTTTTGCAGACATCTGGGCACAGAAGGGGGCGGACAACTGGTCCCTCTCTATAGTCAAGAAAACAAGGATACCTCATTCCCTTCATTCGAGACCACCTCTGACCACCACACCAAGGGAGCTGGTGGCCAGTACAAAGACCCTCACATGAATCAGCCCTTGCTCTAGCAGTAGAGCTTATGCTGGAGAAGGATGCGATAGAGATGGTGAAGGACCCTCTTTCCGCGGATTTCTACAACCGTCTTTTTCTTGTGCCCAAGAACTCAGGAGGATGGAGACGGTTCTGGACGTAAGCGCCCTGAATGTCTCGTGAAGAAGAGAAGGTTTACGATGGAGACTACATCCTCAGTGTTAGCGGCCCTTCGTCCAGGGGACTGGATGGTGTCACTAGACCTTCAGGACGCTTACTTTCATGTGCCGATCCATCCTTCTTCGCGCAAGTTCCTGAGATTCATGTGGAAAGGGAAAGTATTCCAGTTCAGGGCCTTGGGCTTCGGCCTCTCCACAGCCCCTCAAGTCTTCACAGGGCGATGAAGAAACGTAGCCCAAACCCAATGGCTTCATCTCGAAGGAGTGAGGGTGTCCCTTTACTTGGACGATTGGCTGATCAGGGCCAAATCGAAGGAGAAATGTCTGGAGGACCTTCACGTGACTTTGACCTTAGCAAGTTCTCTGGGTTTGCTGATAAACTTCGAGAAATCACAGTTAATCCCCAGCCAAGATCGTACTATATCTATCTGTGGATTCGGATGGTTTCTCAGGTTTTTCGTGCGTTTCCATCCCCGGAAAGGATAGCCCGTTGTGCAGAGAAGGTCGCAACCTTTCTAGAGAAGGATGTATGCACAGCGAGGGAGTGGATGAGTGCTGTTGGGACACTCCTCGCTGGAGCAATTCGTTTCTCTAGGGAGGTTGCACCTCAGACCCCTCCAGTTCTTTCTAAATTGGAACTGGAATCGGGGTGCTCAGGACCTAGATTTCGTGTTCAAGATCTCGAACGAGATAAAAGAGGATCTCCGTTGGTGGGCAGACCCTCTTCTCTTCAAGGAAGGCATTTCCTTACGTTTGAAGAACCCCGACCTAGTGTTATTTGCAGACGCATCGGACAAAGGTTGGGGAGCGACTCTAGGCTCCAGAGAAGTGTCAGGCACCTGGGTGGGGGAACAGGTGTCCTGGCATATCAACAAAAAAGAACTGATGGCGATTTGGTTGGCCCTCAAGGAGTTCGAACCCCTCGTACAGAAGTCCTCAGTTCAGATCAACTCGGACAACACCACAGCACTGGCTTACATTCGGAAACAGGGGGGGACTCACTCATTCTCCCTGTATGAATCAGCAAGAAGGCTCCTCTTGTGGTCGGAGGAAAGGGAGATAAGTCTCCTCACCAGGTTCGTACAGGGAGAAAGGAATGTCAGAGCAGATCTGCTCAGCAGAAGAAACCAAGTCCTTCCCTCAGAATGGACCTTACACTCGGAACGTATGCCAGGAGCTGTGGAAGATCTGGGGCAGTACCTCAATCTGGACCTCTTCGCAACTTCCAGGAATGCGAGGATAGACCTGTACTGCTCACCGATTTCAGACCCGAAAGCAGTAGCGGTAGACGCGTTCCTGATGGACTGGAGGAACTTAGACCTTTATGCGTTTCCCCCTTTCAAGATTCTAGGGGAGACACTAAGGAAATTCTCAGCGTCAGAAGGAGCAAGGATGACCTTGATAGCTCCATTCTGGCCCGCCCAGGACTGGTTCACAGAGGTACTGGAATGGTTGGTAGATGTCCAAGATCCCGCCACTAAGAGTCGATTCTGCTCAAAACAGCCCCACTTCGACAGGTTTCACAAGAACCTCCCCGCTCTCAGTCTGACTGGATTCAGACTATCAAGAGTGGTCGGTCAGAGCTAAGGGTTTTTCGGCAAAGTCTGCAAGAGCAATGCCAATGCACGTAGACCTTCCACCACCAGGGTCTACCAGTCGAAGTGGGATGTTTTCCGACGTTGGTGCAGGAATTAGAACGTTTCCTCCTCCAGTACCTCTGTGACCAGATAGCAGACTTCCTTATTTTCCTGAGGGAAAAATGGGGTTTGGTAGTCTCAACAATTAAGGGCTACAGGAGTATGCTCTCTTCTGTGTTGAGACACAGGGGATTAAACATCTCTGAAGATAAGGATCTACATTATTTAATCAAGTCGTTGAGACCTCTAAAAGGAACTCTTGTTTAACCCCAAGCTGGAACCTGGATGTAGTGTTATCGTTTTTGAGGTCCTCTAGATTTGAACCTCTCCATTCAGCTTCTTTCAGAGATCTTTCTATGAAGACCTTGTTTCTCTGCGCTTTAGCTTCTGCTAAGAGAGTAAGCGAACTGCAAGCCCTGGAAGGAGATGTTGGGTTTCAAGGAGACTCAGCTGTGTGTTCGTTTCTCCCGTCTTTCTTGGCCAAGAATGAAAACCCCTCTTCCCCTTGGCCCAGGAGCTTCGAGATAAAAAGCTTATCCTCTCTAGTTGGAGTAGAAGAGGAGAGGACTCTTTGCCCTGTAAGGAGCTTAAAGTTTTATCTCTAGAGGAAGAAAAAACTTGGGGCTAATCTAGACATCCTATGGTGTTCTGTAAGATGATCCTAGTAGGCCTTTATCAAAGAATGCCCTGTCATTCTTTATAAGGAACCTTATCAAAGAAGCTCACACATCTTGTAACCAGGATCAGTATAGACTTCTTAAAAGTCAAGACGCATGAGGTAAGGGCCATCTCGACGTCTTTGGCTTTCAAGAACATGTCCTTACAAAAAACCTCATGAAGACAACTTATTGGAGGTGTGAGTCAGTCTTTGCCCACCATTACCTGAAAGACGTAAGAATTACGTATGAGAAGTGCTTTGGGTTAGGCCCGTATGTATCGCGGATTCAGTGCTGGGGCAGGGAGCTGAAGCATATCCTTTTTAAATATTTGTTATTGTATTGTATTGTGGTTTTTTGGTGGGAAGGAGGATGCAGGAGGCACCTCCTTCTTCGTAGTTCTAACATTTGTGTTTTGGTTAGGTGATCGTTTGTGTTGCTTGAAGCTCCTTGCATTGGTAGTGGACAGGCTCTGTCATTTAAGTGGGTTGATCCCCTTTGACTAGACCCTAACTGGATTCTACCAAGTAAGCGGAGTCAGTTCCCATTGGTAGACCCAAAGAGTTTTTTCAGCTGTAGGTCACGCCCTTGCTCTAACTCTTCAGGCAACGCAGACTTGTAGACAGTATCTATGAAGTCTTCTGCCTAAATCAGGTAAGAACAAGGGTATTTTATTACTTTAACATATGTTATTTCCCCTTTCTCTGGACTTAAATGTCTCTTTCCCTCCACCAAGGGTGTCAATCAGCTATGTATATATCTGGCAGGGAAGTTCATGTACAAAAATTATATTGTTAGTATATGTACAATAAAGTTTTGTACATACTTACCTGGCAGATATATACGATTGATGGCCCTCCCAGCCTCCCCTCAGGAGACAGGTGGGAAGAGAAAATCTGGCTGGAAAGGGGGATTGGTTCTTACACCCGCCACCCAGCAGCGGGTAAGGTAGATCACCTGACCTGACCTGTAGCGTGTGCCGCGAGTTTTAAATTTTCTGTCGTGACATCAGAGTCGTAAGCTATGTATATATCTGCCAGGTAAGTATGTACAAAACTTTATTGTATACTAACAATATCATTTTTCTATGGAAATGACCCAGTCGGTATTAGCAGCTCTTCATCCAGGAGACTGGATGGTTTCCATAGACCTTCAGGACGCCTACTTTCATATCCCGATTCATTCGGAAATCGAGGAGATTCCTGAGATTTGTATTCCAGGGTCGGATTTATCAGTTCAGGGCCCTCTGTTTCGGCCTGTTGACAGCTCACAAGTGTTCACCAAGAGTTTCTGTTGTCAGTAGCAAAGTGGCTCATCTGGACGGGATACGGATCTCCATGTATCTGGACGATTGGCTTCTCAGGGCAAGTTCCAGACAAAAGTGTGTGGAGGACTTACAAAAGACTTTAAGGTTGATGGACAGCCTGGGATTGTTAGTCAACAAGGACAAGTCGTGTCTCACTCCCTCTCAGGAGATAGTTTATTTAGGAGTGAGACTGAATTCAGTTCTTTTTCAGGCTTTTCCATCTCGTCAAAGGATCAACTCTTGCCTGAACAAGATGGATGAGCCTGTTAGGAACCTTGGCCTCGATAGAGCAATTTGTAAGTCTGGGCAGGCTCAACATGAGACCACTTCAATTTTACTTGAAACAGAAGTGGCAAAGCAAGAAGTTCCCAGACTCTTCGTGTTACCCCATCTCGGAAGGGATCAAGCAGGACCTCCTTTGGTGGAGGTCAGAAGGAAGGCTAGAGGAGGGCTTGTCCCTAAGCCAGTTGAGCCCCAACCTTACGCTCTTATCAGACGCATCGGACAAAGGGTGGGGAGCCACTCTGGGGAAAAAGGAAGTGTCGGGACTTTGGCAGTCATCAGAAAAGCTGGCACAGAAATCTGAAAGAGCTAAAGGCGATTCCTTTTGCTCTAATGTACTTCCAGACAGAGGTAAGAGGGAAAGTTGTGCTGGGTCAAAGCAGACAACACCACGGCTTCTCTTACATAAAAAAAACAGGGGGGGACACACTTGTTCTCTCTGTGCAAGGCAGCGAGAGACCTGCTCATTTGGGCGAAAGAGAACAAGGTTGTTTTGAGCACAAGATTTATTCAAGGCTCGAAGAATGTAAAGGCGGACATTCTCAGCAGGAGAGGACAAGTCCTCTCCACAGAGTGGACTCTACATCCTCAAATATGCAAGAAGCTTTGGGAAAATTGGGGATGTCCTCTTTTGGATCTCTTCACCACGAACAAGACTGTATTGCTCCCCAGTTCCAGACGAAGAGGCGTTTGCAGTGGATTGCCATGCTTCTGGACTGGTCAAATCTAGATCTTTTACGCCTTTCCTCCTTTCAAGATGCTAAGACTAGTTCTTACAAAGTTCAGAGGTCATCAGAACGTAAGGATGACTCTGATAGGCCCCTTTTGGCCGGCCAGGGAATGGTTTCCAGACCTACTACAGCTGTTGACGGAACTTTCTGAGAGAGTTGCCATTAAGGAGAGATCTACTCAGACAGCCCCACTTTTTTTCTTTCGAGGTTCCATCACAACTTGTCCGCTCTTCGAACTAGTTGCCTTCAGACTGTTGAGCATCTCCTCAGAAAGAGAGGGATTTTCAAAGATAGCTTCAAGAGATATGCTAGACCCAGAAGAGAATCCTTGATCAAGTGTACCAAGCCAAGTGGGTCCAGTTCAGAGCTTGGTGCAAAAAGAAGGAATTTTGTCTTCTAAGACCTCTATAGCTCAGTTAGCTAACTTCCTTCTTTTTCTTCATGAGACTAAGAAGCTTTCTACCCAGACGATTAGGGGTTATAGAGCTATGTTGTCTTCAGTGTTCAGACATCGAGGATTAGACATTTCTAATAATCAAGACCTCTCAGACCTGATTCGTTCCTTTGATACAACCAAGAAAAAGGAGAGTCAAGAACAGTAGCTTGGAACCTGGATGTAGTTCTTTTAGAGATCTGACTAGAAAGACACTTTTCTTTGTGCTTTAGCATCGGCTAGAAGGATCAGTGAGCTCCAATGCTATCGATAAGAGAGTTGGGTTTGCTAAGGGAAATGCCATTTGCTCATCAATGCTGGGGTTTTTTTGGCTAAGAATGAAAATCCCTCCCATCCTTGGCCTCGTTCTTTCTCTATAAAGAACATTTCGGAGCTAGTGGGGCCTAATGAGCCTGAATGTCTTCTCTGTCCAGTGAGAGCACTTAGACATTATGTGCAAAGAACCAAAGGTATAAGAGGTAAGAGTGATAACCTGTGGTGTTCAGTGAAAGATCCTTCTTGTCTTCTTTCTAAAAATGCGCGCTCCTTCTTTTAAGGATTTTGATTACTGAGGCACACGAACAATGTCAGGACTCAGATATCAAAGTGCTTAGAGTCAAAGCTCATGAAGAGCAGTGGCTACGTCTATGGCGTTTAGACGTTGGCTACGTCTATGGCGTTTAGACGTAATCTGTCTTTAAAAGACATTATTAAATCTACATATTGGAGAAGCAATTCTGTCTTCGCATCTCATTATCTGACAGATTTGCAAACCACATATGAAAATTGCAGTACATTGGGGCCATTCATTGTGACTGACATGGTATTGGGTGAAGGGGAGAAGGATGTCTCCCATCCTCACTAACTTTTCTCCTTGATTGTGGTTTTTTGTTTGAAGGTTGTCTGAAGATACATGGGGTTTTTGAGTATCTTTCAGTCTTTTAATGTCTTGGTGTATTTTTGTAACCGGATGTGGTGATCCCTCGTTTCATTGTGTTTTTTGTGCTTTGTACTGCGCCCTGAGCAGGGGCATTATAGTCTTGTCCGTTACGGTCACGTCCTCAACGACAAGTACTTATTATTGTGTCCGGCACACGGATCCATATATCCTGTCGGTACAATAAAGGCCAGCAGACTACAGAGGCAGTAACCACTGAGTCAGCTGTCTTTAAAGGTAAGGAACCTATATCTTCGGATAATTCCAACAGTTGTTATTTTAGCTGCCATTGTCCCACCACCTAAATGTGTCAATCAGCTATATGTAACCACCGGGGAAGTTTGTATAAGTGAAAATGACATTTTTATAATAATATAAAGTTTCACTTATACTTACCAGGTGGTTACATAATGAAGCCCGCCCTCCTCCCCTCATATGGACAGGTAGGCATAAAACTTCTGACATATTGCTGGAATGGTTCCTAGTACCCGGTAGAGGGCGGGAGTAGAGGGATCACCTGTCAAACATTAACGCTGCCGCGAATTTCAATTTCTGCCGTGACGTTAGGAGACGACAGCTAATATATAACTACCGGGTAAGTATTAAGTGAAACTTTATTTTCATACATTCAACTTCCCTGACGATATATACTTAGCTAAGACTCTGTCTTCCCCGACAGAAATTCGAATTTCGCGCGGCACACGCTACAGGTAGTAGGTCAGTCAGGTGATCTACCGTCCCGCCGCTGGGTGGCAGGAATAGGAACCATTACCTTCTAGAACCAGATTTTTCTCTGTCGCCGTATTGTAAACAAATGTTTGCTGTACCTCCTGACTTGATTTTGTGGTTTCATCGCCATCGATCTTCTAGGCTGTCTTTTGCAGGGAAGTACTGGGTCTTTGGTTCGGCATACGCTTTTATTAACTTTTTAATAAATTTGACTTCGAAAATTTCGAAGATTTTATGAAGTAACTACCGAAGTTTTCGGTAGACACTCATTTAGTTTGCAAGAAAGGGAAATATTAATATTTATTCATTAATACGTGTAATAAGTTGTTAGAACTTGATTGAGGAAATATAAAACTCTAACTTCTACTTTAGGAAGTCAGAAAAGCATATAACTTTTACGCTTCCTTTAGAAGCTTTAATAGCTCTCGTGCCAACGAGCAGTAGAGTAGTTAACAGTAATAGTAGTTTTTGCATCCTCATCTTCTTACTCTACAGAATCTACAAATTAATAATTGAAGATAAATGGATGTAGCTCAAAATGCGAGCTCTTATAAGGTAAGAAGTGAATTTAGTGTTCCCAGTGCAGTGGAGGGTGCGTTCTGATCGGCTCTGTTTCGCTCCCAGGTCTAGACCGCTTCCAAGCTCCCTGGCCCAGAGGAGAAGGAAAGTCGAAAGCCTTACGGAGGTTATGGAGAATCCCCCCACCACGATCAGGCGTCCCCTTGGCAGGATCTGTAGAACGTCCCAGACTGCCAAGTTCGCCATTGGAAAGGCGTCCTATAATATTTTTTTTTTAGGGTGTGTCCGAATCGGCTCTGTCTCTCTTCAGGCCTAGACCTCTTCCAAGCTCACAAGCCCAGAGGAGAAGGAATGTCGAAAGCCGCACGGAGGTTTCAGAGAATCCCCACCGGTCGGGCGTCCCCTCGGCAGGTTCTGTAGTAGCGTCCCAGACTGCCAAGGATAGCCATTGAAAAGGCATCCTTAAAAAAGTGCGTCCCTTCTTCCGTTTTTCTTCTCATCATCATCCGAAAAGACGAAGAATGTACATGTTTGGAGTTCGGACGATCTAGCGCGTTCTCTGAAAACAAGAGAACACTGAGCGAGAGGCTGAGAGCCAGCAGGAAGCGCGTTCCAGCAAGCTAGCGCGAGCCACGTTCCAACAGCCAGCAGCGTTCCAACAGACTAGCGCGAGCCGCGTTCCAACAGACTAGCGCGAGCCGCGTTCCTACAGATAAGCGCGAGCCTCTTCCAACAACTGAGCGCGAGCCGCGTTCCAGAAAATTTTTCTTGGCGCAAGGCGCCTTCCCAAAGAGAAAACAGACGGCTAGACTGAGGAAGCCTTATAGTAGAGTGGCAATCAGGAGGATGCTTCCATGAACGTTTACTGGCTAAAGGCTCCTAAAAGAAGACTAGTAGGCGCTCGGAACTATCAGGGCGCACGGGACCTGCCACGCAAGCGGAACGTTCCAGGAGCGAGTCTCCTTTCTAGCGTTTGTGGAACATTTCCAGGCGCGCGGAAACTATCCAGACGCCAGGCGCTAGGCGCAAGGATCCAGGCACCAGAATATTCCAAAATCTTCATTTGAGAGAGAGGTCAGTCGCGAGGCTCCTCTTTGAGTTTTTTAACTTTACCAACTTTCCCCTGGCAAAGGTGCAAGATGTCGCACAGGCGGCCGTCGCTTTTGTCAGAAGGATTCTGATACTAAGAGAAGCCCTTTTTCATTATTCAGAAGACTCCTGTGTTAGGCAGTTCCTCTCAATGCGGACTCTCTCCTTCATTCATACTCTTCCCTCGTTATGAGGAGGCAAGAGCTTTGGGAGTTTTTCTTAATAAGAATCTCATCGACGTTTGGGTATGATGGCGGATAGGAAATATCTACTTCCTTCCGTAAACCCTAGAGATGAACAGAATTCTGTCTCCTCCACGATTTATATAAGGAAATCACAAAGATTAAAGAGCCTCCTGATTAACTTCCTTCCTTAAGGAGATATATATACTTTTTCTATCGTTCTATTAACGAAAAGAACGAAGATAGTAGAAGGTAGTAGAGTATCTGCTGTATGAGAATACGATACGGTCAAATCATAAACACATGCCGTAGTTACTTCTTTACTGTGCAACTCAATTACCAGTATTCTTCTAGGACTTTCCTAGGAAGGACTACGCTTAAAGGGATTGTTAAGACAACACCTACTTAGCTTCTAGATTTATCGAAGTCTTGTTTCGCTTAAATATGCTTTAATAAGACCTTCCTGAAGTTAGATAATAATTTTATAAGATTCCTTTATTGAATGGAGTAGCTGGCAACTCTGGAAGAGTAAGGCCAGACGGCTAACGGAGACTGCTATCGCTTAGACCAACGCAGTACCATCTAGTTCGCGGTCATGAGCAGGCGGTTACATCTCTCTCTCCTGTGGGATGGAATAACTAACCGTATCTCTCCCCTACAATCGCGGTCTTAGCCTCGGATTGAGGGGATAGTTAAGCTAACATAAATAAAATATTGTCTGCCTTTTGCTAAGAAGCTTTCAATAAAAGAGAGGATATTACGACCTTTCAATGCTGTTTACTGTAGGTAACATTATTAAAGGATTCTATTGCAGCAGAACATTATATTATATAATGCTCTCATGCTTAGAAAGCATGGCGTTATTAGAGTACCTGCTCAGGAGAAGATGGATGAGTCGGATGGGGAAACATTCTCTTTGTGGCAGAACTTGTTTCCCTGAATGGATTATACTACTAAGAAACGGAATTACATGTGAAAGGATGTTGGGTACCATGGGACAGATGTTCGGCACATAACCTAAAAAAGAAAAAAATTAGAAAGAAGCGCCAGCCTGGCGCGAAGCGCCAACCTGGCGCAAAGCGCCAGAAGCGCCAGCAAGTGCCAACCTGGCGCAGTGCGCCAGAAGCGCCAGCCTGGCGCAGTGAGCCAAGAGCACCATCCAAGATATTTTCTCGTTTTAGCGCGTTATTAACCTAAGAGTCCAGTAGCCTCTCGGACAGCAGGCTCGGTAACGGCAAGATTCGTTCCTGATTTCGCTACCCATTTAATCACTTAGGCCAATTCCACGACTCTCTCATATCGCAAAGAGCATCGAGAATCTCTTTTTTCGCTCTGTTCGCGTTAACAAAGAGAACCTTCTCGATCGATGATAATAACTGCTAACGTAGTCTAACATTTATTGGAAAGAGTTGTGAGAAACCTGCGGAAAGTCTTCTTCATAGATCTCTTAGCAATTCTATGGCCAAGACATAGAATTGCTGCAGATCGTGCTAGAGGGAATGAGGAAGCTGTCCTCTTCCGATACCTCTGTGAACCACATAGCGGTTTTTTTTTCTTCCCTTTCAGAGGAAGAATCACCTTTGTATATGTCTGCTATCAAAGAATGCAGTAAAAGGCTATACTCTGTCTCTACAAAGGGAATTGGAGATAGCAGAGGATTAAGATCTTCGGGATCTTATACGATACCTCAATATGACAAGAGTAGGATATCATGTACTTCCATGTTCCGACAAGATGGAACTGCTCCTCATCAACACTTCTTTGAGAAATTTTTTTGAGGGAATTCTTTGTTTCTCTTGGTCCTAAACGACCAAGAAGACAAGTGAATTTTTTTTGGGCATTGGAATCTTGCATTCAGATTCTATGGAGACTAGGCAATGGGTTCTTGCCAGCATAGTATGTCTGGCAAAAGAACTTAAAAACCCCCTATTCCTGATTCAGTGTTTTCAGATAGAGGTTTCGTTGTCCAGGCAGGGTACTTACGTTTCCATCTACAGTAGAATGGTTCAAACGTTTGCCTACAGAGTCTTTGGAATGCGATGATGGCTCGAAATGCTTCCCAGAAGGTGTTCAGAGGGATACAATAAAGAGCTAGAAATCAGGAGTCCTCCCAATTTCAGCTCGGAGTCTCCTTCGACTTCCAGGCTTCTTCCCTTCCTTCAGGCAAGGATAGGAAGATTCTGCAACGAGAAACCCCTTCAACAGGTAAGAAGAGATCTCATGAGCAAGGGAACGTACTCAAGAAGGATCCTCCTCGGAGGAAGACTCTTATCTCTCGTACTGTTAGATATCCTATCGTATATGGATGTAGCTAACTACAATCACCTCCCCTTGCCGGAGAGGCCGGCCCAAAGCTCTAAGTGGAAGAATTTCTTCCACCTTCTCCAGTCTCCTGATTTACTATTGTGGATGTTCAGGACTTTCGGACAATGTAGCGCCAACCAAGAGCCATATGCCAAAACAGGCGTAAAAAACGCCAGAGGCAGACAGCCCCAAGAAACACTGTCATTGTCTGATGAGGAGAAAGGACCGGGCCTACAACCTGGCACAGATGTGCTAAGAGGCGAACATATCGGACAGCTAAGAGTGTCCGATGTGGACATCGCCAAGACAATCCTCGAGACTCTACCCAAGCTCGAAAGCTCCGGCAAGTGGGGAGGAGCCAGCCAGGTGTGAGGCGCCTGGGGGCGGGGGGGGGGGGGGGGCAGGAGCGAGCGGCCAGGCCAGGCGGAGCGCCAGGCAAGGCGCCGAGGTACCAGGCCAGCCGGAGGGGGGGAGGGGGGAAGGGGAGGGGAAAAGGGGGCCGGCGAAGCTACCAGTCAGGCCGCAAGGGCGCCAGCCAAGGACACGAGGCGCCCGGCAGGTACGAGGCGCCAGGCAGGCACGGTGCCAACCTGGCGCGAGACGCCAGCCAAAACAAATGTGATTGCTAAGCACTTCTTGAGTAACTTGATGATTTCTTCAAACAGCTGAGAATTAAAAGCGCTTGAAGTGCGAGCTTTTATGAATTCTTAGTTCTTTCCAGAACAATATGTCGTGAAGGACATATTAGCTGTAACTTACGGAAGATACAACTCGGGAGTTGATTCTTCCCTGCACGAAGGAGGTCAAGTTGACCTACAAGAGATCCTTCTCTGGTTTTACGTGTCTACAGATACGTTGCTGGGATAGGGAGCCGACACTGATCCTTAACTAAGTGAGTTAATTTTTCTTTTAACATAGTGTTTTGTTCTTTGGGTTGTTTGAAAGGAGTTTGGGGATAACTCTTTTTAAGCACAAGCCCTTGTGTTAGGATCAGGTGGATCGGGATCGGTGTTGTGCTCCTTAATTATGCCACTAGGCATAGGTGTATTGTCATGTAAGTGGATAAGACCCCATTGACAAAGGCCATCAGGCTCTGTCGAGTAAGTGGATAAGACCCCATCGACAGACCCACACAAAGAACTCTTAGCCATCAGGTCACATCCTCGCTGAAGCTCTTGAGACGAAGCAGACTCCTAGCAATAGCTAAGAAGTCAAACCCTTCGTCTAAACACATAGGAATCCAAGGTTTTATTTATTTATTACCTACCAACAACGTATGTTGTTTACCTGTCTAATCAGTGAATAGCTGTCTCTTACCCTCCACCAAAGGGTGCCAATCAGCTAAGTATATATCTGTCAGGGAAGTTGAATGTATGAAAATGATATTGTTATGATACAATAAAGTTTCATACACTACTTACCTGGCAGATATATACAATAAATGGCCCACCCAGCCTCCCCGCAGGAGACAGGTGGAAGAGAAAAATCTGGTTCTAGAAGGTAATGGTTCCTATTCCTGCCACCCAGCGGCGGGACGGTAGATCACCTGACCTACCTACCTGTAGCGTGTTGCCGCGAAATTTGAATTTCTGTCGGGGAAGACGGGGTCTTAGCTAAGTATATATCTGCCAGGTAAGTATGTATGAAACTTTATTGTATCATAACAATATCAATTATTATAAAAATGTCATATTTACACATCAAGAATCTTTGTGTTTAGAGAATTGTTCCAGGGAAGTAAAGTTTCCCATAGTGCTGACCAAGAAGAGATTTCCCAAGAAGATGAAGAAGACGACGACGATGAAGAGAAAAACCTGATGTTCCTGAAGGGACTCCGAGTAGTCAAAGTGTTATCTGAAGACAGTAGTGAAACTACAGTAGGCTGAGTTTAGCAGATATTGAGAATTCAACCCTAGAAGTTGTTTTTCAAGTGACAAGAGAGAAGCTAATGGACTTGCAGAAGAAGGATGCATCATTAACTGATTTGTTCTTCAGAGTTGTTGATCGAGAAGAGATGCAACAAACTCCTACCTGTTATTATCTGAAGGAAGGTTTGCTGATGAGGAAGTACTATAGACCTACAGATATACCAGGAGATGCTGTATGGGGCGAGTATCATCAAATTTTGATTCCTATCCGTTGAGAAAGCAAGTGGTTGGAGTAGCTCATGAGTCTGGACATATGGGAATCAGGAAGACTGTGGAGAAGATCATGAAATATTTTTCTGCCATGGACTTCACAAAGATGTTAGCAGGTTTTGTCATAAGTGTCATACCTGCCAGATAGCTGGAAAACCGAATGAAAACCATCAAGGAAACCCCCCTACAACCTTTAGAAGTTAGAGGAGAACCCTTTAGCAAAGTGATTACTATAGATGTGGTTGGACTGCTGCCGAAGACAAAGAAAGGAAATGAGTATTTGTTAACATTAATGTGTCCTGTGACAAGATATCCAGAAGCAATCCCTGTTAGAAACATCTGCCAAGATAGTTGCTGAAAAACTTGTGGAGTTTTTCTCAAAGTTTGATATACCAGGAATAGTACAAAATGACAGAGGAACAAACTTTACTTCAAAGTTATTCCAAGATGTGATGAATTTGTTAGGAGTGAAACAACAGTTATCCACTGTCTATCATCCAGAAACTCAAGGTGCCTGGGAAAGGTTCCATCAAACATTGAAAAGTATGCTGACAAAGTATTGTTCTGAGTCAAGAAGAGAATGGGATGTTGGTTTACCATTAATGTTGTTTGAAGTTAGGAGTGCTTATCAAGAAAGTATGGGATGTTCACCTAATGAAATGATTTTTGGAAGAGAAGTGAGAGGGACCGTTGAAGATTCTTGCAGAAAATTGGGAAGGAAATCAAGAGGAAAGCCAAGGAGAGTATGTGAAGAACTTAAGGAAAAGGTTAAAAGAGATTAGAAAATTCTCTTTAGAAAACTTGAAAATGAGTCAAGAGAAAATGAAAAGGAGATTTGATGCTAAGGCTAAGCTAAGAAGTTTTAGTGTTGGTCAACAAGTGTTAGTGTTCTTACCTGTCCAAGAGATTTCCCTTCACAAATAGATTTCAAGGTCCTTACAAGATAATTCAGAAGTTAAGTGATAAAACTTATGTGATTGAAACACCAGAAAGAAGAAGACAAAGGAAGATATATGTGAACTCTTGAAACCTTATTCTCAGAAACTGAAACTATGTCAGTAACCCAAACAACTTTATCTACAGAAGACGACGATGGCTACGAATTGAGAGCTGCAAGCAAGATGAATAATTCTTCAATTTTGGAAAATTTGGAGGATAAACTGAAACATGAGTGTTGAACAAGGTGAAGAACTTAAGTGAAGTAATTAGAAGTTTTCCAGAAATTTTTGCAGATGTGCCTTGGCGTATGATCTGACCAAGCATGAAATCAAGATGCAAGAAGATTGGGAAAAAACCTTCAAGCAAAGAGGCCTATCGCTTATCACCGTATCATCGAGATGTTTTGAAGAAGGAAGTTGAGTATTTGCTGCAACATGGATTAGCAGAACCCAGTTCAAGTCACTTCAGTTCTCCATGTGTGTTAGTGAAGAAACCAGATGGTTCATTTATGATGTGTACTGATTATAGGAACTGAATTCTATCAGTGTGGCTGATAATTATCCTTTGCCTCTTATAGAGCAGTTACTTGATAATATTGGGCAAGCCAAGTTTGTTTCCAAGATAGACTTGTTGAAAGGATATTATCAAATTCCCTTAGATGAGAATGCCAAGTTGCTGTCAGCTTTTATTACTCCTTTTGGACTGTGACAGTATACTGTTCTGCCGTTTGGTCTAATGGAATTGCACCGGCAACATTTCAACCAGTGATGGATCAAACTGCTAGGATCAATAGGAGGAGTAGGTTGTATACCTGGATGACATCGTGATTTACTCTACAACGTGGGAAGAACATCTGAAGATTCGAGGAAATTTTCAAGAAATTTCAAGAAGCAGGACTAACAGTCAACCTAGAGAAGAGTGAGTTTGGCAAGGGAACTGTACAGTTATCTTGGGTTTGAAGTTTGGGAAATGTTCTCTCAAGCTCTGATATTACAGCAACTCACAAAATCAGTAAAAATCTCCAATGTTTAACAGCCAAAAACCCTTTACTTGCTCACATAATTAATTACAATGAGACTTGATGTCAAATGCCCATCTATGTAAATCACACAATCCCAATAAATTACATCTCCCGTCCAAAAAGAAATGCTATTTAAAGCTGAATCCCCCGATTACATCTCTCATAAGAAAAGGAAAAAAAAAAAAAATAAAAAAAAATAATCACAAGTAAACTTCGCCATCACAAAGCACATAATACATGTATTGATATACATAACCCCACATTTTCCCCAACAAATGCAATATGTATAGTTACGGAATTTTTGCCATCGCAACTATTCATGCGACCGGGACACGGCCAGGAAAGCAACCATTACACGTGCATTTTCATGAAATGCTATGGTCAACATTTCCAGATATTTGCAAAACTCTGAGCAATCGCCACTAGAGGAAGAGAATCAGCACACCGGACTCATCACAGCGGTCAGCAAAAAAAAAATCCACCTGCGGACACGTGTGCTCGAACTGCAGCATGAAAAATGTCTAGTCAGACTCACAAGTTCAGAAACTCATGAATCCCAAAAAAATTTTCTATACTGACACTAAGTAAGCACATTTCACTAAATTATCACCAGTATATGACTAATGTGCTCAAAAATTTGTCTCGAAGACATATCTCTCACATGTTACGCCCAAAAAATATCACCTATCCGGGCTAAAAAAACTACGATAAAAAAACTTAATTCCATAATTATATGCCTCCAAAAATAAAACATGGTGAACGTAAAAAATGCCTCAAAAACATCTCCATAGGACCACAATGCAGTAATGCCACTCACCTCCAATTAGTCACGAAACCAAAAAGAACGAACCACAGAACTCTTCTCTTGGCTCGAAAAAATCCCAGGAATTCAACTCAAAAATCATAACCACAAAAAAAGGTCACTTGCCAATGATTAATTCCACCTCCATATATATAAATATATAAATCACCATATAAACCCTCTTACGCTGAAGCCCTAAAAACCAAACAAAACGTCTCCCGTATGCTAGGCGAGTTTGGAGTGAGCGGGAAGCGGACAAAAAAATATTTTTTTCAAAAAATCACAGCGCGCTTCGTTTTCAAGAAAATTAAGATTCATTTTGGCTCCTTTTTTTGTCATTACCTGAAGTTTAGCATTGCAACATCAGAAAATGAAAAAATATCATTGTCATATATAAATAATGCGATATATGGTAGCGACAAAAAAAAATTCATACATAATTGTATTCAAATCGAGCTGTGCGAAAAAACGGTTAAAGCTAACGAGTTTAATTTTTTTCGTTGTATTGTACACTAAATTGCAATCAATTTGATATATAACACTTGTAAAACGATCAAAGCAACACAGAAAAAATATTATCACAAAATGATGCATGAATTCGTAACGCGCGGACGTAGAAAAATGTTTTTTTTCAAAAAATTCACCAAAATCTAAATATTGTCCTAGAGACTTCCAATTTGTTTTAAAATGAAGACAAATGATTGAATATTACGATACTGTAAGAGTTCTCGCTTAGAATTGCAGTTTTTGACCATTTTGGACGAGCTAAAGTTGACCAAATGTCGAAATTTTTTATATATTTTTTTATGTGCAAATATTGCAAAATTGAGAAAAGCTACAACCTTCAAATATTTTTATTTGTAT
The DNA here is from genome assembly GCF_015104395.2 of Macrobrachium nipponense. Classification (NCBI taxonomy): domain Eukaryota; kingdom Metazoa; phylum Arthropoda; class Malacostraca; order Decapoda; family Palaemonidae; genus Macrobrachium; species Macrobrachium nipponense. The sequence goes on from NC_087208.1 coordinate 28,902,549, forward strand.
TCTTCATGAATTTGCGCACATTTTCATATATAAAAAACTCTATAAAATGCCTAATATGAAAAGGAGCAAATATTAGGAGATGAGGACGTACGCATTTCGGAGATTTGCGGGCCGCAAATCGACACGCGGAGGGAAAGAAAGTTTTTTTTTTTAAATTCACCATAAATCTAAATATTGTGCTAGACACTTCGAATTTGTTTCAAAATGAAGATAAAAGACTGTATATTACTAGATTGTAAGATTTTTAGCTTACAATTGCATTTTTCGTCTATTTCGGTAGAGTCAAAGTTGACTCCCCGAACATAGTTTTTTTTCTATTTATCGGTGATTTATATGCAAATATTTTGAAAAAGAGAAAAGCTACAACCTTCAATCATTTTATGTTGTATTCTACATGAAATTGTGCACATTTTCATATATAAAACTTTATGTAACGGCTACTTTTAAATGGTGCAAACATTTCGACAATCGCAAAAAAAAAAATTTGATTTTTTTCGGAAGAGTTACCGCGCGGATGTAAGGAAAATGTTTTTTTTTCTAAATTCACCATAAATCAAAATATTGTGTTAGAGACTTCCAATTCGTTGCAAATGAAGGTAAATGATTGAATATTACTGGTTTTTTTGTTGTATTTCACATGAAATTGCACACATTTTCATATATATACTTAAGGTAACGGTAATAAAAAAAAAAAAAATTTTTAAAACGGCTGCAAAATTATGTCAAAGTGACGAAATAATTTTTGAGATGTGTCACTGATACTTTTAGTGCAATACGAAGTAAATTCGCGCTTGCGCGCCTGCGTAACGATTGTAAACAAAACAACACCTGATCCGTGAACTCTCAGCATCCCCCAAGGCGCGTGATCAAAAGTTTTCGGCTGGTAGGCTATAAGTATTTTTCCGCGAATTTTTAAAAATCTTTTTTGAGTCAACGTCTAATACGTCAAATCGGCATACGGGAGACATTTTGACTCGATGTTTAATACATCCAAATCGGTGTAAGAGGGTTAATAATAAAACCACTCCAGTGATAAAAATATTCCCTCCATTTAATTAATAACCACACCACCATATTCCCTCTTATTTCCCCAATAACCACGTGTTAATAAAAAAACACCACTCCAGGAATAAAAAATGTTCACCTCTGTTTCAGCAAATAAAAAAATACCTCTATTTCACCAATAACTCCATGTGGAATAAAACAAGTCTCCAAAAAATATATCTCCAAGCAGGATAATCAAAAAATGTAATCCCATCTCCAAAAAAATGTGCACTCAAAGCATCTAGCTGACACACTCACAAATATTGCCCATATATCTCCTCAAAAAAGGTATTTCCATTTGCAACAAGATGGCTGCAAAATAATTGAACTAAAACATAGCTCACACACCATAGGCAAATATCAAATGGCCAAAAATATATATCTCCAATGTATTATATCTCAAATTATATCTCCAAAATAATATACCTCCAATTCTCCAGAGAATAACTCAAATTATAGTCAAAAAACTATAAACTCTCTGTTTAGCATAACTGCTGAGAAAGGGGAAAAACTCGGCAAATAAAATTGTCCCGGAAATTCTAGAAAAAATCACCCATATGCCACATAACTCATTATAACAAAACTCCAAATTCATAAGCCAAGACTTCTCCATATGCACTACGACATAGGCCACTAGAAAACTTAACCAAGTTCCTATCTCTGGCCAAAGTTGTCAACAAATACAACAAAGGTATTGTGCAAGAAAACCCACAATTCTGGAACACAAATCCAGAGAAAAAAAATGTAGTGCCATACGTATGCATTAAAAAAAAAATACAAAAATTCTCCCATATATCTCTTTGCAGCATCAAACAGCTGAAAACTTAAACGTCACATTCCCGAACAATGGCTCTTAAGTCAAGAACTGAGACATTAAAAAATTCTCACACAAACTGGAGAGAAAAATAAATTCAAATTCACCATGATAAAAAAGAACTTTTGTCAGCGATGGCTAACATCTAAAAAAGGAGAAAGAAAAATCAACAGCGCTATCCCTGTGACTCACGTAGATGTCAAGCAATTATCTGCCGAACTCATAAAAAAATAGAAAAAACAACAAATATGTTGTTAGTTCCTCCCAAATTAAAAAAAAAACACCACCCCCCTTGGCAGCATTACAGCACCCACGTATTGGTATATAAAAAAAATCACCATTATCAGAAGTATCATTATCAGCAGTATCACCTAAATTGCTATCATCAAAATCACCAGTATTAGTATAAAAAACATCAATGTTAATGCTTGTCCATTCACCAAAAATTTTACAGCACAAAATGTCACCCAGAAGTTTTAGCAAAAATTCAATTCCAATCACCAATTCCAAAAAAAAACCAAATTCCAGCCAGATTCATCAATGATTCAGCCAGATTCATCACCCATGAACTACTGACCATATTCTCTAAAGTCGTAAAATAAAAAACTCAATAAAATAAATAACCACCCAAAGTTCCTCTCATGATTCATTATAATTAACATTCCTCCAAAATATAATTATCTGTTAATAATTTATAAAATAATTTGTCCCGATGAAATATCGTCAAATCTCCAAATCTGCCCCATCTTAAAAATATGTCTAATTTCAGTTGGTACCTCGAGATACGAAATTGATCTGTTTCGTATCCATGGTGGTTTTCGTATCTTGGGTACCACATTTTTTAAACATTGTTAAAAAAAATGGGCTAATCCGTTGCAAGCCCCTCCAAAAAACCACCCCAGTAAAATTTCATAATAAAGCTAAAATTGACCTATAAACAATGAAATACTACAACAATTTGGACCATTCAATACCTAAATTAATAAACGTACTGGCTAAATTACCTGTTAAATAAAGTTGGATTTAGTGTAACATGGTAAAACTAAAAACAAGAAAATACTGGACTAAATATGATGTAAAACTGTTGGGAAAGCTTACCTTTTCGAGGTGAAGGTTATCTCCGAAAGGGTGCGATTCGAGGAGGAGGTACAAACGGGCAGATACGTACGGCTGGACGTACGACATACACTTAACATTTAACGAAAACCACACTTAACAAAACTGTAACAACTACTTTAACTTTTTTTTTTTAAAAAAAACGTAAAATTTAAAAAGGAATTTTATTTCTTTTTTTATTTTTTTTTTTTTTATTTTTTATACGTTTAGCGTAGGTTTTTTTTTTTTTTTTATAAAAAACAAAATTTCAAATCTTCATCAACCACTTGCTAACTTTCTGTTTTTAGTATCACTTGGTTCTTCCCTTTTTACTTGACTCCTGCTAATAAACTTAAAGGAGGGCCCGCCTTTTTAGAAAAAATAACTATCCAAAGGAAGATTTGCTTCTGCCCTACTTTTGCAAAAACCAATGTCCCTGAAACGACTACGAGGCAAACGTCATCGAATCTGCGCCAGCAATAAACGTACCCTGTGTGAGCCTTTTCGGGGTTGTCCTTTTTTTTGTTTTCTAACAAACGATTGCACTTTACGGTCAAAAGCGGCTAAGAACCATCCTTAATTTCTGCCGTTGTCATAGGGTTTGTCCATCCTCCTCCCTCAGTCCGCTGCTAGAGAACTCCTCTTGAACGACGTTATGTTGCATGCATGGCCTCCAAACCTCCTTTCAAGGTCATCCGTCGTAAGCTCCTCTTGGTGCCCTTCCTGAGGAATGGTCGTTGATGTCCGTCCATCGTCGAACGACCAGACCCTGAATGGACTTGCCGAAAGTGCAACGATCTCCGGTCAAGTATCTGGTTCCAAAAACAGTTTTCAGGATTAGTCAACCTGTCCCCTCTGAATCTGCGTTGGGGCCCACAGGCTTCCGCCCAACGTCGAAATCCCTCGAAGTCTCCAGGCGGATACGGCATCAGGCCAGAGTTTCTCCACGAGGAATTCAAGGTTCGCCTCGAAAAACCTCCTGCCAAGCTTTGGTTCGATGGAGTCATGATCATATGACATGATGTCGAAATGCTCCTTCCAAAAAATTCCAGCAAGGTGAAGGTTTGTGGTATCTGGTTGATGTCGAAACATCTTCTTGAAAAGGATGTTTCGTTATACAGCTTCTTAAAGTTCGATATCACTTGGACTGGGGAGTTCATGGGCTGGGAGGAGAGGGGTGGTGCTTAAGGCGGAACGATTAAAGAATCTTTGAATGAAAGGAATACTCCGCTAGGATTATGCTTACCTCAGGTGGCCAGGAGGATGGGGAGGGGCATTTGTCCAAACCACCAGCAGGACATTTTCAGGGGGAGGCGCTTCTTCTTCCTCCAAAGAATTTCTTCTCTGTCATTCTTGAAACACAGATTTACCCACCTCGGGTGAAACCAAAAAGCCTCGTTACCCTCAGGCTTTCGCATTTAGCCCTCCACCCATCCACTGGAAGTTCTTCTACCTTAAGCACTTTGTGGTGCCATTTGAAGGCTCGAGGAGTCTCGTAATGAGTACACCTCAGTAAGGGCTTCCCACCTTTGCAATCCCAACTGGCGTTTTTGAAACAAAAAGTGTGAGCGTAAGCCTGTCTTTTCATTAGGCTTATGCCCGGGTAGCTTTCTTCCTTCCTACCGTCCGTGATGTACGTTCCAACAAGGCATTTTTTTCCAAAAAAGGCCCAGTTACTCATCACAGTTTGAAGACTTGCTGAGAACTGGTAGTCCTTCCTTGGTCATCATCTCGTTCGAAACATCTTTTAAAGGCGATTCGGCCCGCTTTTTTCGTGGTCCGAAGGCTGGTCAGCCTCCCCTGCCGCACCACCGAATGGATACCAAGTCCATTTACGGAATTTCTCGGAACCAGCCATGCGAAGACCTTCTGAAGTCTGGGGTTGGCGTTGATGTCCCCTTCTCCTCCGTTGTCTTCGGCCTGGGCAATCAAAATTCGCTGAAAATGAAAAAGCCCGGGCCCCCTAAGCCCCCCCTTTTTTCTGGGGTGGGCAGATTGCCGTCTCCGTTATCCGTTATCGCCAGCGAAGTTTCTTTGTCTTTTATCCAGACCTAAGAAGCAAGCCGTTCCATTCTCGTCGTGCAACGTGGGTCCTCTTTGCTGGACCAAAATAGTGATTCCAAAAAAAGCCCTTGGAAGGTGTCGCGTTTGCTTTGAATGGACATCTTCTGCTTAAGGATGGTGCCTATTGGTCGACAGATTTCAGCCGTATTCCTTTGCGATCACACTCAAGTCGCATTACTAGCTTCATTACTTCTTGGATTAATCTCCATCTTTGTCTCCAAATAAGGAGAGCATTCGCCTTGCTTTCCGGGTAATTTCAACTTTTTCTTGGGTCCCCCTATGGACTATGTTATCACTGTACTAATTTATGTATAAGTAAGAGTAAAGTTTTCTTCACACAACACGATAAAGTACGTATACTGGCAACGAAATCACTAAACGAATTTACCTTAATAAACGAAAATCGTTAGGTCTGAAAGAGGTCACCTGTGTTGCGTAACGATAATGATTGCTGGTACCGAGTGGCCGAAGCATCCAGAAGGAAGGAAGCACGCCGCTATGTAAGATGCATCATGGGAGGGATTCTGGACCAATAGGAGAGAAGGATCTCCATGGCGGTGACTAGTATCAGGAACCAATGGGAGAGCATGCGGATGGTGGCGAGTCTACTCAGGTTTAGTTGGGGCGCGGAGTTTCAAAACAATGTTATTCGGTTGGGTTCGGGCGGAATCTCGGTGACTTTAACCAGAAACCTTTCGTATCTTGAAAACAACTTTTTGTATGTAGAGACCGTTAAAGTTTTTGCTTGTTAGGCTTGTTCGTATCCTCGAGTTTTTTCGTAAGTTGAGCCTTCGTTCTATCGAGGGGTACCACTTTTTGCATTTTGCCCCAAGTGCCCCCAGTATACACCAACATTGCCAATCCCCCCACAATCAACACCATTTCCCCAGGTATACCACCACCTTGACAACACCAGTCAAGCTATCATCATCAGTCAGCAGCCACAGAAGTCCTAATCACCATCTGGACAACATCAGTCATCCCACCACCCATCACCACTTGGCACCCACGTTTTAAAGCAATCTCCCTTCCAACACAATTTAAAAAAAAAATATTAATTCTCTGTGTCCCCATTTATAAACGAATAATATATTAAATTATATATATATATATTTATCAAGTATATTAATATATATATATCTTGTATATATCTATATATATAATTATATATTATCTATTTATATATAGGTTTATTTAATAAATTATCTATAAATATCTCCTATACTAATAATATATTATATATATATTATATATATATATATATATATATATATATCTAATTAATATATATATATTATATAATTATATATATAGATATATATAGCTATATCGATATATATATATTAATACTTTTATATATTATATATTAATTATATATATATAATATATATAATATTAATATATAGATATATTGTTTAAAAATATCCACAATTATATATAAAAATATAATTTCCAATGTAAAAATATAAAACAAACAAAGACTTTCGAAGACACTTGAACGGTGTTTCCTCATACAGTGTGACGTTTAAAAATGGTAATGGAAGAGGGTAGTTTCCCTCCGCAAGAGCATCTAAAAAGGTGGGCGGGTCGGCGGAAAATAATAACACCGCCCGATCGTCGAAGTGCTGGTTCCGTGTTTTTCTACGTAATCCCAATCCTCAATAGGCAGTTGCGCCAAACCTCCTCCTCCGATCCTACGGAAACCTGCGAAGTTGCTCCTGCTTGCACTGCATAGGTGCCATCGGCCGGAACCATTCCGGCTGGGACGGTTGGCTATCTGGAGAGAGAGGGGTGGAAGTAGGAAGCAGGGAGCATCCATGGGTTCACATGGTCAACGCGGTCGGTTTTAAAAATAAATTCTTTTAAAAAGGTATTAGCCTGGCAATGAAACTGTTTATAAAAGGGTTCTTCATTTGTAAAAACGACTTGTTTATCCTCAAAAGATATTCCCATGTTTATATAGCGGGCCGCTTCAACTAGTCTTCCATCACGTGAGAATCGTCGCTTTTTAAAAAACAATAAAATTTGTGCACCATCCCAATTAATTCTGTGGTCTAAAAATTCAAAACTGGTGAGCCACCAAAAGCGCTGCCCTGGTGCATGAAGATCATAGGCCGTTCTGTGTTCCCTTAATCTGACCTCTAATACCCTACCTACTTTCCCCCGTAGTAACAACCACTGCAATCCTGACAAGGAACCTTGTAAAACACCGGTTTATTTCTCTTGGTACTGTTATTATTCTTTGTAAGAGCTTTTTGCCAAAGTTTTTTTGTTTTGTAATTATAAACTATTTTCTATGTCTTTTTGGTGCTTATTTTAATATAATCCCGCTCTACTTTTACGATTAACATCGTGAAAGGGCAATGATACAATATCGCTTTCTTGACTTTCAATTTTCCTATTCTTCTTGACCAATGTAAAACTTCTTTTTAGCTCGGCTAATTGCGTTCAGATAATAAAATGTTCTGGGTACTTTAAGGACCTAAAAAGTGTCTTACGACATGTTTGAGTTCCCCCGTCTAGAAATATGGCGGGGTCAACATGATGCGAAGGGCCCTTAAAACCAAAACTCATAATTGTACATTCCTTTTAAGTTGTTGTAGGAGTTCGGAGGGTGGGAAAAAATAATGGAATATAATTCTTTTCTGTTGGGTAGCTTTGCTAAAAACTTGAAAATTTAAAAACAGAGTTAACATGTTTAACATCCCTATGAATTAAAACATCTAAGAAAGAAAATCTTACCATTCCAATTCTTTTTTCTTCTACTGTAAATTTTATTGAATATCGACAACGTTGTTGGCAGTACTTCAGTAAGCAATCCTTAAAGCTTACCGTCGTCGCCGGTAAAAAACAATAATATGTTTCGTCTACATATCTCACCCACAGAGCAGGCTTACCATGTTTGGGGTTTACAATTCTCCTCTAAATATTTCAACTTCTATGAACTCCCATGCACAGGTTGGCGTAAAAACTGGTGACAATGGGGTGAACCCATGGAAAAGACACCATCCTTTTGTTGAAAGTCTTCATTATTTAAAGGTGAAAATGTAGGTGTCAACCACAAGATTCTAACCCCAAAGTTCTCAAAACTGGTCGCAAGGAATAGGGCAAAGTTGCTAGTCCCCTTCTTCATGGTCCTTCTTCTGTTAGATTTTCCAAAAACAACATAAGTCAAGAGGGAACAGTTTGTTGAATAGGGATGTGACATCGAGGCTAATAATCCTATCTACCATTCAAGTCACGGTTTAAATTAAAACCCACCTTAATCTGTCAAGTGAAATGGGGGAGGAGTGGATTTAAGTGAGCAATCCGAAGATGGGGTGCCGAGTAATGAACTAAGGGAACACTTGATCTAAAACCATGAACGCAAGAACACTCTGTGGGGGGCATTAACAAGCTGGCAACTATTTGGGACGGAGGGGCGAGTGACCTACTTACTGGAATACTGCCAACAACGTTGTCGATTCAATAAAACGAATTTACAGTAGAAAAGAGATTGATGGTAAGATTTCTTTCTTAGATGTTTTAATTCATAGGGATGTAAACAGTAACTCTTTTAAATTTTTCAGTTTTTGAGAAAAGCTACCAACAAGAGAATTATATTCATTATTTTTCCCACCACTCACAATTAAAACAATTAAAAGGAATGTAATTATGAGTTTTGTTTAAGGGCCCTTCGCATATGTGACCCCGCATTTCTAGACGGGGAACTCAAACATGTCGTAGACACTTTTAGGTCCTTAAAGTACCCAGAAACATTTTATTACTGACGCAATTAGCCGAGCTAAAAAGAAGTTTTACATTGGTCAAGAGAATAAGGAAATGAAAGTCAAGAAACGTGTATCATTGCCCTTTCACGATGTAATCTCAAAAGTAGGTGATTATATAAATAAGCACCAAAAAGACATAGAAATAGTTTATAATTACAAAAACACTTTGGCAAAAGCTCTTACAAAGAATAATAACAGTACCAAGAGAAATAACGGTGTTTACAAGGTCCTTGTCAGGATTGCAGTGGTTGTTACTACGGGGAAAGTGGTAGGGGATTAGAGGTCAGATTAAGGGAACACAGAACGGCCTATGATCTTCATGCACAGGGCAGCGCTTTGGTGGCTCACAGTTTTAATTTAGACCACAGAATTAATTGGGATGGTGCACAAATTATTTTTAAAAGCGACGATTCTCACGTGAGAAGACTAGTTGAAGGCGCCGCTATAAAACATGGGGAATATCTTTTGAGGATAACAAGTCGTTTACCAATGAAGACCCTTTTATAAACAGTTTCATTGCCAGGCAATACTTAAAAGAATTTATTTTTAAAACCGACGTTGACCATGTGAACCCTGATGCTCTGCTTCCTCTTCCCTCTCTCTCCAGATAGCCAACGTCCCAGCCGATGTTCCGGCTATGGCACCTATGCAGTGCAAGCAGGAGCAACTTCGCAGGTTCGGAGATCGAGGAGGTTGGCGCCAACTGCCTGTTGAGATTGGGATTACGTAAAACACGAACCAGCACTTCGACGATGGGCTGTTATTATTTTCTCGCCCCGCCCACCTTTTAGATGCTCTTCGGAGGGAAACTACCTCTTCATTACATTTTAACGTCACACTGATGAGGAACACCGTTCAAGTGTTCGAAAGTCTTTGTTTTATATGTTTACATGGAAATATATTTTTATATATAATTGTGGATATTTTTTAAACAATTTGTTTTCACGGAATTGTGAATTTCTTAAACAAAATATATATATATATTATATATATATTATATCTATATATATATATATATATATATATATATATATATATATATATATATATATATATATATATATATATATATATATATATTTATTGTTCAAGATTTTAAGCCAGAACCAAGGAAGTAAAGTCTTACCAGTTTCATGCATCTTTGTATGCGCCCCTTTGAATTGTAAACATCCATTCTCTCAAAAAGCTATCTCTTCTCCCATTGGTTGTCGGAATTACCCCCTACAGAGACGAGGATTTAAAAGGATCAGAAGCAGCGGCTCGGCCTCAGAAGCACAGTAGACCTAAGAGAGATCAGAGCTCCTCACCTGCGCCCTGCAGACGCCGCTTTTCCCCTTTCTGCTTCTGCTCTCCTCTGGGAAGTCCAAGTATTTTTAAAATTTCCATAGTGCACAGAAACATCAAGGAGAAGACTACGTTCATGCCGCCCAGGATGGCCAGGTACTGAGAGAGTAATTCCAGTTCACCCAGGGAATTGTTTACCTTTGTCTGTATTTCATTTCCTTTTCCCAAGGCGACTTGTTTAGTTTTCTCATCCCCCCCCCAATCGATGACTGGCCCCATAGACCTGCCGAGTGCAACAGTTTCAGGATCGTCAACTGTCTCTGAATCTGCAGCACCAGCTTTGCCCACGTCGAATTCCTCGAAGTCTCGGGCGGATATGGCATCAGGCCAGAGTTTCCTCCACGAGGAATTCAAGGTTCACCTCGAAACCTCCTGCCAAGCTTGGTCGATGAGTTGGATGCATATTACGATATCAAAATACTCCTTCCAAAATTCCCGCAAGGTGAGGTTGTGGTATCGGTGATGTTGAAAACATCTCTTGAAAAGATGTTTTGTATACAGCTTCTTGAAGTTTGATATCACTTGCTGGTCCATGGGCTGGAGGAGAGGGGTGGTGGTGTTAGGCAGAAGATAAAGAACCTTGATGAAGGAATACTCCACTAGGATATCTTCCTTGAGGCCAGGAGGGTGGGGAGGGGCATTGTCCAACACCAGCAGGCATTTCAGAGGGACGCGCTTCTCTTCCAAGAATTTCTTCACTGTCGGGCCGAATCACAGATTTACCCACTCGGTGATCAAAAGCCTCGTTACCCAGGCTTTCGCATTAGCCCTCCACATCACTGGAAGCTTCTCCTTAAGCATTTTGTGGGCCTTGAAGGCTCAAGGAGTCTCGGAATGAAAGACAAGTAGGGGCTTCACCTTGCAATCCCCCACTGGCGTTGGAATAAAGTGCGAGCGTAAGCCTGTCTTTCATAGGCTTATGCCCGGGTAGCTTCTTCTCTTCCTGCTGATGTACCTCCGACGAGGCATTTTTTTTTTCCAAAAAAGGCCAATCTCATCACAGTTGAAGACTTGCTGAGAACTGTAGCCTTCCTTGGTCATCATCTCGTCGAACATCTTTTTAAAGGCTTCGGCCGCTTTCGTGTCCGAGCTGGCAGCCTCCCCATGCCGCACCACCGAATGGATACCAGTCATTTACGGAATTTCTCGAACAGCCATGCGAAGCCTTGAAGTCTGGGGTTGGCATTGATGTCCCTTCTCCTCCGTCGTCTTTGGCCTGGGCAATATCAAATTGCCGAAATTAGCGCTGGCCTTGTGGCAGATTGCCATCTCCATTATCGTATCACCAGCAATTTCTTGTCTTTTATCCATTTCATCGTGCACGTGGGTCCTCTTGCTGGACAAAATAGTGACGCCCTTGGAAGGTGTAGCTGCTTTGCTGCTTTTGATGACATCCTTCTGCTTAAGGATGGTGCCTATTGTTGACGGATTTCGGCCGTATTCCTTTGCGATCACACTCGATCACATACCAGCTTCATACTTCTTGATAATCTCCATCTTCGTCTCCAAAGAGAGCATCCTCTTCTTTCCGTGATTTCAAGTTGTTCCGATACGTAATAACAAACCATCGGTCCTTTAACAATAGGAAGTAGCTAGCGGCAGCTGGAACGGTCGTAAGCTTCGAACAAGGGGAGAACGGTAGTTAACTGCTTGTCCGACAGTCGCGCGCCGCGCGACTGGAGGTAAACAAACACTTTTGCTTTCGGCCGCGGGTGTGAAGGACGTGTTTCGTCATCGCTCTCTGCCCGCTTCATCGTCGTATGCTTTGTTTATATTGTGTTTTCTACTAATGGTTTGTTTGACTTGAAAATGAAACTGTAAGTACCACTGTTTTCATTTTCATTACTTAATTATGAACAACATGGAGTTATCGCGTAGATGCGGCGATTTTCCTCTCTTTTCATGAATTGAACCCTTGAATTATGCCTCGGTGCCGAGGGCGGGCGCGCTCTGCTGCCGAGTCATGTATTTTGGGCGAAAGTGTGTAATTGAAAAATGTAAGTACTCTTTTCATTATATGTTTGCCCTGTGCGTTCGTTACCGAGTGTGTGTTTGCGCTCGGCACGAGCCTTTTAATTTTGTATAATAGAATGCAATGAAAGTGGATTCGCAATTGCAATATTCTTTTCATTTCATTTATTTATTTGCATGAAATTTAATTTGGATCAATTTTCGTTCTTACCCGGGAATTGGATCCTTACGATTTTTTATGTGAAATGAAATCGCAAGTGCAGTATTCTGTTTTCATTTTCATATATATTTATGATAGCATCATATTATTGGATCAAGTTTCCGTTCTTACCCGGGAATTGATCTTTTCCCCTTTAAGTTCTATGAAGTGAATCGCAAGGGCATTATTCTGTTTCATTTTCATATTACTTTTCACTGCTGTGCGGGGGTAGGGGAAGCGAAGGTCTGCCAGGAAGTCGTCGGAAAGCTCTCCCGCGACTCCCTTGGTATCCGATTCTTCGTCTTCCTTCCTGCCCCCCGTGCTCAGCTTCTTCGTTGTATTTTGTATTTGGGGTCTTCCTTGCGTTCGGGGTGGGGCATGTCTTCCCCCGTGCGTGAGGGAACCCCTCTTACTAATCTATCTATGTTACCGCAGGTGCTACATCCGTGGGAGACGACCTTGGACAGGTATGGACCACCGCGGAGGCAGGGCGTGCCTAGCATCCACGGGCTGCTGCAGCGTCTAGCGAGGTCTGGGGCGGTCTCCACTACTACCACGGCCGCTTATGCTGCTCCCCCTCCTCCTGGTCTACACTCCCCATGCTGTGTCGATGACGCCGTCTGCCGCTACTAGGGCCGCAGCCGTACCGAGGTGGGGTTGCCGCCGCCGCCTGTTTTCTTTGTGTTGCCTGCCCCAGACTTCCGCTGTTCCAGCAGCTCTGTACCGGCCGCCAGGACCCAGGTTCCGCTGGCTGCCCGATGATTCTACGAGGCGATCGCTGGGCCTGCCGTACCTGCCGCTGATGTGATTCCCGCTGTTGGCTTGGCTGTCCCTTCTGGGTCTACCGCTGCCGCTGTTCCTGCCGCTCCTGAGCTGGTTGCTGTTCCTGCCGCTCCTGAGCTGGTTGCTGTTCCTGTCGCTCCTGATTCCTGTGCCTGGCCATGCTGGTCCTGCCCACGGTGTGTCTTCCCCAGTCCCAGGTCCTTCCGGACAGGTGCAGTCGGGCCCTGTTTGCTTCGGCAACTGCCCCGGCTCCCTCCTGGATGGAGGACCTGACGACTGTCCTGCGAGAGCTGACGAGGAAGAGGAGAAGAGGAAGCTGTCATCTTCGTCTTCATCGTCTGCTGCTGCCTCTTCCCCTTCGACTTCTAAGGCCATAAGCCGAAGAAGAAGAAGGCTGCCTTCCCCCCTAAGAAGTCTCCTTCGGGAACTTCTAAGGGCCCGTCCACCTCGGTGGACGGGGGGTCCTTCTGCTGGTCCTCCTGCTCCTTCGGGAGCGGGGCCCGTCTCCCCTTCCGTAAGGAAGAGATAGTCGGGGACCAGAGGAGTATCGGTTAGCTCTGGTACTTCCTCGCCTGGTGCTAGCGGCGATGCCGCTACGCCAGGTTCCGGCTCGGTCTCTCGTTCGCGAGAGATCCCGAGTGTACGTTCTCCCTCGGGAGACCGTGGCAGCCAAGTTTCGGCGCCAGAGTTCGCTCGGCGCCAAGACGCGGCACGGAGCAGAAGGCGGGTGAGAGACGCTCAGGTGACTCTTGCCAGGCCAGCGGCCGCTCTTGCAGCGACCAGCTGGTAACAACCGGGTTTTCCCCCTAAGAAGGCTCCTTCGGGACCTTCTAAGGGCCCGTCTCGCTCCGGCGATTCGGGGAGCTCTTCTGCTGGTCCTCCTGCTCCTCGGGAACAGGGCCCGTCTTTCTTCTACCAAGGAGAAGAAGACGGGGACCAGAGGAGTACCAGCTTCGGCTGGCACTTCCTCGCCTGGTTTTAGCGGTTCTGCCGCTAAACCAGGATCCGCCTCGGCTTCTCGTTAGCGAGAAGTACCGAGTGGACGGTCTCCCGCGGGAGACCGTCCAGCCAAAGTCTTGACACTCGAGCTCGCTCGCCGCCAAGACCGAAGCGCGGAGCAGAAGACTGGCGAGTGTCGTGCAGACGACTCTCGCTAGGCCAGTGGAACGCTCTCGCAGCGACCAGCTGGCTGCTCGGGTTGACGTGACGGTCGCTGACCAGCCCACGGGTTGAGGCGAGGAGGGCGGGGTCCCCGCGGTCGTCGGTACCAGCCACGGCTGGTACCAGCGGCTCGACGCGCCGAGAGGACGCTCGCCGGTCTCACCGCGACAACGAGCCTAGCAGGTCACCTGACGCCGCTCCTATCGGGACCGGCGGAGACGTACGTAACCAGCAACAGCTCGCCTGACGCTAGACTATCAGCGTCGACGTTCTCAGTCGAGCCGCTCGCCATAGGTGAGCGCACGGCCAGGCCTGCAGATCGATCCCCACCGCGGGTTGGTGATCGGCTGCAGCCCCCCACGTACGCTGGTCCTGCCAGCGAGCGGGGGGGGAGCGTCAGGTCTGTCTCTCCACTACCTTCAACTTCCTCGGGCTACACCGGGAAGAGCGAGGTAGCTAGGAGTGACCGTGAGAGGTGCGCCGCTCACGATCCCGTCACGACGCCGCACGTGCCACGTATGGTCTTAGGACCAACCAGGACGTACGCGCAAGTGATTGGAGGCGACCGTCAGGGGTGAGAGGGGGGGGAGGGGGTAGCGTCAGTTCTGTCTCTCCGATACCTTCAACTTCCTCGGCATACGCCAGGAAAAGCGAGGTATATAGGAGTGATCGTGAGAGATGCGCCGCTCACGATCCCGTCACGACGCCGCACGTGCCAGGTTGGTCTTAGGACCAACCAGGACGTACGCGCAAGTGATTGGAGGCAACCGTCAGAGATCTGTTGCTGGCCCTTCTTCTGAAGGAGGAGGGTCCTGGGAGCTGCTCTTGTTGGAGGACTGGACGGTCCTACTCCTCAAGACGCTGTAACTTCCGAGATTCAGAGTAACTTTACCCAGGTTATTGCACTGATTCGTCAGCACAACGACCGGGGGGAAGGATCGCCGCTCCCACCAGCAGAGCCCATGTCTCTGCTCGAGTCGTTTTGGGGCCCGAGAGGGAACCCAAAACCGACGGTGGGTTTGCCGCGATCGGAGCTTGCCGATTCTGTCTTGAACCAGAGTCTCTCGTCTCCGGACAAGAAGGCTCTCTCAGTTCTGGCCGGTCGATCAAGCTACTTCCACCTCCTCTACTTGCGACAGCGGCGTTTCTACGTGTCTTCGGACACCGATTTAAATACTCCTTCGGTCCTCCTGAGAGGTTTCGACCTCGACGAGGACTGGAATGAGTCGGAGGACGGTATCGGCTCTCTCCTGTCAGGTGTCAATCAGCCCCACCCAGACGACGTTCACAGTGGCGGCAGACCCTTACTACAGTGAGAGTTCGTAACCCTCCTCGGGAAAACGTTTTCTCCTGACGATACGTTTTCCCAGACTCTGAGAGGCCATCGCCGCAAGGCGATGGCTGCTTCTACTCTTCTCCAACTGCTAGTTCCACTGGGAAGGCGAGCGAGTATCCAATTCCTCCCCCATTCCCTCTGCTCTCCTTACGGCTACGAGGGAAAGGGGAAGGATCCTACACGAGATTCTCTGTAGGATCCCACGTTGGGGACTGCGCTACCAGGGGGGACCTTCGGGGTCCTACCTGACGTAAGCCCCGGTCGTTGAGGAGGGATCCTGCCCCATTCTCGATTTCTACGGGAATCGAGAGGACCACCAGCCGATATCGTTTGACGAATTCGTGGGGGTTTCGCAGACTGCTTAGAATTCTACGGAATTTCTAGCGCATTCAGAGTGTTAGAGTTTCTTACGATCTCCAAACACTTAGGCGAGACCACGGTCCAAAGTGAGCGAGACGAGAATCCCCGATATGTTACACGATAATCGGGAACCTCGCCTATGCTCGAATTCCTGGAATTTCTAGCATTAGGAAGAAGACTGCTGCTGAAAGAAGACTATCTCACAGTAGGCGACCAACCTGGAATAGAGAAGAACGGACGGGGATATCCAGTTTGGCTGGAAACTATCGTCTTAGTATTCTGTTCACCATTGAAGCTTTCCTTCGAGGAAGACTTCTCCTTCACTCTCTTTAATAGAGAACGAAGGTGGTCAATCTCCAATCCTTATTTTATTTTCTTGAAGGAAAGAAGTTTAGGATGGAGATCGTTGTTCAGAATCCTACAAATATACTACGTATAACCTCGCGACATGATTCTGCTAAGCAGTTTGAATGGTCCGAGGGGTAGGCGCATATCCTGGTTATTCTACGGATTGCGACTTAGACGAAAAGTATTCTAATTGAACTGCAACCCGGGTTGCCTGCAACCTCCCAGGAGTTTCCAGTTTCAATTTTATATACTTATGGTGTTGTCACAACAACACCATTTAAGCTTTTATATTTACCGAAATTCGTTTCGCTTAAATATAATTGCTCGAGCATATCTTTTATGCTCTGTGGTTCTAGCCGAACGCATTCCTTCGTGGAAAGGATTACTTGGCAACTCAGGATGACGAGTCAGCGACAGCTACTGCGTATTGAATTGCCCGAGGCATTTCAGTATCAGCTGCCGCTTTGAGATAGACGGTTGTTTATGTCTTTCTCACCTGCTTGGATTGAATAACAACCGTATCTCTGCCCAACAATCACGGACTTAAGTCTCTGATTAACGGGGATTCTCTCATACATGAATGACTATCTACTGCTGTGAAACGCTAGTATTCATCGTCTTCGGTATTGCGAGAATTTTAAACAGAGATATCTATTCGACTCTCATCTTTCTGTTTACCGCACGGTAACAGAATTCTGTAATAGTCTCTTGCTGCATCGTTATCCCGATAATGCGAATGATTTTTGCGGATCTGAGTTTGTCCTCAAATATCTTGTATTCGGAGGTGTACAATTGTTCATTGTTCACCCCGATTAGCAGATGTATTGAAAGACATCGCCTACTCCCACTGCCAGCTCTACTTCCAAACGTTCAGCCCATGAGAAGCAGTTCTTCAAGCGGCACTCCCCTGTGTTTCATTACTGAAGAACGCCCCGCTTTCATTGCACAACGGACAGCAATGAAATGGCGGTTAGCGTTTTCAGTCATTTGTAAGCACAGGTTTAGAATCTTGAGATTCCTTCTCTCGATTCAGCTGGAAGACGTAGGTTGCATTCATTGCCTACCTTCGTCTTCAACGTCACATAGTGTTGTTTCTCCTTAAGCTGAGATCCAACGTCTATGAGATTTCTTGCCATCAGGGACCTCGGTCTTTTGAAGGCAATTGACTTTCGCCTTTTGAGCTTATGCATTAAGAGAATCATCGCCGTGCCGTCCGGCATCGGTGACTAACAAATATTTTATTTGTTTGGTCTCTCAGCAAATAAACTCTTTAAAGGGCGAAGGTCACGTGACTTACCCTGGATGCTGGACAACTTGCCTCTACTGATTCCGAACCAGTCAGTCGGCAGCTGTAAGAAGCGCCCGAGTCAGTTACGAACTATGCTGTGGACTTAGTTCGGTTTGTTCCAGAGCAATCATTACTTCGTCTTAATAGCTTGTCAGTATGAGTACTGTACATAACCAAAGTCGAGAAGAGGGATAGGTCATACGACCTATTCCCTTCTTTTCGTCTTAGGTAACTGCATGACTTCTCTTGAGAAGTCAAGCACAAGGGATGGGGATTTGTGACGCTCGATTTCGTACCGATCTTCGTAGCGAAGACTCAGAACCCTTCGGTAACTGACGATGGGTTCGAGTCCTTCACAATACCCTCCCTAATGGACTTCACCGCCTTCGATGCGAAGGAGATGCTGCCTTGTCCGCAAGAACTTCTCCTTGGCGCAGGTACTGAAGGCAGGGTCTGGTCCAACCAGACCACATGCCCTTCCTTCTACCTTCGGGATATTGGCCCACAGGTCCTTGGATCTTTTTCCTTGGGACCCGTGGTGGCTGCTCAACACGTTGTGTAGCGAACCCAGACCCTCGCAGGCTGAACAGCATCGAGTCCTGGTGTGACCGTAAGAATGGATGGTGAATGAGAGTGTGACTGGCTCCTCTTCCCATCTTTTTCTTCCCCTCTACCTGTGGTTAGAGGGACACGGTCGTCACCCTGCTGGATAAGGACAAGATGCAGGTGAGCTACTCAACAGAGCCCCATCCTATCCCTTTCACTAGGGATAGGAGCGTATATCCACCACTTCCTCCAACAAGGGGGATGAGTGGATGCCAGCTTGAGACAAACCCATACTTTATGTTGCCTCTTGCAAACAGGAACAAGTTCTTGCTTGCTGGTACAAAGAGATACGCTTGCCCTCTCTCTTCAGTACTCGGCCCAGAGGTCTGACCATTGATCCTGCGGTGCACACCCCCCCGATCAATCGGACAGAGGCTTGGATCCCTCCCTCGCTCTTACGACCAGGGAGGCATTCCAGGGATGGACGAACACCAGTCTGTTCATCAAAAGACTCAGATTCCTCCCACCAAGAAGTGAGTCTTCCTATTGTTAAAGGACCGATGGTTTGTATTACGTATCGGAACAAATGACAATTTGTCGAAAATTGCATTTTTCCTAACTATACAAACCTGAGGTCCTTTACATATAGTCCCTCCTCATGCCACCCCTCACTCTGTGTATTTTGCATGGGCCAAAAGCAAAAGTGATTTGTTTACCTCCCAGTCGCGCGGCGCGCGACTGTCGGACAAGCAGTTAACTACCGTTCTCCCCTTGTTCGAAGCTTACGACCGTTCCAGCTGCCGCTAGCTACTTCCTATTGTTAAAGGACCTCAGGTTTGTATAGTTAGGAAAAATGCAATTTTCGACAAATTGTCATTTTCTTGGGACCCATGACTACGTATATACTGTTTGTAATTATGTTATGTAGTACGTATACGTATGTAGTAAAGTTCTCACACAACCGATAAAGTATACTATGTACAGTGGTCCGCCCGTATTCGTGGGGGATGCGTACCAGACCCCCCTGTGAATAGTTAGAACCCGCGAATGTTTGGAACTCCTATAAAAACGCTAGAAACAGGCTAGTTTGTTAGTTAAAACTCAAGAAAAACCACAAAAAATTTTTCAGACTTGGTTTTTTTTAATAGTTTATCACAAAAGTGCATTTCATGATGAAATTGATAAAAAAAACCAGGAATTTGTGGATATTTCTCATAGAAAAAAAAATACCGCGAATGCGCGAATTTTCCGCGAATAATGCGGGGAAACGTTCCCGAGAGAAATCCGGAAATGTGTGAGTCCGCAAATACGGGGGGTCCACTGTACAACGAAATCACTAACGAATTTACGTTAATAACGAAATTGTTAGAGCGAATGAATACCACATGCGTACGATACAGATGACGCCGTGCAGTGGCCGAAGAAGCACGCCGCTACGTAGATGCATCATGGGAGGGATGCTGACCATAGGAGAGAAAGATCTCATGGCGGTGACTAGCATCAGGAACCAATGGGAGAGCGGGAGGATGGTGGTGAGTCCACTCAGTTGGCGGTGCGTGAATTTCAAAATTGTTATCGTGGTCCGGGCAAATCTTGGACTTTACAGCAACAACCTTTCGTATCTTGAACAATTTTCGTATGTAGAGCCGTAAAATTTTTCATATTTGGTTTCATATCTCAAGTTTTTCGTAAGTGAGCCTTTCGTATCTCGAGGTACCACTGTATATATATATATATATATATATATATATATATATATATATATATATATATATATATATATATATATATATCTATATATATATATCTATATATATATATCTATATATATATATATATATATATATATATATATATCTATATATATATATATATATATATATATATATATATATCTATATATATATATATATATATATATATATATATATAATATCTATATATATACTATATATATATATATATATATATATATATATATATATATATATATATATCTATCTATATATATATAATAGTTTATTTATATACTTTCTTTTCTCTTTTCAGTGGAGGAATAATGTTGACCTTCTTTTACTATAACTATTCACTGGCAACTGTTTATTTAACTTATGGATTGATGGCTGGACTTGGCACTGCAATAGCATATGCATCTCCACTGCATGTGGCAATGAGGGTAATGAGTTATACATTTTTTTCATATTTCTCTTATTTTCTGTAATAATTTATACTTCGTAATTTGCATGCGTAGGCGTTATAATTTATTATTGTACGTATATCCTGATCTACTTTATTTATGTGTGTTTTCTCTTGATGCCATAAAATATATACTCTACTACTAGGTAATGTACATGTCACTGTATTGCTGAAAACAGCCTAGATAGTGGGTTTTACTTTAAATATGACCATATCTACATTTTACTCTTTCTCATAAAAATCTGTGCAAGCAACTTTGTTGTTCTTTTCTCTTGTATAAGAATTGTTGCAGAGATCATGTCCATTAATGATAAAATTGACTGATGTATTTTGATGAAAATGTGGCAGCTTTGTCTTTCGTAAGGTTCATTCACTTTTTCCTGTATTTTTACCTAAACGGTCCAACTTCTGTAACTTGACCCTGATTGAATTTTAAACATTAATGAAATGACAAAACCTTTTGGTAACCCGTATGAGAGATCTTATGGCACTCTTAAGACATTCTGTAAAACTCTTATTGAGTTGTACTTCTCATTGATAAGCAGTTTCTCGGTGTGCTCGAAGAGTACTGACTGCACAGTATAGACAATTGTAAATTGATGGGTTCGTGTTAAACATATAAGTATCCTAGTTTACTAATGCAATTGAATTGAAAATTTCAAATATAGAATTAGCACTTTGTAATGTAAAAAATGATCATATTTAAATGGTCATATTTAAAATCAAGCCACTATGACTTCTCAAGAATAGATCAGCTGTTTTTCAGCAATACAGTGACATGCACATTACCTTGCATCTACTTTCTATTTTACTGCATCAAGAGAAAAATAAATAAAATGATATCAAATTTTGTACAAATGAGGCTGGCAATCTTTAGTGAAAGTACAACGTAAGGAAAGCGTGAAGGGTACCACTGTCAGATTTTAAATGATACCAGGCAGCTCTAAGTATACAAAGATAGATAATAGGACTGACCCTAAAGTAAATGTAAGTTATAGGTAAGGTAAATGTAAGGCAACTTCACTGAGGAGATTAAAGTCTATAGAGTAAAAGATAAAAATCAAACTGGACAATATGACTGTGATGAGCTTGATCATCTCGCCAAACACAACTACTGAAACTTGAGGATCCAAGAGTGCATGGATTGGCTGCCTTCTATTGCCAATTTTCTGATTCCGCTGAGAATTGTGTCAGGGATTTTGTGACCATTAGATTAGGCTACTTCAAGAAGCAATGGGTTTGTTGTGGTAACAAGTTTATATACTACTGAATTTAAAAATGTCAACTCACCCACGAACAACATAGGATTATTTGGTAATAAAGCAAAGCTGTATTGGATAGATGTGTACTGATCCACATCACTACTGGCTTCTCATCCTGTATATCAGATTGGTAAGTTTTAATTATTTGGTAATAGATTTTATATGTAACGCTTTACTACAGTATTATGAACTTATAGGTTTGTGGCAGCCAAACATAACTTTGAACAGTAATTATATCTTTATAATTACTCAAGCATATGTTAAGCGTGATAACGATATTTGAACTAATGGATATAAAATGGTATGATGTATTGCTAACCAGAGAAATTAATTTTATTTCAGAGGAGAAAAACTAATTCCTCACTGCAATTTTTGTACTTTTCAGTGGTTTCCAGAGCACAAAGGCTTAATCAATGGCTTGATAGTAGGAGGTTTTGGTCTTGGTGCCCTGCTGTCCACCACAATTCAGACGTATTTCTTGAATCCAGATAATGTTTCCCCTGATTCAGATGGTATGATATAGTTAATTACTGTTATATTATCTTGTTTGTAGTTAACACTAACTGAAACATTTTATCATAAGAGATTTGAATCTCTGAAACAAGTTTTTTTAAAAACTTAATTACTTACCTCAAGTATAAGGGTGGTAATAACAAGCAGCAATGAAATATGTATTCCTATTATCTCCTCCATGTCTAGTACATATTTAGTCTGTAGCAACATAGTACATATTGTCAAGGGGGGGGAGGGGGGGGGAGAAGTAATTCCTGTGGAATATTGTACTGTACTGTACTGTATTTTGCTCATGATGGTTACACTAGTAGTACAGATAGGAGTCATGTTCAAGGCCCAGTATTAGACAAAACGTTTTAGCTTTCACTAGATTTCTCATGAATGTCAAGCGAAAATGATTTTTTTTTGTACTTAATAAAAGGGGAGAAAGAATTGCAGGGCACATAGGAATGTTTACAGACTTAATGCTGTTCTTCATTTGCATTTTAACAAAAGACAAGTGTTTTGGGCACTTGTAGACCTTGTGGCCAAATTATCAGTACATAATGGGTTTGTATAAAATAAAACTTTATATTTAGTGCATAATGGTTTTGTCTAAAAAGTTTAAAATTTTTATATATAATTTTATACATTCTTTAATTATATGCAAAAGTGAATTCTATTTTTATTGTGATCTCAGTTCCAAGACTTGTGAAATTTAGAATTCTTCAAGTTCCAACTACACTACTGTAAATGCTGTATAGCTATTACACCTAGATACATAGAATTAGGGACTGTAGGCAAGTAGGGTACTTCCAATAGCTATTTGAAAATGTTTCCCCTCAAAAATATATTTCAATTCATTTGAAATAAGTGTAATTTGCTTTAATTAGTTATATCACATTTTGAATATGCAAATGACTTATATATTTGCTTCAGTTAGTTATGTCACATTTTGAATATGCAAATGACTTATAAATCTCCTCTGACTCAATAGGTACTTTAAAGATGATGATCTTCTTGATAAAGTTCCAAATGTTTTCTTCCTTCTTGGAGGAGTGTTTATTCTTATGGAATATGTTGGCTGCATACTTATTAGTACACAAGGAATATAGTAGTAAGTATTACTGGATAGTGTCTTAATAATCTTTATAAGCATTCCTTGTATTCCTTGACATCTAACATTTAATTCAGAATTATAAGGCCTGAAGTAAATACAACATTTCAAGGACAAAGTGTTCATTGCTACACTGCAGTTTTATACTTTTCACTTGTAATAAATTCTTAAATAGAAGGATTTCATATACAGATTTATTACTTAACTATAGCCATATTTGTGTCACAAAGTCTGTGAAATGGGATCTATAGTAGAAGTGATCACTGGTCTTGTACATTGTGTGATAAAAATACGAAGTAAATGTAGAAGTTATATTTTTGTTCACAGTGCCAGTATAACATATTCAACTCCAAGCTAATCATAGCTTGTGGAAATAGTCTGTCTGGGGTCTTTGCCTATAGAATGGCTTCTGTTTTGACAAAACACTAAAATAAATTACGTACACCACAAAGCACTGCATTATTCATTCTTTCAGCATGATACAACTGAGTACATGAGATTTGCCTTGCCTTCTGCCTTACCTTTCTCTCATTCTATGCGCAATCATCTCCAGCTCTTGATTCTGTGATATACACACTCCCTCAGTAAAACTAAAAATGAGAAGAGCATAAAATAATAATAAATAAAGGTGAGGGGTGTATGTGTGCGCGTGAGTGTGTGTGTGTGTTTGTGTCTGCACGTGTTAGAGGCATGAGTTTCTCTCTCTCTCTCTCTCTCTCTCTCATCATGCTTGATTATTTCTCGACAAGTTACAGTACAGTTCTGTAACTCCCCTAGTATTCTTTGATAAAATGTGGAACCAACTCATAATATAAAAACATAACTTAAAAGCTTTAACGAAGAAAATACTGTATACCCCTTTCCACCCATCTCACATTGCATTCCCGCCCCTTCTCATGGCAGTTAAAACTCCTTCCCCCATTCGCCCACCTCCTAAGATAACCCGTTTCTTTGGGTGAATCTCACTCTATACAGTCTTACTACCACTCCTACCCTGGCACCAACGCTCTCTCTTCACCCCCCCCCCCAAACCCCCCCCCCCCCCCCACTCACACACACACACACCCAACCTTCTAACCCTTGCTCAGCCTATTTATGAGAGTATGCATTGTTACCAACAATTTCCGTTAGAATTTGCAGCATTGCCAACTGTTGGAGAGTAGTTTTGTTTTTGAAATTTTTGTTTTTAAACTTTATATGTTATTTATACTTGCTTTTGTGTGATATTTTTCTGACCTTATTGGTCATTTTGGACAGACTGAATAGCTGTTGAAGAATTTGCTAGAATTCCCATCATTACTCTATGGGTTTTCAAATGCAAAATTTTGTTTTCAGGAAGACAGAAGGTCTTTAGTTCCTGTGGAAGATGATAAGAACCCAACAAATACAACAGCATTTTGTGTCAAAGGTATGATTCTCATACTTGTTTTCTATCGAAAAATGATTCTTAAATGATGTTAGTAAATTTACCATTAAACTGCAAACTTAAGAAAAAATTTTAAGTTATAAAAAAATTTTCCTCCATAAATTATTTTCTTCAAGTAAGATTTCTAAGAGGAAGCAAGGTATTTTTTTGCTAACTGTTTTGCAAAGTACCAGGCTAAAGCTCATGATTGCAAATCATAATAAGTTGTTAAAGTTTTTTTTATGTTTAACAGTGCAATAACTGGCATGAAAAACCATAAATCATATATCCATGGAAATAGTTTATGTATGTTTTGCGTGATACCAAAATTCATGTACAGTATCTTTATTATTTTATTTTGACCTTTTATTTATGGTGATTTTTGTTTTTAACATACTTAAAGTTTCAACTATTCAGCATTGAAATTACTCCAAAAATCATATCCCAGAATGGAAAATAGCTGTGCTTAAACCATCAGATGAAAATGTAAGTGCATACTCATTCAGAGGGAGCATACTGCAGTAGACACTTTGGCTTGGGCTTGAATTTGGAAAGGTTAAAAGCAGTAGGGTTATGTTAACTACTGAGGATAACTCTCAAATAAACTCAGTGCATTCTGGGATTAATTTGTTGTTCTTTTGGTTGTTCATACTACAAAGTTTATTTTTTTTCTTTTACTAAATTTACCTTATGAACTTGTACATGTTCTTGATCTTGAACTTGTTTCTTTCAGCAGATTTGAGTCCTAAAGAAGTTCTGAGAACAAAACTCTTCTACATCCTCTGGTTCAATTTATGTTCAATGGAGTAGCTGTTTTCGTACATCAGTGCCATGTACAAAACATTTGGTCAACCTTCATCAAAGATGATCACTTCCTTGCAATGGTTGGATCGCTTGCAGCTCTTTTCAATGCTTCTGGTAGAATCTTATGGGGAAGAATAATGGATAAGACTTCTTTTAAGGTAATATTAAAATAACTTATTTTAGTACCTTTGCTGGATATACAGTGGTCCCTCTGTATCGCGGGGGGATGCGTACCAGAACCCCCCATGAATAGTTTAAAATCTGTGTATAGTTGGAACCCCTATAAAATGCTGAAAAAAAGCTTATTTTGTTTAGTTAAAACTCATAAAAATCCACTAAAAACTTTTTGTACTTGATTTTTTATAGTTTTACTTACAAAAAAAAGTGTATTTTTTAATGGAATTGATTAAAAAAAACCAGGAATTTCTGGATATTTCTCATAGAAAATATCCAGAATTTTCCGCAAATGCGATCTGCAAACACGGGGCTCCACTGTTAACACTAAAGAGCAGTTTGAGCCTGCTCCACATGAAGGTTGAATTTCTTGGTTTGTGTAAGGCATAATAATTCTCTCTTTTTCCAGACTTCACTTCGTATACTGTCCACCCTATTTTCAATATTGTTATGTACACTTCCTACTACAAAACATATGGGAAAGCCTGGTAGGTGCAGCATGGATCTGGTGTATATACTTGACCTTCTCAGGTACATTTGCAGTAATGCCCACTGCCACAGAGAAGGCATTTGGTTCCAAGAATTATGCAGCTAATTATGGATTAGTTTTCACATGCCAGGTTTGTTTTTAAGTTTGATTTACCCTGGTTGCTTATGTGTTATAAGTTTCTACTGCATGAACAAGATAAGTGCAAGAAGAAAAAATTACATACAGGCAGTCCCCGGGTTACGATGGGGTTCCGTTCTTAAGACGCGTCGTAACCCGAAAATCGTCGTAAGCCGGAACGACGTTCTTGAAAACATGTCACTTAAAAACATTTCACTAATTTGCAATTTTTCTTAGGGCCGTATCTCTAAAATTATCACTAATTTACTTTTTTCATGTGCACTGTGTATTCACAATTACTGTATATTTTCATTAAAAATACAAGAGAGAGAGAGAGAGAGAGAGAGAGAGAGAGAGAGATAGAGAGAGAGAGAGAGAGAGAGAGAGATTACATAAAACCATTAAATTCGTTGACCATTGTATGGCATTGTTAAGCTCGAGTGTCACTGGAGTTATGTAGGTAGGGAAATTGATACAGAAAAAGACAAAGGGAGAATTTTTCTTTTGTTTTGAAATTAGCGATCGTATTATTACTACTTCTATTATTATTATTATATTATTTGAAAATATAATAACACGTGCATCTACATAAAAATTCTCTCATCTCAGTAAGAAAGAGGAATTATCCTTACAAGTGAAATGGAAAGGTCATTTTCATCTCTCTAAAATTTCGTGACCCTATTATGAATTTTTGTAATTAAAGTTTTATTATTTATTATTATTATTATTATTAAATATAACTGAAATTATCAATAAACATTTTACATACTAGTACCATAAAATTCTTTCATCTCGGTAAAGAGAGAGAGAGACGAGAGAGAGAGAGAGAGAGAGAGAGAGAGAGAGAGAGAGAGAGAGAGAGATGTGTTTATCTCTCTCTGTCTCTCAAAAAATACTTATCACGCTTCAGCGAAAGAAAGGGAGGGAGTTACCACTATGACACATTATTATCTTGTGTGGCAAAAAAGAGAGAGAGAGAGAGAATTATTATTTTTATTATGTGATATCATGTCAACTTATTAAATTTACTAATACAGTATTAATCAAAATTATATTTGGAAAATAGTAAATAAATCATTTTTGTATTATAAAAATGTATTTAGGTCATGAAAATAAACATCAAACAAAATACACTAATTAGTGATTATTTTCGTCGGAAAATACAAAGAGAGAGAGAGAGAGAGAGAGAGAGAGAAACTATGGTTTTTATATCCAAGTCTAAGTAGAGTATAAATGGATTCTTTAAGTGAAATAATGTTTCAATGATATTTTGCTGTTTTGTATTAAAGGATATGTATACTGTTTGAGAATGCGTTCCTTATCCTTGACTATGGTTACCATACAGTTTAATAGCGTAAATTAATTTATGCGCCCTCCGCTCAGAAACTAGTTCTCTGTATGAGGTATCGTTAAAAGGCATAAAAAACCATCGTACCTTGGAATTTGCGTTGTAATCTAACCAGAAACTTAGTTTTGTTAATTATGTATACTGGAAACAAGCAATGATTTTTTCATTATTTGCGCTTTTGGACTGTTATAAACTGTGCATCCCAAGCTAGTGTATTCATTCGCTCGGAAACTAGTTCCGCATATGAGGCGTTACTAAAAAAATTTAAAAAATACGACATAAAAAGTGTTGAAAATCATCATAACCTCAAAATTTTTGTTTTAATCTAACCAAAAACTTGTTTTTATTAATATACTTTGCTAAACTATAAAGTATTCTTATCATAGTATGCGTTTTTTTTTAAAAGCGTCGTTAACTCGGAGCGTCGGAAGCGTCAGCGTCGTACCTCGGAACAAGCGTCGTAACCAGGGCGGATTTTTCAATGAATATTTAAGAAAAAAGGCCGTTGTAACCTCGGAACGTCGTAATCTGGACCTGTCGTAACCCCGGGGACCGCCTATATGAACGTATATTTCTTATTTATGAGTTTTAATTTCTTTTAATTGTAAAGGCTATATCAAGTCCTTTGATGGCAGTTTTAAACCAGTTGATGCTAGATGCAATTGGCTTTACTGGATGTTTGCTGACGATGGGTGCTGTTGTCTTACTATGTAAGTTTTAACCATTCACGTGTTTTATTAGTAATTTATTAAACATAGTGGTGTTTTTTAATATTTTGTGGCACCTGTCAGACAGCATAAAAAAGGCAAGTACTTGTTGGCTGTGAAAGTGGTGGTCAGTCTGTGGCAGTACTGCTCTGGCAAACACCATTGATTGGTTGGTGCCTTTCACATGTAAACCTGGTACAATAATTGTTTCTTTGTTCCGACACGGCATACAAACCTTCGTCCTTTTTACAATAGGAAGGTACTAGCGGCAGCTGGATAGGTCGTAAGCTTTCGAACAAGGGGTTCGTAACAAACCACTTTTGCTTTCGGCCTCACAGCGAGTGGACGTGTGTGTTCGACGCTCTCTGCCCGCTTCGTCGTTTGCTTTCATTGAGTATTGGTTGTGTTTTGTGTATGAATCATAATTGTAAGTACAATCATTTCCTCTTTTTTCATCCATTGTGATTTATTGATCAATCATGGAATCTCCACGCCTCGTCGCCCTACCCCCCGGAGCCCCCCCTTGTCCCGGGTACCGAAGGGCGAAATAAAAGCGGAAAATTCCGCTCCTTCCCTGAAATTGATCCACATATTTTGTGCGCTCGTGCGGGGGCGCGAGTGCACCCGAGCCGAGCCCTGTGAAGTGTGTTGTAATTGGTCGGAGGCGCAGTGGGCTTGTACGAAGGTAGGAAGAAGCGAAGGCCTGCAAAGGAGTCGTCGAAAGCTCTCCCGCGACTCCTTTGGTTACGGACACTTCGTCTTCTTTCCTGCCGCCCGCTCAGCTCCCACGTTTGGCGCCTTCCCCTTCGGGGGGGGTTTCTAGGTCCTTCTCCTCACCCGACCTGTCGAGTGTGGAGGAGGGCGCTAGATACCCCGATGTCGAGTTGTACTCTGGGTCCTCTATCCTTGTTCGTCTTCGCGCGAGCGGG
Source organism: Macrobrachium nipponense (assembly GCF_015104395.2). Lineage (NCBI taxonomy): Eukaryota > Metazoa > Arthropoda > Malacostraca > Decapoda > Palaemonidae > Macrobrachium > Macrobrachium nipponense. The sequence goes on from NC_087208.1 coordinate 28,931,713, forward strand.
TAGTGGATCCTGCTAATCACCCGACCTTTGCTTCCTCAGGTGCGGTTGCCGCGAAGGACGACCTCGGACAGGTGTGGTGGGCATCGTTGGGTCTGCAGGGCGTGCCGAGTGTCCAGTTGCTGCTCTACCATCTCGCTGGCTCGTGGCGGTCACGCATGCTACGGTAACGACCACCACCACGACCCTTTCAACGCCTGGCTATGCTTTCACCCTCCTCACCTGGTGTACACCCCACCCCGCACGCGGTCTCTGTCACACCAACTACATCGGTGCAGGGGCCAGTCGCCGTACCACGGGGGAGGGGAGTGTGATGCCGCCGCCTGGGTTTGCCATGCTGCCGCGACCGACTTCGTGTGCCCGAAGAGCTCGCCCCTGGACCTCCCACCGTACCTAGGATGTCTGTGCCGCTGGTCCGTCCACCTGGACCGCCTGTACAGCCTGCCGTACCTGCCGTAACTGCCCACCCCGCTGTTCACGGACGTGACGTTGCCGGACCACTGCTGCCGTTCCTGTACCTGCTCCTGCCGTCTCTACTGCTGTTCCTGTGATGCCTGCACCTGCTGACGTTGTTCCTGTTCGTGGCGCCGCTGCTCCGATGCCGATCTGTTCGGACAGGTGCGTCCGCCCTGTTGCTTCGGCAACAGCAGCCCCGGCTCCGCCCTGGATGACAGATCTGACATCGGTCCTGAGGAGGTTGACGAAGAAGAAGAAGAAGAGGAGGTGTCGTCGTCGTCTTCATCGTCTTCTTCGTCGTCGTCGTCGTCTGCCGCCTCTTCCCCTTCTTCTTCTAAGGCTCCCCCGCCTAAGAAGAAGAAGGTCGCCTCCCCCCCCCCCCCCCCCCCTAAGAAGTCTCCTTCGGGAGCTTCTAAGGGCCCGTCTCGCTCCGGTGAGAGACGGGGGGTTCTTCCGCTGGTCACCCTGCTCCTTCGGGGGCAGGACCCGTCTCTTCTTCCGCAAGGAAGAAGACTACGGGGACCAGAGGAGTGCCGGCTAACACCGGCACTTCCTCACCTGCTGTTAGTGGTTCGCCACGGCAGCAGGGTCCGTCTCGGCCTCTCGTTCGCGAGAGGTACCGAAGTGTACGGTCGCCTACCAGCGACCGTGCAGCTAGGAACCAGACCTCTGAGCCAGCTCAGCGTCAGTTCACGGCACGGAGCGGAAGACTGTGACAGTCGTTCACGCGACTCTCACCAGACCAGCTCTCGCTCTCGCGGCGAGCAGCTGGCTACCCGGGCGGATGTGACGGTCCACGACCGGCCACGGGCTGAGGCTGGGAAGAGGTCCCCCCGTTCGCACAACCAGCCACGGCTGTTGCCAGCGACCGTGACGCGCCATGAGGATACGCACCGGTCTCACCGTGACAGTGGAGCTCGCCGGTCGCCTGACCGTCACTCTCACAGAGAGCGATCAGGTACGGCGACCAGCACCAGCTCCTCTGACACGAGACCTGGGGCCGCTGTTCTCGGTCCAGCCCGTTCTCCACAGCGAGACGGCTCGACTAGGCCTGCAGCTCGATCGCCACCGCGGGTTTGACGATCGCCTGCAGTCTTCCAAGCCCGCTGGTTCTTGCCAGCGAGCGAGGAGGGAGCGTTAGGTCTGCCTCTCCCATACCTTCAACCTCCTCGGGTTACACCGGGAGAGCGAGGTATTGAGGATGTGATCGTGAGGGGTGCGCCCCTCAGGATCCCACCACGACGTCCTACGTACCCAGCACGGTTCTCGGACCGGCCAGGTCGTATCCACAAGTGGCTGGAGGAGACCGAGAGGGGGCTGTCCGCTGTTCCCCCCCTCGAGGGGGGAGGGTCTCGGGAGATGCTCCTGTTCGAGGGACTGGATGGTCCTAACTCCGCAGGACGCAGTAACTCCTGAGATCCAGAGGAACTTTGCCGAGGTAATTGCGCTGATTCGTCAGCACAACAACCTCGCGGAGGATCGCCCGCGTCCCCACCCATCCGAGCCCAACGTCCCGGCCGGCTCGAGTCGTTCTGGGGCCCGAAGAGGGAACCCAGACCGACGGTGGGTTTGCCGCGTTCCGATCTTGCCGACTCGTGCTGGACCAGGTAGAATCTCTTGTCTCCGGGCAAGACGGTTCTCTCAAGGTCTGGCAGATCGAGCAAGCTGCTTCCACCTCCTCTGCTGCGACAGCGGCGTTTTTACGTGCCATCTGAGGACCCGATGCCGCCCAAACAGGTGAACCCGGAGTTAGCCAGGCTGACTCCGGGTGGGTCTCTGCAGCAGCTCCTGTCCGAGAACCTATGGTTCTCGCAGCAAGAGGCACTCGGCCTGGAATCGACTGCCATGGCAGCTTTCCAGGCCGTCTCCTGGTTAGATCTGTGGTCCCTCACAAGTATCTAAGGTCGCAGCCAACTCCGGGGGAATTTTCTCCCGAAGATGACTCGGCCTTTAGGTACTTTGCCATCTGGGGGAAGAGCCATCTCCTTCCTTGCCCCCACCAATAGCGGTGAACCTGTGGGCCAACCTGGTTCTCCGACGCAGGACGCTGTCCTTACTCGGGTTTCCAAGGGCTGGCTGGGCGTGAAGCGGTCATTGGGACTGACGCAACGGAACCGCTTTACGGAGTTCCACGTCTCTCCTTCCCAGGAGGAGATGGTGGACGCCTAGCGGTGGACAGTACGGCGCAATCTGACGACAGTGACCGTCTGGTTCACCGCATGCAGTCTCGAAGGCTTCTGGGCAGCCTCGGACTGCGGCCAAGCCAAAGAGCTCGGCTAGCGCTTCCTCGGTGGCTAAGGCGGTAGTCGCGTCGAAGCCCCGGGGAAAGACTCTGTCTTCTTCGACTTCTACAAAGGGGACCGTTAACCAGCCCTCCTTCTCCCGAGGAGGCTCTGGGAAGAAGTCGAAGAAAGGGGGGAAACGCTAGGGACGGCGTTCCCCCTCACCTGCTGCCGGAAGTGGGGGGGTGCCTGCCAGCCATTGGGCAACTTGGCAGCGCTACGGCGCCGAGACCTGGATTGTAGATGTCCTTCGGGAGGGATATCTATTACCCTTCGAATCTCGGCCACCCCTCACCTCCAACCCGGTCCAACAGCAGTCGTACGTTCCAGGGTCATCGAAGGACGTAGCATTGAGACAGGAGATCAAGACCATGCTGAGCAAGAGAGCTGTAGAAATCGTCACGGATCAGTCCACCGGGCTTTTACAGTCGACTCTTCCTGGTGGAAAAGTCTACGGGAGGCTGGCGCCCGGTGATAGATCTCTCTCCTCTGAACCGGTTTGTTCGCCAGACCCGGTTCACGATGGAGACGGCACGTTCCGTGCTCGACTCCATCAGGGAGAACGATTTCATGCTTTCAGTGGACTTGAAGGATGCGTATTTCCAAATACCCATTCATCAGTCCTCCAGAAAGTACCTCCGCTTCATCCTCGATGGGACGGTGTACCAGTTCAGGGCACTTTGCTTCGGTCTCTCAACCGCCCCACAGGTGTTCACGCGAGTGTTCACTCTGGTGTCTGCTTGGGCCCATTCGCACGGGATACGTCTTGATGAGGTATCTCGACGATTGGTTAGTCCGTGGCGGAAGCTCCCGCTCGCAGTTGCTACAGGACAGGGATCGACTGCTCGAGTTCTGTCGCGATCTGGGGATCGTTGTGAACTTCGAAAGTCCGATCTCGAGCCCAAGCAGAGGATGAAGTACCTGGGTATGCTGATCGACACGGTAGCAGGGCGAGTCTTCCCCGCAGACTCGCGGATCAGCAGATTCAGGGAGGACAAGCCAACCAGTTCCTGTCTCGGCAGGAACAGGTAAGCTCAGCGATGGCAAGTCGTGATCGGACACCTGTCGTCACTCGAGAGTTAGTCCCTCACGGGCGTCTTCACCTGCGGTCTCTCCAGTGGAGACTAAAGGAGAGTTGGTCACAGGCGACGGATCCCCCAAGCTTTCCAGTGTCACTGACACCGGAGGTGAGGCAGGACCTAGCCTGGTGGCTGGACGACAGGAACCTCTTAAGAGGAGTTGCCTCTGCGCACTCCCCCCCCGGACATGCAGCTGTTCTCAGACGCATCGACCGAGGGATGGGGCGCACACCTGGAGGAGTTGCTGACTTCAGGAGTGTGGGACGAGAACGACAAGCACCTTCACATCAATGTACTGGAACTCAAGGCAGCGTTCCTCGCTCTCCAAGAGTTCCAGGACCGCTTGATGGGACACTCAGTGGTGTTGATGTGCGACAACACCACGGTAGTGGCCTACGTCAACAAACAGGGGGGCCTAGTGTCTCTCCCGTTGTACCAGTTGACTCGGCAGGTGCACGAGTGGGCCGAGGCACACTCAATAGAGCGTTTCGGCACGCTACATTCCAGGGAAGAGGAATGTAGTAAACAGACACGCTCAGCCGTCGGGATCAGGTGATAGGGACCGAGTGGTCTCTACACCAGGACGTGGCGAAAGGCTCTTCGACCTGTGGGGGCGACCAGTCGTGGATCTGTTCGCCACCCCGGCACAACAGAAAAGCTTCAGGTTTTCTGTCTCAGCCGTGGCCGGACCCATGGGCAGCTGCAGAGGACGCTCTTCACCCCACCCGTGGGACAACCTCTTCGTCTATGCCTTTCCCCCTCCGTTCAGGCTGATTTCGCAGGTGATCAGTCGAGCACTGGTCACCCCGAATCTCAGGATGATCCTGGTGGCTGTGGCCATTTGGTATCGGACCTGCTGGCTCTTCTCGCAGGAGACCGAGAGATTGATTTCCCCCTTGGCACAACCTTCTCGCCCAGCCACACGTCGAGCGGTACACCGAGCAGTCCAGTCCCTACGACTTCACGGCTGGCTGTTATCCACCATCTCTTGCGAACGAGAGGCTTTTCTCGTAGCGCAGCAACAGAGATGGCTGGAAACGTCCGTCATCCTCTGCAGCTGTGTACCAGGGGAAGTGGGCCGTCTTCTGTGGTGGTGTCGTAGACGGGGTCTATCTCCTCTCAGAGCCACTCTTCAGCAGGTAGCGGATTTCCTCGTTTTTCTCGCCGAGAGAAGCTCCTCTCATCCCCACAGTCAAAGGATACAGAGCCGCCCTGGCCTCTCGTCCTGAAACTGAGGGGATTGGACATCTCGAACTCGTTTCGAGATCTCCTTGCTTATGGGAGGACTTCGAAAGGTCTTGCCACCCAGGGAACTCAGGCCCCCTGCGTGGATGTGACTCTCGTCCTTAGGAGTTTGACTCGAACGCCGTTCGAGCCACTCCGAGAGTCGTCAGACAGGGATCTGACCCTCAAGACCCTCTTCTTGCTGGCCCTGGCATCGGCGAAGAGAGTAGGGGAACTTCATGGTCTTTCCTATGATGTACGACACTCCAGGGATGGGGATCTGTGACGCTCGATTTCGTCCCGAACTTCGTTGCGAAGACTCAGAAACCGTCGGTCCCTGACGACAGGCTCGAGTCCTTCACGATTCCCTCCCTAATGGACTTCACCGATAATGATGCGGATGAGATGCTGCTTTGTCCTGTGGAGGGCGCTACGGCGCTATCTGAAGAAAACTCGACACCTCAGGCCTGAGTGTCGGACTGCCTCTTCATTAGCACCGGGGTAACCAAGAAAGAAGTATCCAAGAACACTCTTTCATTCTGGCTGCGTGAGGTCATCAGAGGGCGTATGAGGCTGATGGTAGTGACGACATCCGTACGTCCCGTCCGAGAGCTCACGAAGTCAGAAGTATTGGCCCCTCGTTGGCGTTTCGTAAGAACTTCTCCGTGGCGCAGGTCCTGAAGGCAGGGGTCTGGTCTAACCAGACTACCTTTACGTCCTTCTACCTTCGGGATATTGCCCACAGGTCCTTGTGGATACCTTTTCCTTGGGACCCGTGGTGGCTGCTCACAAGTTGTGTAGCTAACCCAGACCCTCGCAGGCTGAAACAGCATCGAGTCCTGGTGTGACTGTGTGGATGGATGTGTGGAGTGGTGAGTGACTGGCTCCCTCTTCCCATCTTTTTTCCTCCTCCTCTACCTGTGGGCAGAGGGCCACGGTCGTCACTACGCTAGATGAGGACGAGATCAGGTGAGCTATATGACAGAGCCCCCATCCTATCCCTTTCCACTAGGGATAGGAGCAGAATATCCACCACTTCCTCCTACAAGGGGGGTGGAAGTGGATGCCTACAGAGTCAAACCCATGACTTTATATTTGCTCCTGTACAGGAACAAGTTCTTACATTGCTGTACGAAGAGATACGCTTGCCTCTCTCTTAGTACTCGGATCCATAGGTCTGACCATTGATCCTGCGGTGCACACCCCGATCAATCGGACAGAGGCTTGGATCCCTCCCTCGCTCTTACGACCAGGGAGACTTCCAAGGTTGGGCGAACACCAGTCTGTTCACAAAAGACTCAGATTCCTCCACCAAGAAGTGAGTCTTCCTATTGTAAAAGGACCGAAGGTTTGTATGCCGTGTCGGAACAAATGACAATTTGTCCAAAATTGCATTTTTCCTAACTATACAAACCTGAGGTCCTTTTACACATAGTCCCCACCTCATGCCACCCCTCACTCTGCGTTTTTGCTTGGGCCAAAAGCAAAAGTGATTTGTTTACCTCCCAGTCGCGCGCGCGCGCCTGTCGACAAGCAGAACTACCGAACCCCTTGTTCGCTAAGCTTACGACCTATCCAGCTGCGCTAGTACCTTCCTATTGTAAAAGGACCTCAAGGTTTTTGTATTAAGTTAGGAAAATGCAATTTTGGACAAATTGTCATTTCACCTCTTTTATTTTGCTTTTCCTT
>NC_087208.1:28938939-29051439 GCF_015104395.2 Macrobrachium nipponense
AGAAGGTCCCGAAGGAGCCTTCTTAGGGGGGAAAACCCGGGTTACCAGCTGGTCGCTGCAAGAGCGGCCGCTGGCCTGGCAAGAGTCACCTGAGCGTCTCTCACCAGCCTTCTGCTCGTGCCGCGTCTTGGCGCCGAGCGAACTCTGGCGCCGAAACTTGCTGCACGGTCTCCGAGGGAGAACGTACAATCGGGATCTCTCGCGAACGAGAGACCGAGCGGAACCTGACGTAGCGGCATCGCGCTAGCACCAGGCGAGGAAGTACCAGAGCTAACCGATACTCCTCTGGTCCCCGTCTATCTCTTCCTTACGGAAGGGGAGACGGGCCCCGCTCCCGAAGGAGCAGGAGGACCAGCAGAAGGACCCCCCCCCCCGTCCACCGGGGTGGGACGGGCCCTTAGAAGTTCCCGAAGGAGACTTCTTAGGGGGGAAGGCAGCCTTCTTCATTCTTCGGCTTATGGGCCTTGGAAGTCGAAGGGGAAGAGGCAGCAGCAGACAATGAAGACGAAGATGACAGCTTCCTCTTCCTCCTCTCCTCGTCAGCTCACGCAGGACAGTCGTCAGGTCCTCCATCCAGGCCGGAGCGGGGCTATTGCCGAAGCAACACGGCCCGACTGCACCTGTCCGGAAGGACCTGGGACTGGGGAAGACACCGTGGGCAGGACAATCATGGACAGGCTCAGGAACCAGGAGCGACAGGAACAGCAACCAGCTCAGGAGCGCAGGAACAGCGGCAGCGGTAGACCCAGAAGGGACAGCCAAGCCAACAGCGGGAATCACATCAGCGGAGGTACGGCAGGCCCAGCGATCGCCCTCGTAGAATCAGGCAGCCAGCGGAATCTGGGTACTGTCGGCCGGTCCAGGGGCGAGCTGCGGTGGAACAGCGGAAGTCTGGGGCAGGCAACACGAAGACAGGCGGCGCGGCAACTCCCCTCGGTACGGCGGCGGCCCTAGTAGCGGCAGACGGCGGCGGGCCCTAGTAGCGGCAGACGGCGGCGGCCTAGTAGCGGCAGACGGCGGCGGCCCTAGTAGCGGCAGACGGCGTCACCGACACAGCATGGGGAGTGTAGACCAGGATGGGGGGGGGGGGGGGGGAGGGGAGCAGCATAAGCGGCCGTGGTAGTAGTGGAGACCGCCCCAGACCTCGCTAGACGCTGCAGCAGCCCGTGGATGCTAGGCACGCCCTGCCACCGCGGTGGTCCATACCTGTCCAAGGTCGTCTCCCACGGATGTAGCACCTGCGGTAACATAGATAGATTAGTAAGAGGGTTCCCTCACGCACGGGGGAAGACATGCCCCACCCCGAACGCAAGGAAGACCCCAAATACAAAATACAACGAAGAAGCTGAGCGGGGGGCAGGAAGAAGACGAAGAATCGGATACCAAGGGAGTCGCGGGAGAGCTTTCCGACGACTTCCTGGCAGACCTTCGCTTCCCCTACCCCCGCACAGCAGTGAAAAGTAATATGAAAATGAAACAGAATACTGCCCTTGCGATTCACTTCATAGAACTTAAAGGGGAAAAGGATCAATTCCCGGGTAAAGAACGGAAACTTGATCCAAATAATATGATGCTATCATAAAATATATATGAAATGAAACGAATACTGCACTTGCGATTTCCCACTTTTTCACATAAAAAATATCGTAAGGGATCAATTCCCGGGTAAGAACGAAATTGATCCAAATTAAATTTCATGCAAATAATAAATTAAAATGAAAAGAATATTGCAATTGCGAATCCACTTCATTGCATTCTATATACAAAATAAAAGGCTCGTGTTGAGCGCAATCACATCTCGGTAACGAACGCACAGGGCAAAAATATAATGAAAAGAGTACTTACATTTTTCAATTACACACTTTCGCCCAAAATACATGACTCGGCGCGAGAGCGCCCGCCCTCGGCACCGAGACATAATTCAAGGGTTCAATTCATGAACAGAGAGGAAATCGCCGCATCTACGGCGATAGCTCCATGTTGGTTCATAATTAAGTAATGAAAATGAAAACAGTGTAGTTACAGTTTTCATTTTCAAGTCAAACAAACCATTAGTAGAAAACACATATAAAGCATACGACGATGAGCAAGGGCAGAGAGCGATGACGAACACGTCCTTCACACCCGCGGCCGAAAGCAAAAGTGATTTGTTTACCTCCCAGCGCGCGGCGCGCGACTGTCGGACAAGCAGTTAACTACGTTCTCCCCTTGTTCGAAGCTTACGACCGTTCCAGCTGCCGTAGCTACTTCCTATTGTTAAAGGACCGATGGTTTGTATTACGTATCGGAACAAGAGAGGAAATCGCCGCATCTACGGCGATAGCTCCCATGTTGGTTCATAATTAAGTAATGAAAATGAAAACAGTGTACTTACAGTTTCATTTTCAAGTCAACAAACCATTAGTAGAAAAACACAATATAAACAAAGCATACGACGATGAAGCGGGCAGAGAGCGATGACGAACACGTCCTTCACACCCGCGGCCGAAAGCAAAAAGTGATTTGTTTACCTCCCAGTCGCTGGCGCCGGAACTGTCGGACAAGCAGTTAACTACCGTTCTCCCCTTGTTCGAAGCTTACGACCGTTCCAGCTGCCGCTAGCTACTTCCTATTGTTAAAGGACCGATGGTTTGTATTACGTATCGGAACAAGTGAATTTTATAACTAGGTAAAGTTAAAACACTCAAATTCATGAAACCACAAAAAACATAGCCAGTAGGGATCCAAAATTCTCTTTGGGAGTAACATGTTAAAAGAGGTTGCATATCAACTCCTGCAAATAAATCTGATGAAACTGCAATGTTAGTAATATGATGGAGAGTAAATAGAATAAATTACTTTGATAAAAATTACTATGATAAATGAGAAAAATAGAAACTATGAAAAAAAAAACATAGTAAATGAATAAATATGACAATTTGTCCAAAATTGCATTTTTCCTAATATACAAACATGAGGTCCTTTTACAATAGGAAGGTACTAGCGGCAGCTGGATAGGTCGTAAGCTTTCGAACAAGGGGTTCGGTAGTTAACTGCTTGTCCGACAGGCGCGCGCGCGCGACTGGGAGGTAAACAAATCACTTTGCTTTTGGCCCAAGCAAAAACTGCAGAGTGAGGGGTGGCATGAGGTGGGACTATGTGTTAAAAGGACTCAGGTTTGTATAGTTAGGAAAAATGCAATTTTGGACAAATTGTCATTTGTTCCGACACGGCATACAAAACCTTCGGTCCTTTTACAATAGGAAGACTCACTTCTTGGTGGGAGGAATCTGAGTCTTTTTGTGAACAGACTGGTGTTCGCCCAACCTTGGAATGCCTCCTGGTCGTAAGAGCGAGGGAGGGATCCAAGCCTCTGTCGATTGATCGGGGTGGTGCACCGCAGGATCAATGGTCAGACCTCTGGGACCGAGTACTAAGAGAGAGGCAAGCGTATCTCTTCGTACCAGCAATGTAAGAACTTGTTCCTGTACAGGAGCAAATATAAAGTCATGGGTTTGACTCTTGTAGGCATCCACTTCCCCCCCTTGTAGGAGGAAGTGGTTGGATATCTGCTCCTATCCTAGTGAAAGGGATAGGATGGGGGCTCTGTCATATAGCTCACCTGCATCTCGTCCTCATCCAGCGTAGTGACGACGTGGCCCTCTGCCCACAGGTAGAGGAGGAGGAAAAGATGGGAAGAGGGAGCCACCAGTCACTCACTCACTCACACATCCATCCACACAGTCACACCAGGACTCGATGCTGTTTCAGCCTGCGAGGGCTGGGTTAGCTACACAACTTGTTGAGCAGCCACCACGGGTCCCAAGGAAAAGGTATCCAAGGACCTGTGGGCAATATCCCGAAGGTAGAGACTAAGTAGTCTGGTTAGACCAGACCCCTGCCTCAGGACCTGCGCCACGGAGAATAAGTTCTACGAAACGCCAACGAGGGGCCAATACTTCTGGACTTCGTGAGCTCTCGGACAGGACGTACGGATGTCGTCACTACCATCAGCCTCATACTCCCTCCTGATGACCTCAACGCAGCCAGAATGAAGATTGTTCTTGGATACTTCTTTCTTGGGTACCCCACCCCGTGCTAACGAAGAGGCGTCGACACTCAGGCCTGAGGTGTCGAGTTTTCTTCAGATAGCGCCGTAGCGCCCTCACAGGACAAAGCAGCATCTCATCCACATCATTATCGGTGAAGTCCATTAGGGAGGAACGTGAAGGACTCGAACCTGTCGTCAGGGACCGACGGTTTCGAGTCTTCGCAACGAAGTTCGTGGGACAAAATCGAGCGTCACAGATCCCCATCCCCTGGAGTGTCGTACATCATAGGAAAGACCATGAAGTTCCCCTACTCTCTTCGCCGATGCCAGGGCCAGCAAGAAGAGGGTCTTGAGGGTCAGATCCCTGTCTGACGACTCTCGGAGTGGCTCGAAAACGGCGTTTCGAGTCAAACTCCTAAGGACGAAGAGTCACATTCCCAACGCAGGGGGGCCTTGGAGTTCCCTGGGTGGCAATACCTTTCGCAAAAGCTCCTCATAAACGCAAGGTAGATCTGCGAAGCGATGTTCTAGATGTCCAGTCCCCTCAGTTTAGGACGAGCGCCAGTGCTGGCTCTATATCCTTTAACTGTGGGTACCGAGAGGAGCTTCTCTCGGCGAGAAAAAACAAGGAAATCGCTACCTGCTGAAGAGTGGCTCTGAGAGGAGATAGAACCCCGTCTACGACACCAACCACAGAAGACGGCCCACTTCCCCTGGTACACAGCTGCAGAGGACTGACGGACGTTTCCAGCCATCTCTGTTGCTGCGCTACGAGAAAAGCCTCTCGTTCGCAAGAGATGTGGATAACAGCCAGCCGTGAAGTGCGTAGGGACTGGACTGCTCGGTGTACCGCTCGACGTGTGGCTGGGCGAGAAGGTTGTGCCAAGGGGAATCTCTCTCGGTTCTCCTGCGAGAAGAGCCAGCAGGTCCGGATACCAAATGGCCTGTGGCCATTTGGGAGCCACCAGAATCATCCTGAGATTCGGGGTGACCAGTGCTCGACTGATCACCTTGCGAATCAGGCCTGAACGGGGGAAAGGCATAGACGAAGAGGTTGTCCCACGGGTGTTGAAGAGCGTCCTCTGCAGCTGCCCATGGGTCCGGCACGGCTGAGAAGAAAACCTGAAGCTTTCTGTTGTGCCGGGTGGCGAACAGATCCACGACTGGTCGCCCCCACAGGTCGAAGAGCCTTTCCGCCACGTCCTGGTGTAGAGACCACTCGGTCCCTATCACCTGATCCCGACGGCTGAGCGTGTCTGCTACTACATTCCTCTTCCCTGGAATGTAGCGTGCCGACAGCTCTATTGAGTGTGCCTGGGCCCACTCGTGCACCTCCGAGTAACTGGTACAACGGGAGAGACACTAGGCCCCCCGTTTGTTGACGTAGGCCACTACCGTGGTGTGTCGCACATCAACACCACTGAGTGTCCCATCAAGCGGTCCTGGAACTCTTGGAGAGCGAGGAACGCTGCCTTGAGTTCCAGTACATTGATGTGAAGGTGCTTGTCGTTCTCGTCCCACACTCCTGAAGTCAGCAACTCCTCCAGGTGTGCGCCCCATCCCTCGGTCGATGCGTCTGAGAACAGCTGCATGTCCGGGGGGGGAGTGCGCAGAAGGGGGGGCACTCCCTCTTAAGAGGTTCCTGTCGTCCAGCCACCAGGCTAGGTCCTGCCTCACCTCCGGTGTCAGTGACACTGGAAAGCTTGGGGGATCCGTCGCCTGTGACCAACTCTCCTTTAGTCTCCACTGGAGAGACCGCAGGTGAAGGACGCCCGTGAGGGACTAACTTCTCGAGGTGACGGACAGGTTTGTACGATCACGACTTGCCACGCTGAGCTACCTGTTCCTGCCGAGACCAGGAACTGGTGGCTGCCTCCCTGAATCTGCTGATCCGCGAGTCTGCGGGGAAGACTCGCCCTGCTACCGTGGTCGATCAGCATACCCAGGTACTTCACCTCTGCTTGGGCTCGAGATCAGACTTTTCGAAGTTCACAACGATCCCCAGATCGCGACAGAACTCGAGCAGTCGATCCCTGTCCTGTAGCAACTGCGAGCGGGAGCTCGCCAGGACTAACCAATCGTCGAGATACCTCATCAGACGTATCCCGTGCGAATGGGCCCAAGCAGACACCAGAGTGAACACTCGCGTGAACACCTGTGGGGCGGTTGAGAGACCGAAGCAAAGTGCCCTGAACTGGTACAACCGTACCCGTCGAGGATGAAGCGGAGGTACTTTCTGGAGGACTGATGAATGGGTATTTGGAAATACGCATCCTTCAAGTCCACTGAAAGCATGAAATCGTTCTCCCTGATGGAGTCGAGCACAGAACGTGCCGTCTCCATCGTGAACCGGGTCTGGCGAACAAAACCGGTTCAGAGGAGAGAGATCTATCACCGGGCGCCAGCCTCCCGTAGACTTTTCCCCACCAGGAAGAGTCGACTGTAAAAGCCTGGGGTGACTGATCCGTGACGATTTCTACAGCTCTCTTGCTCAGCATGGTCTTGATCTCCTGTCTCAATGCTACGTCCTTCGATGACCCTGGAACGTACAACTGCTGTTGGACCGGGTTGGAGGTGAGGGTGGGCCGAGATTCGAAGGTAAAATAGATATCCCTCCCGAAGGACATCTACAATCCAGTCTCGGCGCCGTAGCGCTGCCAAGTTGCCCAATGGCTGGCCAGGCACCCCCCCACTTCCGGCAGCAGGTGAGGGGGAACGCCGTCCCTAGCGTTTCCCCCCTTTCTTCGACTTCTTCCCAGAGCCTCCTCGGGAGAAGGAGGGCTGGTTACGGCTCCCCTTTGTAGAAGTCGAAGAAGACAGAGTCTTTCCCCACCGGGGCTTCGACGCGACTACCGTCTTAGCCACCGAGGAAGCGCTAGCCAAGCTACTTTGGCTTGGCCGCAGTCCGAGGCTGACCAGAAGCCTTCGAGACTGCCTGGTGAACCAGACGGTCACTGTCGTCAGTGCGCCGTCTGTCCACCGCAGCGTCCACCATCTCTCCTGGAAGAGAGACGTGGAACTCCGTAAAGGTCCGTTGCGTAGTCCCAATTTGCCCGCTTCACGCCCAGCCGCCCTGGGAAACCCGAGGTTTAAAGGGACAGCGTCCCTGCGGTCGGAGAAACCAGGTTGGCCCAACAGCGTTCACCGTCGGCGTGGGGCAAGGAAGGAGATGGCTCTTCCCCCAGACTGGCAAAGTCTCCTAAAGGCCGAGTCATCTTCGGGAGAAATTCCCCCGGAGTTGGCTGCGACCTTAGATACTGTGAGGGACCACAAATCTAACCAGGAGACGGCCTGGAAAGCTGCCATGGCAGTCGATTCCAGGCCGAGTGCCTCTTGCTGCGAGAACCATAGGTTCTCGGACAGGAGCTGCTGCAGAGACACACCCGGAGTCAGCCTGGCTAACTCCGGGTTCACCTGTTTGGGCGGCATCGGGTCCTCAGATGGCACGTAAAAACGCCGCTGTCGCAGCAGCGGAGGAAGCAGCTTGCTCGACCTGCCAGACTTGAGAGAACCGTCTTGTCCGGAGACAAGAGATTCTACCTGGTCCAGCAAGCTCGGAACACGGCAAACCCACCGTCGGTCTGGGTTCCCTCTTCGGGCCCCAGAACGACTCGAGCCGGGACGTGGGCTCGGATGGTGGGAGCGGCGATCCTTCCCCGAGGTCGTTGTGCTGACGAATCAGCGCAATTACCTCGGCAAAGTTCCTCTGGATCTCAGGAGTTACTGCGTCCTGCGGAGTAGGACCATCCAGTCCCTCGAACAGGAGCATCTCCCGAGACCCTCCCCCTCGAGGGGGGGAACAGCGACAGACCCCTCTCGGTCTCCTCCAGCCACTTGTGCATACGACCTGGCCGGTCCGAGAACCGTGCCTGGTACGTAGGCGTCGTGGTGGGATCCTGATGGGCGCACCCCTCACGATCACTCCTCAATACCTCGCCCCTCCGGTGTAACCCGAGGAGGTTGAAGGTATGGGAGAGCAGACTAACGCGTCCCTCCTCGCTCGCTGGCAGAACCAGCGGGCTTGGAAGACTGCAGGCGATCGTCAACCCGCGGTGGCGATCGAGCTGCAGGCCTAGTCGAGCCGTCTCGCTGTGGAGAACGGCTGGACCGAGAACAGCGGCCCCGGTCTCGTGTGTCAGAGGAGCTGGTGCTGGTCGCCGTACCCGATCGCTCTCTGTGAGAGTGACGGTCAGGCGACCGGCGAGCTCCACTGTCACGGTGAGACCGGTGCGTATCCTCACGGCGCGTCACGTCGCTGGCACCAGCCGTGGCTGGCGCCGGCGAACGGGGGGACCTCTTCCCAGCCTCAGCCCGTGGCCGGTCGTGGACCGTCACGTCCGCCCGGGTAGCCAGCTGCTCGCCGCGAGAGCGAGCGTGTCTGGTGAGAATCGCGTGAACGACTGTCACCAGTCTTCCGCTCCGTGCTGTGAAACCTGACGCTGAGCTGGCTCAGAGGTCTGGTTCCTAGCTGCACGGGGGGTCGCTGGTAGGCGACCGTACACTCGGTACCTCTCGCGAGCGGGAGGCCGAGACGGACCCTGCTGCCGTGGTCGAACCCACTAACAGCAGGTGAGGAAGTGCCGGTGTTAGCCGGCACTCCTCTGGTCCCCGTAGTCTTCTTCCTTGCGGAGAAGAAGAGACGGGTCCTTGCCCCCGAAGGAGCAGGGTGACCAGCGGAAGAACCCCCCGTTCTCACCGGAGCGAGACGGGCCCTTAGAAGCTCCCAGAAGGAGACTTCTTAGGGGGGGGGGGAGGCGACCTTCTTCTTCTTAGGCGGGGGAGCTTAGAAGAAGAAGGGGAAAGAGGCGGCAGACGACGACGACGACGAAGAAGACGATGAAGACGACGACGACACCTTCCTCCTCTTCTTCTTCTTCTTCGTCAACCTCCTCAGGACCGATGTCAGATCTGTCATCCAGGGCGGAGCCGGGGCTGCTGTTGCCGCAGCAACAGGCCCGGACGCACCTGTCTGAACAGATCGGCATCGGGAGCAGTGGCGCCACGAACAGGAACAACGTCAGCAGGTGCAGGCATCACAGGAACAGCAGTGGAGACGGCAGGAGCAGGTACAGGAACGGCAGCAGTGGTCGGCAACGTCACGTCCGTGAACAGCGGCTGGGCAGGTACGGGCAGGTACGGCAGGCTCACCAAGTGGCAAAGGCTGGTTACAAGGCGGCCAGGTGGACGGACCAGCACAGACATCCTAGGTACAGGTGGGAGGTCCAGGGGCAAGCTCTTCGGGCACAAGAAGTCCGGTCGCGGCAGCACGGCAAACCCAGGCGGCGGGCATCACACTCCCCCGTGGTACGGCGACTGGCCCCTGCACCGATGTAGTTGGTGTGACAGAGACCGCGTGCGGGGTGTACACCAGGTGAGGAGGTGAAGCATAGCCAGGTGTTGAAAGGGTCGTGGTGGTGGTCGTTACCGTAGCATGCGTGACCGCCACAGAGCCAGCGAGATGGTAGAGCAGCCCCTGGACAACTCGGCACGCCCTGCAGACCCAACGATGCCCACACCTGTCCGAGGTCGTCCTTCGCGGCAACCGCACCTGAGGAACGCAAAGGTCGGGTGATTAGCAGGATCCTCTACCCGCTCGCGCGAAGACGAACGGATAGAGGACCCAGAGTACAACTCGACATCGGGGTATCTCGCGCCCTCCTCCACACTCGACAGGTCGGGTGAGGAGAAGGACCTAGAAACCCCCCCCCGAAGGGGAAGGCGCCAAATGTGGGAGCTGAGCGGGCGGCAGGAAAGAAGACGAAGTGTCCGTAACCAAAGGAGTCGCGGGAGAGCTTTCCGACGACTCCTTTGCAGGCCTTCGCTTCTTCCTACCTTCGTACAAGCCCCACTGTCGCTCAGACAATTACAACCCACGTACAACGAGGGCTCGGCTCGGGTGCACTCGCGCCCCCGACACGAGCGCACAAGACATGTGGATCAATTTCAGGGAAGGAGCGGAACTTTCCGCATTTACGCCCTTCGGTACCCGGGCACAATCTCCGGGGGGTAGCGAGGCGTGGAGACTCCATGATTGATCAACAATACAATTCACAATGGATGAAAAAAGAGGAAATGATTGTACTTACAATTATGATTCATACACAAACACAACCAAATACTCAAAGAAAGCAAACGACGAGAAGCGGGCAGAGAGCGTCGAACACACACGTCCACTCGCTGTGAGGCCGAAAGCAAAAGTGGTTTACCTCCCAGTCGCGCGCGCGCGCCTGTCGGACAAGCAGTTAACTACCGAACCCCTTGTTCGAAAGCTTACGACCTATCCAGCTGCCGCTAGTACCTTCCTATTGTAAAAGGACCGAAGGTTTGTATGCCGTGTCGGAACAATTTAAAAACCAGCACTGGCTAGTTCACAAATTTACTCATCCTACAGCAAACGCTACTCAAATGGAAAAAAACCAGTACTGTAGGACAGTGATATGTAAAATTTTGATAGAATGTACAAAGAAGGCAAACCATGGACAGAAGTTCATGGAATATAACAAAAAAGTTTAAGGGCTAAAACTTGAGATTTAGGTAAGCGAATAAATATTTCAGCTGAAGAAATATGAAAAAATTAAAAGATCTTAACAACAATTATCCAAAAAGATAAATACATTATCACTGTGTAAAAATAATATTACTAGCCTATGGTTAAATGATCTGATAAATGCCTTCAAAATGGTTACTAAGCATTAGTCTCAAGACAAAAGGAATAAAGCAAGACAACATAAAATACTCAAGAAATAGGCTATGCACCCAGTAAAGTTGTACATTAATGTCCGGGCTTTAAATCCCACACATAAGGGCAAAAGCCGGGCATTGTACAAAAGACCCCCATACACCCAAAGTGTGAGACCATGGGTTTAGGTAGCAGCCTAATTTACTAGATATAAAGTGTGTAGTGCTACTTAGTCAAGGTCCACCATTAACAGGTACCTAATAGACTAGCTACCTAGATCAAGCCAGAAATAAAGAAAAAAAAATATAGGTGTTTACTTCTATAGGCTAGCTAGGTAGGTATATTCTATCAATGAAAAACAAAAATCAACTGAAGCAATTTTGCAAATTAACAAAACTAAAATGAATAAAGAAAAAAAAATCTTGAACCCTAGAGTATAGCTACACATCAAGATATGAAATAAATTAAAAATCTTATGAGCGGGAGAAATAAGTTATTGGAGAAACCTGTAGTATATAACTAGCCTAATCGAGACTGAAAAACAGGCCTAGGCCTAAATAGGTACCTAGGTAGTACCTAGCCTAGTACTAAGTAGGGACACAAAGTGAACCGAAAGGGGTCAGAGAGAGCTTCAAAAGTTGACGGCTAGGAAGGTTAATGGCGACAATAAAAGTATATAAAAACGAACAATGCATAATATAACCACCGATCGATTCCCCAAGAACTTAGGTATACCTATTTACTACAACATAGGTAGCCAATGGGTCACCCCATTTACAAATAAGAATTTCGTCTACGGTAACTGAGGAACATCGTACACCAGGACTTGACCAGAACTTACATTCCCATAGGCGAGTTTATGTAAACCAGCCATGGCTAGGGCTGGTACACCCAGCAATCCTGTAATAATGGCCACACTGGGGAGAATCTCAAACCACATTTTCTTGTCAACCTACACCCAATTCAGAAATAAATAGACCGAACGTCTGTTAACTCAGCAGACGGTGTCTTTCTCGACCTACGTTCGAATCCTTCGTCTTTTACTAAAGAACTACAGAAGTCGTAGTTAGATTATCTAACTGGATTTTTTAAACAAACGAAAATTAAGATGAATATATGCTTTAATAATAAAAATAAATGATGTATAGTATTACACAGTTTTATTTCATAACCTTGAAATTTGCCATGATATGTATCTCTATAAGATTCGGACACGTCGTATTTTTCAGCTTAACCGGGATATAGCAAACGTACACATCCACAACAATTTTGCTAACTATATCCTAAAATAATTTCTAACCTTGAATAAACTGTGCAAAAGTAATGTAATGGGGCTATACAGAGTCATATCTACATCATTATAAATAAAAAAGACATTTTTTCCCTCGAAGAATTTTTTAAATTGGGTTTTAGTATTTCAAGTACTATATGCAGTATGGTACTTGTGACGATAAGCTTTTTCTACTTTGTACCTATGCCATGGAAATCATGAAATTATACAAGAAAATCTTAAATGAATTACGAAAAGTAGACAATCAAGTACACAGAACAATTCTGAAAGCACTAAGTCACACAGCAAGTTCCTGGTTCCTAAACGCTCACTCCACAAACACAGTTGCGGGCAGACTACACGGCGATGCAAAAACTTTATTTACTCCTACCCCAACTCCCTTTCATTTCCTCTTCTTTATAAGTGAGGCAGAGCCGTGTTACTTACCTTTGACATCCATCACTTTCCAGGTTAAGAACATTCTTGATTTTGAGGGCTATCCCTATATATTTTCCCAGTTTTCTTTTAGGGGATATCAGTGTCCCCAAATTAATAACCTTATCTGATTTTTGCAGCAATTTACACGTGAATAAATGTTCGGTGGTGTCCTCCTTCACTCTACATATTTCACAGACCTCGTCCTTAAATTTGCCCCGGAAGTTAGCCTTTAAGTTCAACATATTCAGTCTGGCTTTCATTATGATACATGAAATCCTTTGCATCCAGTTCCCTTATGTACTTGTTTTCCTCGAAGTCGTCTATGAATCTCATTTCTCTTTTCTCTCAGAGTCTCTTGGATATCTTGATTAATTTTTAACTTTATTTCCTTTTTCAGTGCTGATTGGGATATTCTCTTGGTCCCTTAATTTGTATATAATTTTTGGTGCATATGTTCACCACGCTTTTGTCCAACCTTGCCCATATGTGGCTCTTAACTGATCTTCAACTATTCTTTTACTAATCTTTTCTCCTCCGAATTTATTATGTTGTGGAAAAGCATTATTTTCTTATAATCAATTCTGTAGGCTACTGGCCATATGCCGGACTCAGCTATAATTCCCCAATACGGCGTGCCCTTAGGTCATACATTCCTCGGAGGATCCTGTATTGCATTTTCTCTAGCGCATTTAACTCATTTTCCGTTACGTTACTCCAAGTCTCTATGTTGGCAAATAAGGTTGGTACAGCTACTGTTTCATAGATCTTTTTCCTTACTTCTAGTGCCATGTTTCCTACTCTGTTAACGTCCCCATATCTTCTGATTTCTCTTAGTAAGTACTCAACCTTTTGATTTCTCGTTTTAATACTTGCTTCCTTTGAGACATTTAGTATGTACCATTCTCCTATAAGTACTTATATTCTTTCACGCTACTAATTGGGCCATTTTTAAGTTTTGTTCTTATTTGTACATCCGTTTTCTTTGCTTTTTTTTATCTATTACTAGCACTGCTGACTTACTTCCCTTCGTATTAAATGTAAATTTCATAAGTTGCTCTAGGCTACGGCAGTTGCCAGTTGCCATTTCTATTCCTTCTTTCCTGCTTGTGTGGAACATTATGTCACCAACAAGTATTAGGGACTCTATTGCTACGTTTCTTCTTGCTTAAATCATTTACTCTGTCAGTCACTATGCTGCATACCTTTGGGCCGTAAACTGTAGTACCTTGCCTCACATTTTGTGTTATGTCAATTGTACCAGTTTCTCCCGCTGCAGGCATCTTATGACTGCTTTGCCGTTTTCATTCATTTTTCTTATCAACCATGCATCTTTCCATCCAATCATTTTCCCCCTCTCTTTGATGCAGTCCTTCAGATCCAGTTTGTCAAAGCATTTATACGCACCCCCAAACCATATGCACGTTGGGGCTTCCAACACTGAGTTGTAGTCAATCACTGCTTTTAAGGTTAGCAGGTGATCAACTGTGGATCTTCCCTCTATGCCACCACACTAGAATCGGTTTAACCCATCCTTCGTTATTTCCATCCTCACTTTTTCAAATACCTTGCTTATGTTACTTGTAATGAATATCCCTCTCTTGTTTTCCAATTCTAGTTTGCTTTCTTTTTTTGTGCAGTAATAATATTTTCATTTTCTCCCATTTATCCGGAGTGTTTAACTCCTCTTCAATGTCTCCAATTAAGAATGCCAGACTTTCAGTCATTTCTGTACCCATACTTTTTATATTCATATTATTTATCCCTTGACTGTTTGGGATGTATTTATTCTTCAGGTTCTTTACTGCTTTTTCCACTTCTTGAATACTTGACTTTTGGATTTTTTCCGTTTTTCCTGTCCCACTTAGGGACATCCATTTCTGGTACTGGAGGTTAATTTCATCTGCTAGCCTACTGATTTCATCTTTAGGTTTATCTAATATGAATAGATCTTTATAATATTGTTCATATTCTCTTTTAATTTCTTCAACATTTTCTATTACTTTACCTTCCTTGCTTCTTAATGCCAACACATTGTTTGGTTTTGTGCCGTCAAGTTTTTTCAGCTGCTGTCTCCTTTATTCTAATGCCATCTTCCTTCATTTTTTTCTCTATTAATGTATTCACTTATTAATTTCTCTTGCACCTGCCATATCCTCTTCTTGTCTGTACTACTGAACTTTTCACTTCCTTTTTTATTCTCCTTCTAGCCCTCATTAATACTCTTGATTTGTTCTTTTTCACTCTGGTTTTTTCTTACACTTTCTCAATATCTTGTCCAGTTCTGCTTGCCATTTGGTGTATTTCTGTTTTATTGGACCATTTTCCCTTGCTGTTTTTACCAAGGGTTGTCTGTCTTTGCAATCTTTCAGCTTTCTCATATCTATCACATATTTTCCACTCTTGCTTCCCTCGCATACTATTCTCCAGTTAATATACTTTAAGATCTGAAATAGGAGCCTCTTCTATCTGAAACAAACTTGAGAGTGGTGGAAATAGGCTCCTATACGAGATAACCCTGGTTCAGTATGAAAACAAGAAAACCCCCTGGATAATGAAAGTAAAAGAATGTGTGAAAGAATTAAATAAAAGCTTAAGTAAAATTAAATTACTTAAAGGTAAACAGCTGAAATAAATAAATAACTGGCACAGAAAGAAATAAATGACAAGACAACATTAAGAATCTACATAACATATAAATACAACATAAGAGAAGAAATCTGTTATGACAACACTGAAAAAAACAATGCTGGCAAGTAGGGCTAGACTAGGCACACTGGGATTAAATGACAGAAATAGAGCAAAAGGAGAAGATACAAAATTAAAATTTAGAACATTTCTTACTCTATCTGCCCAGCATACAATGAGATTAGAAATAGATATAGTTTTGTGCAGAAACCATATCAGGAAAATAAAGAGGAATTGATAGCTAATATACCTTTATTTGCAGATCTGCTGGGGGGGGGGTTAAGCTGAATATAGGAAAGAATTCATAAAATAATTATGGCATTACTGTGAGAAAAAAAACTTAAATAAACACTATAAAGAAGGAGTAAAACAAGCAAGGGAGTCGTTTCAAAGAATACTCCGCCAACTACTACTACTACAGCTGGTTGATAAGAGGCTAACGCCTATAAATTATTGATAACAGTTAATAATTAGAACTTCTTTTGATTACATTGCAGTTGCATAGTCAACAACTCTTCCAATAGCTCGACGGTCTTGGGTATGTTTCTCTTTGTTTAAACTGTAAGTAGATTATCTTGCTTTCTCGAATAATATCTGACGCCTTTTAAGTTTTTGGCGCGAAACGTTCCGATTGGTTACTCGAGGTCATGTTTTCATTAAGAAAATAGTCGTGGGACTTGTTTGATTTTATGGCAGTTTACGAACACGAACACTTACTATTTTAAACGTTTTGTTCCCATGGTGATCGGCGATCCCAAACTTTGACTTTGAATGGTAACAACTTAACGAGGGTGAGGATTTATCGTTGTTGCTACTGCATAAGTAGCTAGCCTAGTATAGCTAGGTAAAATAATGATGCTTATCTTGAGTGGCATGATGCAATCCCCTAGACAGCCTGACCTAAGGAAGGCTGCCTGTCTTACTAGCCTGCTGACTAGGCTAGGTGCTAGGTTTATAAAGTAGGCTATACTTGACACCTAGGCCTACCTAGTAGTAGGCTAGTAGGTTTTATGATGGAAAAACAAGGGAAGTTTAATTACCTAGTAGGTAGGCTAGGCAATTTTCGAGCATGAATCATCAGGAGGATTAATCTAGCTACTAAGTAGCTAGGTAATAGGGTCAAATAGTACTACTACTGAATGGCTGGCCTCTACCATAGCATGACCACCTTCCCGAAAATTGGAAATTAGTTGTACCTATAGTATGGCCTTAATTTGTGACTTGGGAGGTCTTGAGGTGTTTCGACGTACGCAGTCACTTGACTAGCCTAATGTCTATCCTGGGTTTCAGGATGTGATAAGGTACTTTTCCAGGAAGGTCCTAGTAGTTGTGCGACAGTAGAGGCTGGCAATTTGGTATTTTACCCTAGGCTAGGCTATTTTTGAGCATGGATCATCAGTAAGGTTAATCTGAGTAATAGCCTAGTGATTTGGTGGGTATTTCTTTGGAAATTGCAGTTTTCTATGGGGGAAACACCGCATTGGATCCATCGTTATCACATGGATCAGCCTTACTCGCTATATATTTAATTGGTAAAACAAGAATACAATTAGGGTAAAAAACTGCATGGTACAGGGGTGGACCATGTACGATCAATGTGTACAACCCCCAAAAAAGTACATTATAACACGTCCTGACATCAAAGAAGGACATCAGACGCGACTTGTTGTTGGTGAGAAACGGAGCTAAAGACCTCTACTCCGGTGTCAGGACGCGTTATAATGTACTTTTCTTGGGGTTGTACACATTGATCGTACATGGTCCACCCCTGTACCATGCGGTTTTTTACCCTAGTACATCTTTAAGCATACCATTCAAAAGATTGAAGTTTCATCAACATAAATGTGATATTTGAAAGCACCATACGAACTAAAATAAGAATGTGAGCTTTTCGTAAAATATGTTTTCAAGGCAGTTTTGAAATCCAATATGGCGGCACCCGTGTGAGGTGCCGTTCGTAAGCGCAGCAGAGCCACCATCTTTCCCAGCCTTCCCAGCACTCATTTGAACAATGTTAGCATATATATGTAACATTTATTGATCTTACTCAAGATTGTAGTTGTAATCAGCACAATTAAACAATATTTCGTTGCCTATATGTATTAGTGAAAGTATGAAACTTCTTATTCCCGGGGTCACAGTTTGAACTTAAATTCATTTTTACCTTGTAATTGGTGGTTTTATCCTTACTTTCATCACAACTGAAACTCCACAGTGCTTATTTGATTGTAATTAACCTCTTTTTATTCCTAAAATATGACCTTAATTTCTAACTTTGGAGAAAGTACTTACTTCGAAAGGATAGGTAGTAGTAGAGGTCTCGAGCTCTTGCTCTCACCATTAACAACTTGTGATTGGTGCCCAGCTCTGGTGTCAGGACGTGTTAAAGTACTTTTTCGGAGGGTGGCTTCACACGTGGTGGGAACTGGATCCGCTAGTCTGGTCGGTTGTTCCCCCTATAGGGTAGCTTTTGGTTCAGACACAGACTCTTAAGTGAGGGAAATGGTTGGTGGATTTTGGGGGGACATACAGCCTGCTTAGCCACTCATGTTGCAATATTATAGGTAGTAACCATACATTGTGATAGGACTGAGTGAAGAGTTTGGGGGGGGGGATTCATGCACCAAGTTACGTTTAACTATTCCTTTTCCTCATTTGTTTTACAATCGTGTCATATTTCAGTCTTTTATTTCTATTCCATTTCTCATAGTATTTGCTAATGTGCATTGACATGTTTTCACTTCATAATTTTGCCCCATGTATCTTACAATATCAAATTACAATGGAGGGTAGGCCCCTAAAAAATGCTTAAGGAGTGGGTCTAGAAAGCTGTTTTAGGACGTTTCGATACCTTTCTGTCAGTGACGTCAAATTGGAGGGTTTCTTGGGGGCATTTCATACAGGATTTATGCATGGTTTGTACATAAGTCACTCTCTTCTCTTTCTATTATTCCCATCTGTCTGTTTTCGTTGCATCATTATACAACACATTGCTCACCCATTACAATTTTTTTGTTTATATTTTACCTTATTAGTATTAGTTTCATATAACACTTACATTCATATTATATTTCATTTTATGCATTTACAAATATTTCAGTTTTGGTAAATTACCATATGTTCCTTATGGTCTTTACTTTTCTTATGATAAACTTGATATTAACTTTCTTTTAAAGGGGTTTCTGGCTAGGTAACGCTTCATCCTAGGTTAGGTAAGGTGGGTTAGGTTAGTTTGGTAACCTTTATATTAGGTTTTCTTTAAGGGGGTACACCCCCCTGGCCAGGTAACATGTTGTTCTAGGTCAGGTTAGGTTGGATAAGGGTCAGTATGCTAACCTTTATGTTACTCTTCCTTTAAGGGGGGGTCTAGGGGGAGTGAAGCCCCCCTCCCCTTCCCCCAACCAGTTTAGTTTGGTGAAGTTAGTATGCTAACCTTTATGTTACTCTTCCTTTTAGGGGGGCATGTGCCTCCCCTGACCAGGTAACATGTTGTACTAGGTTAGTTGGGTTACTTTAGTTCGGTAAAGCCCCAGGTAATGACAACCTTTATATTAGGTTCCTAAAGACATAATGGTAGAATAATAATAACTATTCTTTAATGGTAATAATATTTCATTGTTTATTTCCTGATAGAACATTTGGTTTCTATCCATTTCATAATTTATTCTTAAGCAAATTTTGGTGCAATATTATATGCAAATGTTGGAAACAAGAACTTTTACTTTAGTTCCAAAATAACGCCATATTCATAGTTGCCCCCTCTGCATCGGCATTATTGAAAGTATATAACCTATTTAGCTATAATAGTAATAAACAAACCTTATGACTAAGTAGGTTATATCAACCTACAGTAATTTTTTACATTTGAGCTACCAAAATTTCTGCAAGTGAATAATCTGTTGTTTTCCTAGATTCATGTGTGTGTAGTGATAATTTTTACATGATGTGTTGATTGTTTTTCTCTCCTTAGAATGCAGGATGTCAGAACCAAGGAGAAAGAGACAGAGGACCACGGAAGATAACACCTCTTTATACGAAAATTGTGACATAGCCAATGAGGTATTTATGGTTCTTTTTTTTTTTCCTTATTTATTTTTTTTCTTAGTGATAATGAAAAGTAGTAAGACTTGAGCAGGAATTTAAGAAAATTATCTTTATATGATGCTTTGTAAATATATACCCACCTGTTTTACAGACACATCTAAGCCATTTGTGTGGTAAGGTACTGTAGTATAGGCAGTTTCATGTTTACCTTTCTTGTGTGGGTCTATATCTACTGTAGTTTTCTGCTATTGATGAACATTATTATGTAATCTCCTGCACATTTTCTAACTCATTCCCTCCTGCTACAGAGACATTTGTTTATATTACCATGTAAAAAAATATTTTAAAAAGTTTAACATATTGACATGAGTTCACAATTGCCTATCCTGTAGTTAGCCGTATCTTTTATATGTAGTACTCCAAAAGAAGAACCCCACCCAATTGATTGCATAACTGTAAGAGGGCAGCTTCTGTTGTTTTAGCTCCCATTTGTTCCTTTTTATGTTGAAGTGTTCTGTGGGGCCTTGGGTTTCTCATCAGATCCTTGTCCAGGGACCCACCCCCCCCTTTTGTGTGTGTCTTATGAGAGCATCAGCAGTTCAGATCACCTCTTAAGTTGCTCTTATGGATTTGTAATGAATCCAAAAGATTTTTTAAATAAATTTTTTTCAATAGTCTCATCACTTCTCCCAACTCTGTGGTTGTTTTGCAGCTGTTTCAGACTATAAAAAAGTATGGTTCAGTTAATTACAAGACCCCAGGGACTGTATGCACGAGTCACCTGATCTGCTGGATCTTACAAATAAGTTAGGTATGTTAAAGCAGTATAGGTTTGTGTTGATGAAAACTTTTAATTTTATTTTATCATTTACAGGTAGGCTGTGGTGTAATACAGAATATCACAGTAAAAAATTTTATGTGCCATGAACATTTGGCCTTAAATTTTAACGACAAGATAAACTTAGTGCAAGTGAGTATAAAATTTTATGTGTCCATGAGTTGAAAAACTTATTTTTTTCATGTGTTGATACATTAATTGCACTTGCTTCTTTCTTTATGTGCATGTAAATACCTTGTAGGCATTCCCCAGTTACCGGCCGAGGGTTTTATTCTGACTGCTTTATGATGACTAAAAATCTGCAATTTTTGGCTCATATCAACGCCGAAAATTGTCGATTTTCATCACTAGGTAAGCCCCATAAAACTGGGTTGCCGATAACTGGGGACTGCCTGTATGTTGCTTATTAGCTGAGAGTTATATTCACTAGATCAGGGATCCCCCACCTGCGGCCCCTAATGATGCTCAGTGCAGCCCTCAGAGCAATATAAGAATAATGATCTTTTCAAAAATGAAACTACGTAGTAAACTCGAGACGTAAATCTAGGCTTGATGAGCGTCTTTACCAAATTTTCAGGCTTTGTGTTACAAATGTTGAAATAGATATTGCTAATCATGCATATAAGATGCAGCATCAAGTTTCCCATGAAAGATGAGATAAACATAATTTTCAATAACTCATTATTCTTTGTACAAACTGTACAATAAAACATAAGCTTCTATTAAGAATTTTTTGTTTATAGAAATAATACCTATTTAGCAATAGCGGGCATATGAGTCTAAGCCTCAACAAAACTCTAAAGCCAAATTATATACGAATAAATGTGAACTTTCTCCGATAGTAAGGATAATTCTAATATGCAGCCCTCATCTGTATTTGGAATGAGATAATGTGGCCCTTTCATGAAAAAAGTTTGGGGACCCCTTCACTAGTTAAAAGAATATTGGATAATTCATTTCCTGATATTAACAAGAGTGTTTTACTGATTTTTCTTCCATCTCAATTTTCTGTTTCCTCACTTCTAATTATATACAATACAGTGATTAGTATTATATGAGGATACATAGGCTTTCAACACTTTATGCATCTCTCCTTCAACTTCTAAGAGCCAGGTTTTAAAAAAAACATTTGGAGCACCCCAGGTCGGGGAAACTTTGAGGTCGGCCAATTTAAGAAAAACACATCAATGGAAAGAGGAAGGTATGCAAATGCACATGGTGTAAGAAAAACAAATTCTAAAAATTATCTTTGCCTTCCATGAGTTGAAAAAGACTATTTACAAATCCTTTATGCGCCTCTTATAAGATAATCTTAAATTATACGAAGTTATACATAGGTTTTGTATTTGTGATTTACCCAGTAATTATATTGCCAAGAGTTTCTACTTGATGGCAGTCTAAATTCAAATTTCATGGCTAGCGCTTCCATGGCTCAGTAGTATAGGTTTACTGTGCCATCCCCCAACAGCAATATACTAGGAACAACCTAGCGCAGCTATTTCATATTTTCCAGTTATATCACTGGATTACAGTAGTGTTACAACCACCGTAATGCATTCATAACCTTCGAGCAGGATGAGTCTTGTCTTTTGTTTATTTTGTTCAGATTATCATCAAGCCAGATACTTCTTGCCATCTCCAGGAATAATAATGGCCTTATAAATGGTTCTTAAATGTCTTACTATTCAACTAGATCAAATATTTTTGCATTTATCTTTTTACTTACCGGCTTTAGGCTACGTGTAAATTGTCGGTTAATAATTGTCTTAAATAATCTTGATAATATGTCTTTTCTCTAGGCCAAACTTTCAGTTTTAGAATTTGTTTACTGGTCTTAAGCTATTAGCAAGACACCAGTAAAATAGTTACCTTAATGCAAATCTTTTGCACTCATGATTGTTTACTGGACATAGGCTATTCTAGTTACCTTAGGGGAAATCTTTTGCACTCGTGATTGTTTACCGGACATAGGCTATTCTAAAGCGTACTTGTGATTGATTGTTCACCAGACATAGGCTGTTCTCAGGCCGATGGTAGATGATTACCCTAAAGTAATTCTTGAATGTTATCCATTCTTTTATACCAAAACTTCTGCACTTTACTTTCTGGGATTAGGCTACATGCAAGTCGCTCAGTAATTATTACCTTTAAAGTAAATCTTGAATATTGCATCATTCCATTAGGTGATTCTTTGCTATTGGGATTTTGTTTACTAATCATAGGCTAGTCACAAACCAACGGTTATTGTTACTCATATGAGGATCCGTCTGTTATGGGTTAAGCACAAGTAAATTAAGTTGATTTTGGTCATTTTTTCTCTGAATTTCCCTACTACTAATGCTTTGTTTCGCTTGCCAAGGA
Organism: Macrobrachium nipponense; assembly: GCF_015104395.2. Lineage (NCBI taxonomy): Eukaryota > Metazoa > Arthropoda > Malacostraca > Decapoda > Palaemonidae > Macrobrachium > Macrobrachium nipponense. The sequence goes on from NC_087208.1 coordinate 28,961,285, forward strand.
ATTGATTGACAACTCACAACTAAGTTGCTATACTATTGAGATGTAGTGATGAAATAACTTTGAATGCTTATACTAAGTGAGACCTTTTATATTGTAGGGAAGAAATGGGAGTGGAAAGAGTGCTATTCTTAGTGCAGTAGTCATTGCACTAGGAGGAAGCACCAGAATTACAAGTCGAGGAAGTAACATTAAGGGTGAGTGTTGGCTTTTTAATGATCACAAACATTAGATTATCATCACAGTTGTCTTACAAATAAATTTTTCATATAGTAGAATTAAGGTAATTTTTTTTATTGGTTAAGTAAATTATCTTTGTAAAATATTTGTTGTACCACTATGTACCTTTCACCTGTTAATTATTTGCAATGTTTATTCTCATAGTATTTTGGTATTCAGTACCTGTCTTTTTGAAAGTTTCATATACACTGATGTAGAATTACATTGTCATTTCCAATTTGAGAAGTGGTCTGGTGCAGGATAATCTTTGGTACTTAGGGATTTTTTTTCGATTTCAAGAAATATGCTGTACATCTTTTTTCAGACCTGATCAAGTATGATAAGCAAACAGCAAGTGTCCAGTTAACCTTGAAGAACAATGGGAAGGATGCATTTAAGCCTGATGTATATGGGACAAGTATCATCATAGAAAGGAAATTAAACCAATCTGGGGCCACCTCCTATAGCCTCAAAAGTGAAAGTGGTTAGTAATTTCTATATTTTGTTTTGCCTCTTGCAGCATCCTTGTGTGGTACATTGTAGTAGGTGCTTAAGGTTTGTTGCAACATTCCAACTGCATTTTACCTTGTTCATGTGCGGAACAAACCTTTAGTCTTAAAAAATGTACTATGTAACTGACGATGGAGTACTTCTTTTAGAGAACAACTTCAGTGCTATCACCTTCTACCACCCTTCCCCCAAACATTTGAGTCTTGATCCTCTACATCATGTAATACGTAGCTGTATCCTTGGAACACCTGAACTAACAGAAGAAGACACATTATCTGAAAAGGACCGAGTTGAGTGATGATGGGGCTTTATCATCCTCCTCCTTCTCCGATTTTTAGTTATATGTAGCCACGAACATGACACCGTTCATGTATGCCGATAATGGACCCAATCTTGGTGAGTACCCCTTACATTACAGTCTGATTCTTGTTCTTGTTATTCAGTTTCTGTTTTTTGCTGAATTATCATAAGTCAATCTGCATTGAACCTGCAGAATTAGCTGAGCATAACCACTATGTTTTGGTTAATGACGCCTCTGTTAGGTATATTATGTCACCATAACTCTATTATCGGCACCTTATGGCGCCGATAAAGGAAAGTCGGCCCTTATGGTGATGTAAATCACCTATTTGATGCCTCTAGACAAGTGCCATAAAACCTGATTACCATTAACCGAGACCGTTGATAACTGGGGACTACCTGTAGTTGAAATCTCTATTAAAATGCATAAAATTTTCTATTTTGTTAGTTAGAACTCAAGAAAAACCTATTAAAGATGTTTATACTGTTTTTTTTTTTTAATAGTTTTATCACAAAAAGTGTATTTTATGATGAAATGGATGAAAAAACCAGGAAATTGTGAATATTTCTTTTTTAAAAATACCGTGAATAGGCAAATTTTTCATGAATAATGAGTATACATGTTCCAGAGAGAAATCTGCTGAGCCAGAGTGCGTGCAGAGGGGGAGGGGGTGAGATGCTCACTGTAAATACACTACGTACATATGTTCAGTTATACTGTAGGTGATGCTACCATATATGTATATGATAGACCATAGCCTACACTAGGCTAACCCATGGGTGTGTTATTCATTTTCTCCTTGTACTGGATTATCATAAGTCAGTCTGCATTGAACCTCCAGAATGAGCTGATAATAACCACAGTTATTGGCCTTGGGCCTCTTGCCTTTGACTAAAAAGTCCACCTGCAGGGCTGCAGTTTCCACAGTTATTGGGAGTGGCCTAGCCTTTTACTAAAAAGTAAGACTGCAAGGCAGCAGTTTCTACAGTTACTGGCAGTTGGCCTAGCCTTTTACTAAAAAAGTAAGATTGCAATGCATATTAACAGTATTAGTATATTGTATATGTATAGAATATACTGTGTAGTGTAGGCTAGGCTACTATTTATGTGTAGGTGGTACTGATTACCTGGTGTAGACTAGGCTATATTCGTGATATAATTTTTCCAACAAACGATGGTTTTTTTGGAACCTAATCCCATTGTAAGTAGGACAATACAGTCGACCCCCGCTATTCACAGACTCACAATTCATGGATTTTTGTATGGAACATATATGCACATGATTCATGGGAAGTTTGTCGATTTGTGGTATTTTCCTTTGAGAAATATTTACAAATTACAGTATTTTCATATAATTTCATGATTAACTGCACTCTTCCTGATAAGACTATTAACCCTCTTACGCCGACTGGACGTATTTTACGTCGACATTTTTTGTCTCCCGTGTGCCGACTGGACGTATTTTACGTCGACTTACAAAAGTTTTTTTTAAAATTCGCGGAAAAATACTTATAGGCCTACCAGCCTAAAACTTTCGAATCATGCGCCTTGGGGGATGCTGGGAGTTCACGGATCAAGGTGTTGTTTTGTTTACAATCGTTACGCAGGCGTGCAAGCGCGAATTTCTTTCTTGCCGCACTAAAAAGTATCTGTGACACATCTCGGAAATTATTTCGTCACTTTGTCATAATTTTTGTACCATTGTAAATTAGCCGTTACATGAAGTATTATATATGAAAATGTGCGCATTTTTTTGTAGAATACAACAATAAAATACTCATAATTGTAGCTTTTATCAGTTTTGAGATATTTTCATATAAATAACGATAATTGCCAAACTTTCAACCTTCGGTCAACTTTGACTCTACCGAAATGGTCGAAAAATGCAATTGTAAGCTAAAACTCTTATATTTTAGTAATATTCAATCATTTACCTTAATTTTGCAACTAATTGGAAGTCTAGCACAATATTTCGATTTATGGTGAATTTATGAAAAAACTTTTTCCTTACGTCCGCGCGGTAACTCATCCGAAAAAAATCATACATGCGATTGTGGTAATGTTTGCACCATTTTAAAATTAGCTGTTATATAAAGTTTTATATATGGAAATGTGCGCAATTTCATGCACAATACAACTAATAACAACCCATGGTTGTAGCTTTTATCAGTTTTGAGATATTTTCATATAAATAACGATAATTGCCAAAATTTCAACCTTCGGTCAACTTTGACTCTACCGAAATGGTCAAAAAACGCAATTGTAAGCTAAAACGCTTATATTTTAGTAATATTCTAGCATTTACCTTCATTATACAACAAATTGGAAGTCTCTAGCACAATATTTCGATTTATGGTGAATTTATGAAAAAAATATTATTTTCTTTACGTCCGTGCGGTAACTCTTCCGAAAAAATCATACGTGCGATTGTGGTAATGTTTGCACCATTTTAAATTAGCCGTTACTTAAAGTTTTATATATGAAAATGTGCGCAATTTTATGTAGAATAAAACGAAAAATATTTGAAGGTTGTAGCTTTTCTTATTTACGAAATAATTGAATATGAAAAAAATATATATAAAAAAATTTGACATTTGGTCAACTTTAACTCGTCAGATATGGTCGAAAACTGCAATTGTAAGCTAATACTCTTACAGTATAGTACTATTCAATCATTTTCTTCATTTTGAAAGAAATTGGAAGTCTCTAGGACAATATTTAGATTTATGGTGAATTTTTGAAAAAAATATTTGTTTACGTCCGCACGTTACGAATTCATGCATTATTTTGTGATAATATTTTCTCTGTGTTGCTTTCATCGTTTTACAATGTGTTATATACCAAAATGATCGCAATTTAGTGTACATTACAACGAAAAAAAAGTAACTTGTTACCTTTAACCGTTTTGCCCACAACGCGATTTGAATACAATTATATATGAAATTTCGTTTTTGCGCTATCATATATTGCATTATTTATATATGATAATGATAATTTTTTTCATTTCTGATGGTTGCATACTAAACTTCAGGCAATGACAAAAAAAGGAGCCAAAAGTGAACTCTTAATCTTGAAAACTAAGTGAGCTGTGATTTTTTGAAAAAGATATTTTTTCCGCTTCCGCGCTCACTCCAAAACCCCTCCAGCATACGGGAGACAATTTTTTATTTACCGCTCCGGCGTAAGAGGGTTAACATATTCAGGCACAGGCAGTCGACGGGTTATTACGGGTTCGGCTTACGACGTTCCGAGGTTAAGGTGCTTTTCAATTATATTCATCAGAAATTATTTCCAGGGTTACAACGCATGTTCCAGGGTTACGACACCTACAACGCTCATCTGGCACAAGAAATATGACACCAAAAATGCAAAATAATCAATATTTGAAGGTTTTTTGGATGAAAAATGCAATAAGAATGCAGTTTATATAGTTTCCAATGCACCCAAAGCATTAAAAGTAAGGTTTTATTAGGATTTTTGACAATGTTCCGGTTTACGACAATTTTCAGGTCACAACGCATCTCAAGAACGGAACCCCCGTCGTAACCCGGGGACTGCTTGTATAAGAATTTTTTTATGTTTTTCCTTGTATTTGAGCTATCAAAACAGGTAGTTATAAGAGTTTTTAGAGAGGTTCTAAGTATTTGCAGATTTTAGCTATTCATGGGTGGGGTCTGGAACTCAACTCCTGCGAATGTGTTGTGTTTACTGTACCTGTGATATATAGTATATATAATATATGCATACATACATACACACTATTAGAAATGACGGTAACAGGCTTGACAACTGCTGATGCTGGACCAGAACTGAAAAAAAAAAAAATTAATCTTAAAAATCTAAAAAAAATAATTACAGTGGTCCCCCTGTATTCGCAGGGGATGCATACCAGACAATCCTCCCCCTCACGAATGTTTAGAATCCGTGAATAGTTGGAACCCCTATAAAAATGCTGAAAACAGCCTATTTTCGTAGGTAAAACTCAAGAAAGTCCCACTAAGAATTATTATACCTGGTTTTATGATGAAATTGATTTTAAAAAACCAGGAATTTCTGGATATTTCTCAGGAAAATACAGCGAATAAACTAATTTCCTGCAAATAATGGGTAGATATGGTCCAGAGAGAAATCCGCAAATCCGGAGAACGTGAATACGGGGTCCCACTGTAATCCGTGAAAAGATGGGTATATGTACTGTCAAACCTTGGATTTCGTATGTTCGTGTTTTCATACAATTTGGTATTGCAATACACCCCCTGAACACCTGAATAAGCCCTGGTCACTTATCAGCCCGAACCCTCATTTATTAAAATTTACCAAATCTTTGGTTAAAATAAACGATCAGTGTTGCCAATCTTCTGGCAAACACCCTCGTTACCTATTTACCAGCCCACCGCTGGTAGCCCTGCCTCACAGGCCGGTCACACCTGCCCTCTCACGTCAATCACTTATCGTTCGCGGTGGAGTACGGACGTATCCACAGCGAACTTCTTTTTGGTCTTGCCCGGCCTTCATTTGCACCGTTGAATTGATTAAATTTGGTGACGAATTACGCTTTCCTTTGGATTACGGTTTGCATTGCTCTGTATACTTTATCATTAGACATGGATTCGGCTAAAGATGAAACAACACAGGCTATGACAACGACATCAACTTCTGCATCCTCGGCCACGACATCACAGAAAACGACGAGCGGAACTTCAACGACGTATCGTCTTTGCCAACAATGCAAGAAGAGGATGAGTACCCTAAGACACGACAGTCACTCATTATGCGTAAATTGTAGGCCTGTCCAATGTAATGTGAAGACTAGATGTGTAGAATGTCAGGAGTGGTCTTTGGAACAAATGTTAGGGTATCTTAAACATAGGAAAGGTCTTGTATCAAGAAGTAAACGTAGGCAGGAAGAGTCTAATGTAGAACAAGATAGAGATTTAGAGACAGTGCTTTTTAAGAAACTTGAGAGTAGGTTGACATCGAGTATGACGTCTCTGTTTACTGATTTCATGTCAAGGCTGAGTGAAGATAGATCAAGCAATAGGGATACTGAAAGTACTAATCGTTCTTTTCCAGCTCCCCTGCCTGTTCCAGAACCAGCCCTAACCGGTGCTGGGGGTTATGGGGATCCGCAAGCCCACAGGGCAGGATCCGCCGTCCCCCCTGGCGCGGAGCAGGCAGAGTTAGTAGCAGTTTCCCCTTTAATCCCTAACAAAGATGGTAAGTTTATATCAGAATTAGGAGACAAAGTGACAGATAAGAAAATAGCACCAGGTGTGGAGGAAAAGATCTCTTTAGCCTTAGAACAAACAAAGACCAGAAGTAAAGATGACCAGGGTTCTTTCGACCGCTCGATCCAGCGGATTGTATTTTTCCCTCGGGCGTCTATCATCCCGGGGAAAAACAGATAAAGATATTAGTAAGAATGTAATTCAGTCCTCGTCTACTAATAAATTCGTAGAGGAGATTCCTTCTTCTTCTCGAGTTCCGTTCGGTCCGGGGGTTAATCCTAGTCCTTCGGGTAGGTTAGATCAAGGGCTAAATATAGCAGAGTACAATGCTAATTTTCTCGGGCTATCACAAGGGTATAGAACTCTAGTTAGGCAGTGTTTTCTGATGAACTACAGTGACATCAGAAATCACGTGCTTAAGAATTTTCCTGAATTTGAAGATGATCTTAGTTTTGATTTTCAAGGTGGAGATTTTTCAATTTATTGGCTCTCTTTAAAGAAGATGAATGAGGGATGTAGCCCTTCTGAATCTATGTTTCAACTTCCTTCCTCTCTCCTCCTTCCTTCTTCTTCTTCTTCCTTTTCTGTTACTTCTTCGGAACTGATATCTGCTATGCCTTCTGGGTCAGTAGGGGTTTCTATTTCTCCTTCTTCTATGTTTCCTACTTCTGAGGGTTCTTCGACTTTTTTCAATTCCTTTCCTAATAGTCGGGGGGGAGCATCTGATTCCGGTATTCCTTGTTCGGATGGTGTCAGTGGTCAGGTGATTTGGTCGGATAGTACGGACAATGTATCTGTTAGGATGTACCCTTACTCTTCAGTCGTTCCTAAGACTGATACGACAATATCGACAGGGTTTGGGGGTTCTTTGAGCTCACTGCGCACAACCCGAGAGTCAGGTTGGAATACTGTATTGACTGACAGTAACATGGCTAGCTCGTTGGCAAGGGGTGGTAGGAGCATGAACGTTGGTTTTTCGTCAGGGCAAAGAGACAGCACTGACAGTGTAGGTTTTCATCAACCTCCGTACGGGGGTTCATTGGGTTCGAATATCCTTCCAGATTCAGGTATTGCTTCTCTTGGTAACATTCACCATTTAGTCTCTAAAGCTTCGGTAGACGTAGGTTCTCGGGGTACATTAGCTATGACGCAAGGCAGTGTGGATAGAGTACTGAAGGTGCCAGATATGGCGGTTAGGAGTAGCGGAGTGACAGTAGCTGCGGGATGGTCAACACTCCAGGTAGGTAATATGACTAATGTACAGGCAGGAAACATACAAACACAGGTAGCAGGGGCAAGGACAGGAAAGGTGGAAGGGGTAAGGACAGGAGAATTTTTAGGTGTTCAGGCTGCTTGGCCGGGAGTATCTGGCAACCAGAGGGTGGGCGGAGCGAGCGCGGACTGTTGCGTCATCGAGACAGGAGACGCGTAATATGACGATGCCGAGTTCGTCTGCATTCGGTAACACTGCACCTGATAGACAGTCTGCGTTCCAGACTAGTCATTGGGACAGTAGCTCACCTGAGCTGTTGACAACACTGCCGTCTTGGCAGAGTGTCGATACGCCTCGTCATCCACCTGTGCCTATTGACGATATTTCTGGCTGGTGGAGGGAGGGGGTTGGTATAAGTGGTGAAGGGTTGAATTTATCGGTAGGTTTAGGAGATGTACAGTCCGCTTCTATGACAGGGCGAGCTCGGCCTTCGGACGTAATCCAAGAAGACGAGTTGGATGAAGACACAGCTGCTGTTGAGGATCTTTCGAGTCAAGTGCGTGACAGCGAATACAGCAGGATGATTCATTTCATCCAGGATATTTTCCCGCAGGCAAAGGGAGAGGATCAACCGTTCCAGCAGAGTCATTCAGTTTTCGAGGAATTATATGCTACTAAACCTCCCGTAGTGTACTCTTCGAACAAACTTCCTTGGTTCGGGAGAGTCGAACAAGCTCTGAAAGAGGCGGACAAGAGACTAGCTTCAGTGGTAGGACTTAATAGGCAGGACTCGGCGCTCCTTCCTCCAAGGAAGGCGTTGTATGGAGTATCTGGGAACCCTTCGTCGGGGATTCGGGTTCCTCTCAATGAATCTATTGAGGGGTTAATTCCTAGATCTCTGGCTTCATCTAGGCTCGTTAGTGTTTCTCTGAAGGAGGCAGCTGCCTTGGAAAACGTATTCAGGAATCAGACGGAGGCCTTGTCACACACAATGTGGACTCTGTCTGGCTTGATGGGGTTCTTGAAGAAGGATGGTTTTGTTCCTTCAGACCCTGGACTGTTTGATAACCTCATCACTTCAGTTTCCATGGGCCTGGCACACCAGGCAAATTGTGTGGCAGGGTGTACGACATTCATTGGTAAGAAAAGGCGAGACCTTTACCTTAGTCATTTGCCCCCGCATTTCCCGGATCTACACAAAAGGATTTTGTCCCGTTCTCCAATAACATTGACGAGTTCGTTATTTAACGAACAGGAAGTGACCAATATGATGAATTTTGTATCATCAACCTCAACAGTGGAGTCTCAACAAGCATTGATCAGGGTGGCAGCGCAAGGAGCTAGATCTCCAAAAGGAACAAGGATGTCGTCTCCAGGTAAGCGGCGAGCAGATTCTCGTTCTCCTTCTAGGTCTCCAAAGAAGGTTAGATTCGCGAAGAGGTCGGCTCACTCGACTTCCTCGAAGACAGGAGCTTCGAGGAAGAATTTTCGCAAATAGGAGACACCACTCTCGGGAATACCAGTAGGGGGTTGCCTCTCTCAGTTCACCGTCCACTGGAGAGAGTACAATGCAGACAGTTGGGTTTTGGAGGTGCTGGAGAAGGGGTACAAGATTCCTCTTTGTTCGGTTTCCCCCTCTCCCAGACACCAATTCGTCTGCACAGTTATGCTCCTTCATCCATCAGGTGTATAGCTTTAGAAGAGGAGATTCAGGCTCTAATCCAAAAAGGGCATAGAGCCTGCTCCCCCAACCCCAGGGTTTTACAGTCGAATTTTCGTCACAAAGAAGGCGTCAGGGTCTTGGAGACCCATTATAGACCTATCAGAGCTCAACAAGAGGGTGAAATGTACAAAATTCCACATGGAAACCGTGGCTTCAGTGTTGAGGTCAGTTCGAAGAAACGATTGGATGGTGACGGTGGACTCAAGGATGCGTACCTCCAAATTCCAATTCATCAGGAGTCGAGGAGGCTCCTTCGTTTCTCGGGTCCTCCGGGTACCTTCCAGTTCAAGGTACTTTGCTTTGGGCTGACCACGGCTCCTCAGGTCTTCACGAGAGTGATGTCTCCAGTTTCAAAGATAATGCACAGTCAAGGTTTTCGGATGAGAAGATACCTGGACGACTGGCTAATTCAGGCGGACTCCAAGAAAGAAGCAGTAAGAGCGACAAGCTTTTTGCTGGATTTATGTGTGAAGTTGGGTATAAGGATAAACGAAGACAAGAGCGATCTTGTACCTTCACAGGAGAAGACTTATTTAGGGATGAGGATTCAGACGCCTCTTTTGAAGGCTTTCCCGACCTCAGAGAGGGTCGAGATGTTACTAGGCCAACTGGAGGAGTTCAGGTCGACAAGAGAACAACCAGTTTCGGAATGGCTAAGTCTCCTGGGGAGAATGTCCTCTCTCCCTTCTGGTTCCTCGGTCTCGTCTACGGATGCGGTCTTTGCAGGCATGTCTCAGGAATCGCTGGGACTTTTGGGACAAGAGTGCAGTGATCAGCTGGGACGATTCTTGCCGAGAGGATCTTCGGTGGTGGTCAGAAGAACATCATCTGACAACCGGTGTAGAGTTAGACCTTCCGATTCCGGACGTTCATCTGTTCACAGATGCCTCGGATCAGGGTTGGGGAGCAATCCTGGAGGGAGCTCAAGCCAAGGGCCTTTGGGAGGGATCCGGATCGGAGAGAGTCCATAAATTTCAGGGAACTCAGGGCGGTAGAGGAGGCATTATGCACCTTCGAGGAACAGGTGTTAAATCTTACAGTGGCCTTGTTTTCAGACAACTCCACAGCATTAGCATACCTGAAGAAGGAAGGAGGTACAAGATCCTTCAATCTGAACGAAGTGGCACAGAGAATTTTAAGATGGTGCGAGACACACAGGGTAAAGATTCTACCACAATTCATCGCAGGCAAAAGGAATGTGGTGGCAGATGCCTTGAGCAGATCAAGGGAAGTTCTGGGGGCAGAATGGACCTTGGTCCAGGAGGAAGTAGACCTCCTTTTAAAAAGATGGCCAGCAACGATAGATCTTTTTGCCACGAGTCAGAATCACCGACTACCGGTTTACTTTTCACCGGTGACGGATCCTATGTCAGCGGGAACAGACGCGATGTTACAGTCATGGGACGGGATGCAGGTGTATGCGTTCCCTCCTTTCGGCATGTTTGGATCAGGTACTGAGGAAACTCATGGACTGTTTCAAAACACTCAGATGACCCTAATCGCACTCCTTTCTGGCCTCAAAGATCTTGGTTCCCAGGGATCTTCTACAAATGCTAATAATGCCCCCAGTACTTCTTCCTCACAGAAAGGACCTTTTAAGACAGCCACATTTTCATCGGTTCCACCAAAACCTTCGAGTGCTAAGGCTGGCTGCATGGAGACTATCCAGCGAGCAGCAAGAGAAGCGGGTTTTTCACGAGGAGTGGCTAGACAGCTTACTCTCTGTCTAAGAAATTCCACAAGAAGACTATACCAAGTGCGGTGGGCCATGTATAGAAGTTGGTGCAGGTCGCAGGGACATGCCATTTCCAGTCCTACAATTGCGAAAATAGCGGAATTCTTGCTCTTTCTTAGACAAAGGAAGAATCTCTCGTACTCATCAATTGCAGGGTATAGAGCTATGCTTAGTAGCACTTTTCGTTTCCATCTACCTGAAATATCTTCCAGCAGAGTGATTCATGATTTGTTGAGGTCTTTCAAGATTGAGAAGCCAAGGACCCCAATCTCACGCACCTCCCTGGAATCTTTCAATGGTCTTAGGTTTGTTGGCGTCTTCAGAATTTGAACCTTTGGAGAGTTTAACGCTGAAGGAACTGACGAAAAAGGTCCTCTTTCTGGTAGCATTAGCAACAGCTAGAAGAATAGGGGAACTTCAAGCCATCGCGAGAGATATCTCGTGGGTTGGAGAGGATCTGTTCCTGTCTTACCTTCCCGAATTCAGAGCAAAGACAGAGTCAGAGTCTAATCCTCTTCCCAGGTCGTTTAGAGTTTCAGCGTTGACCGACTTCGTGGGAGGAGACGAAGAAGAGTTGCGGTTATGTCCGGTGAGAGCATTTGAGAGCTTACTGAATAAGACGAAGAAACTGAAAACCCAGACCCAGAACCTTATTCGTTTCCCCCAAAAATCCCTCTAGATCGATCTCCAAAAACGCAATCAGCTTTTTCCTCAGGGAAGTCATTCGACAGGCAATAACTAAAGGGTCAACTGCTTCAGATAGTTCAGAGTTGACAGGAGTCAGAGCTCATAGCATTAGGGGAATGGCAAACTTCGGCAGCTTTTCTTAAGAAATTTTTCAGTATCGGCGATTCTGCAGGCAGCAACTTGGAAGTCTGTTTCGGTTTTCACTTCTTTCTACTTGAGGGATGTTCAGTTTCAGTCCGACGAAGGGTTTTCTTTAGGTCCGTTCGTGGCAGCGCGGGAGCAGTTATAGGGGAGTAACCGTTTAGTTTATACAAGTCAGTAATCAGAATTAGGATTAGAGTAGTGAGCAAATATTAGGGATATGTAGGAGGCATTCATGATAGGACATATCACGAGAGGATTCTAAGTATTAGGACAGATAGGAAAGAACAGGTCTAGGCCTATCTTAGGGTATTCTTCCACTTATCAGGCACAGAACAGACAGGCAGGTACAACACTACGGGATGAGGGACAGCGCTACGAACGGAGACACCGTTGCAGACGCACCGATGACGGACACCACAAAACGTTTTTCTTTTCTCCTCCGTACATGAGAGGCCTAAGGCCACATGGGAGGTCTTCAGTTTCCCTCCATACATGAGAGGCCGAGAGCCACATGGGAGGTCTTCAGAGTCCCTCCATACATGAGAGGCCGAGAGCCACATGGGAGGTCTTCAGATTCCCTCCATACATGAGAGGCCGAGAGCCACATGGGAGGTCTTCAGCTTTCCTCTACTCAGGTGAGGCACATAGCCACCTGAGAGGAAACAGGTTTGTATCCCTCCTGCACTCAATGAGTTTTGACCTTTAGAGTAGAGGTGCAGAGTCTTTCCCTCCACACATGGGAGGCCTAGAAGGCCACACATGGGAGATTAGTTTGGACGAGGGACAAAGGAACTTGAGACTGACTCGGGTACTCGTCTCCAAATGCATTCTGGTAAAGAAAATGAGTCGGGTGAGTGCTTAATTATATTGACTGACAACTGGTACAGTGGAGGGCCGGGCAGAGTTGATTCCCCACCTCCAAATTAATGTTGTTAATCGGGCTTATTCAGGTGTTCAGGGGGTGTATTGCAATATGAAGTTTTTATTGTAAAACTAATATTGTAATACCTACCTGAACACCTGAATGATTCCCACCCTCCTCCCCTCTCATACAGAGTTATTGAGTTAAGATTGACGTGAGAGGGCAGGTGTGACCGGCCCGTGAGGCAGGGCTACCAGCGGTGGGCTGGTAAATAGGTAACGAGGGTGTTTGCCAGAAGATTGGCAACACTGATCGTTTATTTTAACCAAAGATTTGGTAAATTTTAATAAATGAGGGTTCGGGCTGGTAAGTGACCAGGGCTTATTCAGGTGTTCAGGTAGGTATTACAATATTAGTTTTACAATAAAAACTTCATTTTCGTTGACTTTTTCCAATGAAATTTTGACTTGGGTTTCTTACATTTCCTAGGAATTTGTACGCCTGGAAACACTTTCCTCCTAACTAGGCCTGTACCTAGCGCCCAAACAAAGCATCCCATGTCTTGTCATGACCCATTCTGCCATTGTGTTTGTTGTTTTTTTATTTGAGTGCAACTGCTAAATAAGCCATTATGGAGCCAAAGAAAGTTCCTTTGCAAGCCCTTTAAAAATAGGCAAGAAACTCTAGAATTTGGGAAAGAACTTGTAGCAAAGTGTAAAAGTGGCGTATGTGTGGCCGATCACATTAGGATGTAGAATCAGCTCCATCCTAGCAAAAAAAAAAAACAGAAATCAAGGCAGATGATGTTGCAAAAAAGGTAATGTCATTGACAAAACAGAGATCACTACTAATTGAAGATGTTGAGAAGTTGTTGGTTTGGATCAGGGAGAAACAGTGAGAGATAGTTTGTCAGAAGACATAATTTTTGAAAAGAGAAGGATGTTGCATGCTGATCTCAGTAAAGAAATGCCTACAAGTGCTGCTGTTAGTAAATATTTAAGGCCAGCAGAGGCTGGTTTGAAAAATTCAAAAAGCAAGCAGACATACATAATGTGCCTACTTCAGTGATGAAGGGACATGTTTGCAGAGTGGAGTGATGAAAAAAATTTTGTGGAGAATTATTATCCCAACAAAGATGTTGTAATCCGTGTCTCTAATATGTTTAATGAGAATGCCTTGTTTTATTTTAGGGAAATTTTAGAGAGAGACATCAGAATCAAATGTCTCGGGACAGTTTTTTGTGTGAATGTAAAAGGGAAGTAACCCCAGATAGTGCCTGTAAAAAACGAAGAGAAGTAGTAACCCTAAATATGTTCTTGATACCTGAAGTCTTACTGGAAGGGGATTCCTCTTCCAAACAATAGCCTCTTCTCTTCCCTTTCCCCATTTCTCCGTCCTCCATACGCTAGCAAGAGTCTTCCATAAAGTTAAGAGTGATGTTAAATGTTTGTTTATCCATTTCATTAATCATTTACTGTATATTTATTTTTCATTGTTTTCTGTATGTAAAACTATTTTCTATAAAATTTATTTATATAATTTTTTTTTTATATTTTTGGGTGCCTGGAATGCATTAATATAAATGAACTCACTTTATGTCTGTGACAGAATGTTGACTTCTGGTAAAGACATAAAGTGAGTTCGTATGTTTGTTGCATAAAATGTGCTGCAATGACAAACATCCTCTGCATTCTTCTTTACCTTACCTAGTTATTTTTGCTTGCAACACTTGGCTGGCTGCCACCGCAAACAGTATGTCATTTTCTAGTACAGGGAGCCCCTGGTTACCTTTGGTATCGGTCACCAGCATTTCAGTTTTATGGCGCTGCTTCAACATATTCTTAACTGGGTTTTACCCTCCGTAGGGTTTATAGCACAGTTGTCTGGTCTGTGGCATAGCCTAAGTGCCAAGACTGCCTTATAGAATACAAACGTAACAAATATGTATCTTTTCCTTGTCTCTTTTATTAAGTTAAACTTTACTTTGCTGTATCCAATAATACTGTATGTAGTCTTATATTACTATTGTATTATAAGATACAAACAAACCTATCATGTTTTGGTTTGGAAAAATCAGATGATGGAATTAAGTATATTTTGCCACATTTAACTCAGTTCAGAGGAGTTTTCTTGCTTCTTTTTACTGCAAATAAATCTCTAGAAACTCTGTTTATATGGGAAAAGGTTGTTTCGTTATATGAAGTGTTTTAAAGTTGAAATGTGACTTAAATACATCTTTTTATAAACTAGATTTTTTTTTTTTTTTTTTTTTTTTTTTTTGTAATAGATGGCGCTGGGAGGCCCCCTTTTCTTATTTATGGTGTGTATGTGTGTAAAAAAATTTAGATTCCTTTTGCTGTCTTTACTGTAGTTCACCATAATATGAGCTTTACATATTTATCTTTTATCAGTGTGAAAACAACAGTAAAGCTACCCTAGTTCTTATATGCCTAGCATTTTATTATTAAAATACTTTTTTCTCCACTATTATTTACGGTCGAGTTTCATTCATGCTTCAGCTACAAATGCAGCCTAAATTTAGCAGAGCTATATTTCCGTGCCGATATTTTCTCTGTAGCGAGTAAATGTATAATCTAAAAATATATCAGTCCTACATAATGTCATTTGTAACTTAACTACGGTAATTATTTACGTACTACCGTACGATGGCTGAAATGCAAGCAAACATTGTTGTTATCGGATTCTGTTCAGTTGTTGTAGCACAACAGCTGCTTTCATTCAGTTGTTTATGGCTATAGCGTTTAAGCAACAATTATAATATTTCTAATGTTTCACAACTTCTTTAACTAGAAGATATGATAAATAAAGAGCTGGAGGAAACATTAGTATTCCGATTAAGGTGATTTTTTTCTCTCATTCTAGGTCAACATTTACCTGTACATTGAATCTGACATTAAAAATTTGTAGAACTACAATGCAGACAACAGTAAATGATTAGGCAAAAAAAATTCCATTTTCATTAAAGACTTATTACATATATTAAAGGGGCCGGCCGGCTAATGCCATTCTTTAAGGACAGGACTTTGACATTCATACCACTTAATAAGGTGACTTGGGACATCTCCAAACCGCATATGATGTTCGCCTCTGACCTTCGGTTTTGTGACGCCAGGGCAAGAGAGTGATCATCTAATTCAGAAACTATTGTCTGCTGTTGCTGGTGGGTTACCTGTCCCTAAGCTGAAGGGGCCGTGAGTTGCACATCCAAAGCAGGTCTAGGTGCGGAAGCAGACATCACGGGAGTGGGAGCAGTCATCTCAGGAGTGGGAGCAGGCATCATGGGAGCAAGAGCAGTCAGAGCGGGAATGAGAACTGATGGTGTGGAAGCCATTGGTGGACGGACGGTTGCAGTTGCGGGAGATGGGAGCGTGCCTAGGCTCTCAGGAGCGGGAGACTCATGCCAAGCCAGGTGCTCAAGTTACAAGTGCCCAGCACAGAGCTTCTGTGGTTTGGAGTCCTTGGGAGACAGCAGCACAGGTGAGTTCCACTGATGAGAAGGCAACTGTGCCAGAGCAAATACTGAGGGATTAACCCTATATCTACAGGAAGGAAGGGTGAGGTCACAGGATTCCTTATGCCGCTTGATTGGCACCAGGGACTTGGGAGCCAAATGCAGATGCCTTTTCAATGGCCTAGAAGTGTTCACGTAGCCTCTTATGATACCGGTAATCAGACTGAGTCAGAACTGGATGATAACGGCGCTCATCCACATCCCTTGGACCTCTGGTATGTCTTTCTCCCTGGTGGTGGGGAGCGGGACAGTGACCTTCGTCTGAGAGCCAATGGGACAGGGAACCACCACCTCCACTGATTTTCACTACACTTTCTCCACTTTGTCCATGACGACTCTAAGAGACGCCCCCAACTCCTAAACAGAACTTATTACTAGGTTGAACTTCTTATCGAACTTGGAGTTAATCTAGACTCTAGACTGGCAATGGCATCATGGGAGTTGAGTGCTGGAGTAGGAGGAGGGAGAGAAGGAGGGCTGAGGATAGGTGAAAGATTGTTACCAGGAGTAGAAGGAAGAGCCAGACCGTAGTCTGCCTTAGGCCTAAGGAAAGAATCCCTATTGACAGAAGCCCTACTTTTGGCTCTAGCGGCTGTCTTCCTGATCCTGTTCTTTTCTAACCTATTTAGGTGAGATTCCTAAAACTTCTGCCTACTACTTTCATCCCACTCCTCACACTCATTGCAGGTAAGATCTCTCCTATATACATATCCCCTACAATTGCAGCACAGTGTGTGCATCATAACACACTTTGGTCAATCTTGTCTTGCAGCCTTTGCTGCAATAGTGAAGACTGGAAGTACTACAATCCAACATACTAATATTCTAAAGCTAAAAGAAGAAAAAAAGCTAAAGAAGTTAATGCAACCAAGCTGAAGGCAATAGATGAAAATACAACTAAAGAGAGTACATCACCGACTTCAGCAGGCAATCTAAAAATGGCGAACATGAATTCAGGAGCAAGACGACGTGTGGTCAGTTGTGCAGCAAGAATAAGAATGACGCCATTGGCTTCTGCCACTCACGAGCTCTCGTTGTGGTGGGCGGGACCTGTCACCCCCAAATTGCAATAGTCACTTGCGTGTGAATTTTTTAAAATTTAGGATGCCGTGCGAGACTAATCATTAGCTAAGTAATTACTTGGTAAGTGACTTATAAAAAGGTTATTTTAAGGATGTTTCTTTTTTTTCTTTTTAATACTACTATTTACAGTTCATAGTTATATCCTTGTTGGTTTGATTCATGAATAAAATGTAATTTTGTTCTTGCCATGTAATGCCTGTTCTATACTCTTGCTGTGAGACCTGCTGCTTTGAAGTTTTTTGGTTAGTGAATAACTATGAATTCACCCATTGTGGAGAGTATATGGAAGGGACATTATTCATCTGGACTTAATTCAAATAACCACACAGGTACAAGCTTAAAAACTCCAGTCAATCCAGGGGTTATTCAAAGAGCATTTGTATCATGCTGCAATGGCTACTCTACATTTTGAAAATATGCTCTTGAATGTTGTAATAAAAATTTGCTAAAGTTTATCGCATTTATAAGATATATAAGATATAAATTAAGTATCCTTTTATCATTCATTATGGAATAGGTGCACCACCTTGTAATGCATTACAAGAAAAGATGAGCCAGTGAGTGTTAATGATTCCTCCAGTTGGGTATTCACCTGCAAATTTAGCCAGTGTTTGGGGTCTATGAAATTTGAAGGACTTGATTTTCTAATTCAGCAGTTGCTGGTAAATTAATCCTTTTTTTTATATAAAATTTATTTATTTTAATCAGGAAAAGTTGTCTCCATGAAGAAAGAAGAGCTAAGAAGACTTTGTGATCATTTTAACCTGATGGTAGAAAATCCTCTGATGGTCCTTAATCAGGATATGTCCAGATCATTCCTAAGTTCTCTGGTATGTCAACCATTATTTTTTAAATTGTTCTTTATATCATATTCTGTTTAGGGTTGTGGAACGGAAAAAACAAGCGTGTTTTTTTTTTGGAAAAAATTTTTTTTCCTCAAAAGAAAAACAGCCTGAAAAAAACAAGTAAAATTTGTTTTTTGTTTTTTTCAATTTTCTGCATTTTTTCACATTCTGTTGCTTCCTAAGCCACACATAATGTCTAACTGTTCTTATATTATCCTATACACATACAATTATTCCCTGTAATTTATTATGCATCTGGGTATTATTGAAATTATTCCCTGTAATTTATTATGCATCTGGGTATTATTGAAATTATTCCCTGTAATTTATTATGCATCTGGGTATTATTGAAATTTTAAAAATTATTACATGTACTACATCTTGTTTGGTTAGGGGAAAAAGATACCGTACTGTCCGTACATAGCGCATTCATTCATGCTAATGTTATTTTGACAAAGATACTCTTAAGCTTTGGTAACAAGGCAATTTAGCACTAGAAAGAAAAATCTGTGAAAATAGAAATTGTGATATTAGAAAAATTCACCTCAACCATATGAGTTTGAGTTTTATGAGTACCATAAATTAGTGTCGTAATCATATTAACATTTCACATTTGATCATTAGTATATTCAGTTATCAAACATGTTCTACTTCAATTTCTCAATCATATCTTAAACCCATATTAGAAGCTTAAACCTAAAGATTTTCAATGCATTAAGAAGTACTTAGGTATATCTTAGTTTTACCAGACTACTGAGCTGATTAACAGCACTCCTAGGGCTGGCCCGAAGGATTAGATATTTTTACGTGACTAGGAACCAATTGGTTACCTAGCAACGGGACTTACAGCTTATTGTGGGATCTGAACCACCTTGTATCGAGAAATGAATTAAGAGTTCAAGATAGGAAGAGAGGTAAGAAAACCATATGAAGGGCAGTAGCTTCTTACAAATATGTATGGTACATGTACTTTTAGGTATTAAACATGTTAAACTGTTACTTGTATGGAACTCATATCAACGAGATAGGTTCCGGAACCAAGGTAAAGGTGCATTACATTTACATATCAGTATATAGTTAAAACATGAAGTAATGGTATCAGTTATTTCTTGTAACTTGGATGCATTAGGAATTTAGGACAAGCAGAGAGGTGTGACTGTGTGAAAACCATATGAAGGTAAAAAACCCTGAAAGTAATTTATTTAGCAACAGTCTTGCTGCTCTGAATCAAACATGTTCAAAGTGAACTTGTACCTTACTGGTATCATAAGGGACCAGAGGCAGAGTAAATGGGATTGGATGCATCACATAGCAGTGCTAGTAGTTGTGCTTGGAGAGGGTGGAAGGTTAATGTGTTTGGTATAAGTGGTGGTAACTGTGATATAAGTTAAAGAAATTACATTGCCAGTGTTATTCTGTGACCAGTAAAAGAAATATTTGAAAGAGATGCAGGCTCAGCATTTCTTTTTTATCAATAATTGAAAAACTGTCAGTATTGGCAAAAATTGAATATTTTTTTTTTTAGATTATATTGGCAGTGTTATTTTAAAGAGCATTTTCAGTTGAGCGTTTCTTTTTCTGTAGAATTGTATACAGTACATGCATTTCTTTTCATGGTTGAAGCAACTAATGAAGGTCTTGCTTTTGTTCTTTATAGATTATTATAAATGACATCCATAAAAAATTCAAAGCTTTAAGAAAACTTTTTATGGGTGGATACCTTTATTTTAAATGCTTCATGTTCCGATCTCATTGAATGAGAAAAATTATCATTTTTATGTTAGACCCTATAGGTCACATTATATCTATAAAACATATCTCTCTACTGTAACTTCAAGAACATTTTTTATTTAAATTTTCTTAATTTAATTTCATAGTACTATTTCATTGCTTCACATTTTGATCTCAAAAGAAAATATCATCTTACTCAAATGGCTAGCAAAAATACCATTATATTTTGAGACTGAAAGGGAAATTCTTAGTAATACTTCATATATCTCAGGTTCTAATTATCAATTAAAGAAGCATTTATACCCATAATATCATTATTTTAATGATTCCTCTAATCTAGAAGGAAGGTGGAAGTCTTAAAAAATATCATATGGCCATATTAAGTATTAGCAGGATCACCAGAAAGGTCCAGAACATGAAAAATTGCGGGAAAAGAAAAAAACAGAAAAACTTAAAAAAACACTAAATAAATTTTTTTTTTTTTTTTACAACCCTAATTCTGTTTATATTGTATTTTTCCCAGTTATTGTAGCTGTTGCTAAAGATTTTGAATTAAACCTCCATGAAGCACCACTGACTGACCTCATATTGTGTTAGTATCTAGTGTTGAGTGTGTTGCACTGCAGTAGTAAGTAAGAGTTCTTTACCACACTCCATTAACCCCTAGTTGTATTGCTTTCTCTTTGCTTTGATGTCTTCTTTCTTTTAACTACCCAGATATGCGGGTTCGATTCTTGGCCATTCCATTTAGGAGTGAGAGATGTGTATTTCTGGTGATAGAAATTCACTCTCGACGTGGTTTGGAAGTCCCATAAAGCCATTGGTCTCGTTGCTGAATAACCACTGGTTCCATGCAATGTAAAACACCATACAAACAAACAAACTACCCAGATACTATTATACCAAGTAACAGTTCTTTTTTTGGCTCTGGAAGTTACATATATGGCTCATCATTGGACATTATTGAAAAGCTTAGAATTAAGTCATAATGAAAGTCTTAGAATCTGCACTGGATTACACAAGTCTTCTTCAGATACAAGATGAAAGTGATAAACCAGATTCTCTCTCTGTCTCTGTCTCTCTCTCTCTTTCACTAGCTGTAATCAACATTTTCTCCATCATCAGAACCAAATCATCCTTGGATTGATGTATACATTAAGTACGTTTATACACGTACTGTATCCAAAACCTTGCATACACCTATGAACATCACAAGCAACACATGATAGTGTAGAGGACATAAAGCTCCTATTAGACAACCCCATAGGGGTTATTGCTATCAGTGCATCTCATGTGTTGCACTGTAGACATTACCTAAGGTTCTTTGCAGCATTCATTTGGCCCGTAGCTGCAACTTCTTTTATTATTTTACTGCACCTCTGTTTATATTATTTTTCTTCCATCTTACTTTCCACCCTCCAAAAAATTGTTTCATTGTGCAACTGTTAGGTTTTCCCCCTGTTACACCTTTAAAAACTAATTGTTCATATGTAGAATAAACCTTCGGTCTTAACATTAGGATAATCATCCAGTGCCAGCAGGAAATTTCTTAAAAAGCAATCAGGAATTGTAAAGCAAGGAATCTGTGGCATATGGCAACTCATGTATATAAAGTGGAAACTGGTCACCTATCATGATTTGAACCCTGTAACGTGTCAGTCTTTCTTTAATTGCTTTGGAGAGATGAGTTTCAATTAGTTCTCCTCCCCCAAGATGTTTTTTTTTTTACCTAAATCTGTGGTTTGTTTTATATTTATCTAGCCCAGAATTCCTGTGGCCATCAACATTTTCAGACAGCCTTCCAGGATTCTTGTGTTCACATTCCTTTGGGGCAGATGCAAATTGCAGTAGATGTGCCTCACGCCTTTTCCTCTGCTTTGCCATTGGCTGGTTATGTGTAATGCTGGTCTGTCTCCCAAGGGGATGTTGCCCTATCAGGGAGAGAGGGGCCTGCTATGCTTTGTTCTTTAGCATTTTACATTTGTTATATTGAAGATATTTTGAAAACATTTATGTTATAACTTTAATGTTTTATGTATCTTTGATTTCAGCTAGTTACACATTTTCTGGGAATGTGGTAAGGTTTTAGTCATTCAGAATTGTATATTTCGGGATGTTCGAGGCGTTAGGGTTTCGTGTTGTAGACAAGGTTTTTATGCTAGGATTCGGCTGTCTAGCACAGGAGTATTCTTACACTTCTTCAACATTAATTTTAATGACGTATGATTGTGTTCTTTCCATCTGCTTGCAGGATCAGTCTTGAATGCCATCTTGTCTCTCCCGTCAATTTTAGTGGGGAGTAGCGTGAGTCATATGTCTCCCTTCCCTTTATCTTGACAGATAAATGATTCTTTTCACTCTCACAGGATAGAACAGAGCATGTTATTTGTTTCATTACAGGCTCTTCAGTTGTCAGCCCTGCCTTGCCTGGAAGTTTGACAGCACCAGCATTCCGCTCAGATCTTGGGAATCCCTCTGCTTCACTTGCCTCTGACAGAGATGCCTTCACTAAATTTGGTATGCTCGTTGGTGCTGTGAAGAGAACGAGTTTGGAACCCAGTCATTCCTGTTGGCAGTGTTCCTTGCTGTCATGAGAGCACCTTGCATGCCAACAATGCTGCGTCGTCATGCAGGGATACCAACCCTACAGACGGTTTTTCTGATGTGGGGATATTTGTCTCCCTCTGGTGTTTCGTCATTCAATTACGGTTTTGTTTGAATGTTTTTCCATGCTTACACACATTGTTTTCCCTCTGTAAGAGTAGTCTACTGTGTTATATCACAAATGGGCCTGTGACGCTGTGATGTCATGGCTTCTTTTGACAGTATAGCTTGGATTGGCGCTATGTTCAAGTGAGGGCTGATCTCTTTTTCCACTCTATGGCGATGGATTTCTTGGTAAATTCTTTGCTGTTGTTCATGTGTCAGTGTCCTGGGGAGGCCATCCGGTTACTATAGGAGACGAAAGACCTTTTCGCCATCTTTGGCGTCAGTGTGGCCTTTGAAACTCAGGCTACCAGTCTGAATGCCATGACGTCATTCAGTACTTCCCCTATGATGTCAGCTTTGGGGAAAGGAAGGTAAGGAACTGCTGGCCTTACTGACTTAACCTAGCCTAAGTGATTGAGTTCTTAGCCTAGCAAGTGGTTGAGTTCTTAGCCTGGCATAGCCTAGCTAGTTGAACCTACCTTAACCATCTTAACCTAGTCTAAGTAGTGAGTTCTTAGCCTACAAGCAGTTGAGTTCTTAGCCTGGCCTAGCCTAGCTATTTGAACATGCCTTAACTATCTTAGCCTACCCTAAGTGGTTGCGTTCTTAGCCTAGCAAATGGTTGAGTTCTTATCCTAGCCTAACTAGTTCAAAACTACCTTAACCTAGCCTTTAAGTTGTTGAGTTCTTAGCCTGGCCTACCCTAGGTAGTCGAGCCTGCCTCATTATCTATCTTAGCCTAACCTAAGTGGTTGAGTTCTTAGCCTAGCCTAGCTAGTTTGAATCTGCCCTTACCATCTTCTTAGCCTAAGTAGATGAGTTCTTGACCTTGCAAGTGAGTTAGGTTCTAAGCCTAGCTTAGTACGTATAGCTAGTTAGTTCGAACCTTCCTTTCCGTCTTAGCTTAGCCTAAGTGGTTGAATTCTTACATAGCAAGTCTAAGTGTATAAGTTCTTAAGCTAGCCTAGCCAAGCTTACAATGGGTGAGCTAGTTCAAACTTTCTCTTACTGACTTAGTCAGGCCTAGGTGGTTGGGTCCTAGGCCAAGCCTAGATGTTCAAAAATATCTCTCCATCTTATCTAAGCCCAAGTATTAGAGTTCTTAGATTAGCCCAGCTGGTTTTTGGGCGTACTCTTAAAATTCTCAGATGTTCTTCTGCTTCTTGATTCTGCAAGAGGATTTTCCCATTCTTCAGGAGTTTGGGATTGGGTTGGGTTCAATTCCTAGCTTAACCTACCTTTTCATGCGAGTAAGCAGATCAGTAATGTAACTCATATCCTCATCTTCTTATCTCCAAGGTAGTTAAGATCCATCTTAGCTCTGGTAGATTGCTCATCATAAGGGATCACCTCATAGGATGTCTCCTCTGTTTAAGATGCATGTTTCCTTAGCAGCTCAAGGACTTCCCTCCGATCTACAGTTCAGTTACTTTGACAATGCACATGTTGACAGTAGGATATTTAGAACATATCTGTGCTGGGTATTTTGTCATAGGACATCTGAGGTTATCATATTTTCTCTTCTGTTTGCTTGGAAAGACCTATGTTAGACCTCTTATCAACAGAAGCTTGAGGCCTTAGGTTCATGGTCCCAGAACTGTTTGCTGGAGAAGACGTCTCCTTTCTGGCCCGGCTCCACTCATTAACATTTGAGATGCACCAGTGGGCAATAGACAACTTTGGAGCTCATGGCCAGATACAATCCAGGCTGAAGGTATGTGGTGGCCGGCAAGCTAAGTTGTCGGAGTAAAGTCCTAGGTATGGAGTGTTGTGTGCATCAGGACACATTGGACAGGCCGTTTCACTTTTGGGTAAAACCTGTGTTAGACCTCTTTGCCACTGTTTTACAGCATCCCTGGGACAATCTTGGTATACACCTTCCCTCCATTCTGCCTGATCTGTCAGGTCCTGAACAGAGTGAAGAGTTCCAGGAATCTCAGGATAATGTTGGTGACACCTCTGTGGCCACAGACGGAGTGATTTCCAGGCCTTATGTATCTTCTGTCAGCGATTCCGAAAGAAATTCCCCCTGTATCTTCTGTCAGCGATTCTGAAAGAAATTCCCCCATGGCATAACCTCCTTTGCCAGCCTCATGTGGAAAGGTTCTACCTGTTGGAAGGATCTCTATCACTTCATGGCTGGAGACTGTTAAGTATCTCCTGAGAGCGAGAGGCTTTTATTGCAAAGCAGCAAGCCAGAGGTCCACCTATCTCAGGAGGTTTTCATCAGCAGTTTACTAGGGCAAGTGGGCCTTCTACTGTGGTTGGGGTTGTTAAAGGGGTTTCTCCACTCTGAGCTTCAGTCAGCAGGTAGCGGATTTTCTAATCTTTCTCAGAAACAAGAAGTCTTTCCATGTCAACTATCAGGGGCTATAGCGCCACCTTAGGGTTGGCCCTGCACCTGAAGGGTGTGGACATCTCTTCACCCTGGGAAATCTCAATATTGGTCAAGAGATTCAAACAATTCTGTTCACCAAGAGAACTCTTAACTTCCAATGTGGGATCTTACTCTGGTCCTGAGTAGTCTCGCTCAAGCTCCATTCAAGCCACTACGTTGATCGTCAGTCAGTAATCTGACTAAAGACAGTTTTCTTGTTGGCCTTGGTTTCCTCGGAGAGAGTTGGAGAGCTTCATGGCCTGAGTTATGATGCTAAACACACCAGGGGTTGGAGGTCTGTGGCCTTTGAATTTGTCTCGGAATTTGAAGTTAAGACTCAAAATCCCTTGGTTCATGATGGCAAATTTGCCTCGTTTTCAAGTTTTTCCTTGAATGAGTTTGTGGACAGCGATCCACAGGAGTTTTTGGTTTATTATGTCAGAGCTCTGCGCTGCTATCTAAAAAGGACTCGTCACCTAAGGCCTAGATGTTGTAGACTTTTTGTTAGCAATGACCAGTCCAGAATGGAAGTTTCCAAGAACTCCATTTCATTCTGGCTGCGCTAGGTGATTAAGCAGGCATACTCCTCACCTTATAGTTTTTCCACAGAGTCTGTCCAGGCTAGAGCAGATGACATCAGAGGAATGAGTGCCTCTTTGGCATTTAAAAAGAACTTGTCTGTTCATAGGTTTTGACACTTCCTTTGTCTGAAGGACATTGCCCACAGGGCCTTGGACACTTTTTCCTTTGGTCCGATGGTGGCTGCCCAACAGGTTGTATAGCTCATCTTTCTCTTTTTTTCCTTTCTTCTTCCCACAAGAGGGTTGAAGAATAAGACATATCATTTGCTGGAACTGGTCTGATACAGGTAAGTGTGGCAGCCATACTGGTTGCAGTTATTTTGTTTGTTCCTATACAACAAAGAAATCTGCTTCCTAGTAGTACTTACTTCTCTCTGACAAGGGGAGGGAGGAGTGGTAACAAACCCCTGTGGCCTACATATAGTTTGTTGCTTGAACAAACAGAGTTCTCCTTACCTTTCATGAATGCAGTGAATTTGGACATGACTCATTGTGTTTAATCCCAACAGACTGAGTGTTTAGAACTTGGTTATCTATCCTCTCACGGGTTCAGACCCCCTTCTTGAGAACTCGGTCTTCTAGGAAGGGTAAGCTGAACCCTCAGCCCGTTCAGGGTACTTGTATTTCCCTCTAAGTCTATGCTATTGTTAAGACCGAGGGATTGTTCCACATATGAGCAAATGACAAATTTTTAATCAGTTTGTATTTTTTATAGCTAACAAACCTGAGGTCTTAACGTTAACTGCCCACCTCTAGCCGCTCCTCTCATATCCTGGGTTGGAAGAAAGACTGACTCGTCACGGGGTTCCAAGCCCGGTCGGTGACCAGCTTCCACCTCATATACGTATGAGTTGCCAGATGCCACAGATTTCTTGCTGTACAGTGTTTATTGTTTTTAACCAGTTTCCAGCTGGCACTAGAAGATTATCCAATTGTTAAGACCTCAGGTTTTGTTAGCTATGAAAAATACAAATTGATTAAAAATTTGTCATTTTACTATTCTCAGTTTCTCTTTGAACACTTGGCCTTTGGCATAAATTTTATATTCCAGTTCCAATCTTATTAGGCAATTTATATTGATGGCATCAGTTATTCTAACCTGCCCGAGAAGAGCCTTTATTTAGGCTCAGAGGTCTGGATAAACTAATCATGAGGGTTCATGCACATGTAGGCATAAAAGGAAATGAAAACTGCAGTTGCTACAACTAGGTTTTCTGGGCTCAGCTCGTGTCGGCCTATGAAAGGATCCTTAATATCATACTTTCTAGGTAAAATTAATCTAAAATTACCAGAGAAAAAACAAAATTAAGAAAATGTCAGTAAAACTGACTCGCTCACTCTTAAAAAGAAGTGTCGGTATGATGATAGGGGCGAGTGGGAACACTACCACGAGACATTCACCAATTAGAACTTCCAATCAGAATCCCCACAAGAGAGAGCTGATACCAACGGGCGATGCAGCCGCTACTACTACTACTAGAGGACGCCACGGACAGCAGCGCCCCTAGCGGACATCCTTAATTTTTAGCGCTAGCGTCCAGACGCATTTTTCTCTGTGCTGTGCCTTTACGGGATTTATTATCTTCTTCGCTATGGAACGTTCTGCAATCGCAACGGCTAAGTTAAGTGCCTCATAAGTAATGTTTTACTATATTTTTGTCTTCCGGGAACCAGTATTTTCCTTCTAATAGGTCATATACGGTTTCCCGGTTGTCTCGTGGCGGCGCCATGCTGCCTTGTTAAGAATTCCCGGTCCTCCATACTGGGACTTCTTATACTTATGGGCTTACTTATTACGTTCATCGTTTTTACATCGAGTTTTAGCTAGATTAGCCCCCTTACCATTTCTCTTAGTTTGGTATTTAGGGCTATTATTATTGTTCCAGCCCAGCATCCCGGCTCTTGCTCTTCATCGGCTTTCGCTGGCTCCGAGTAGGCTTCTGTTCCTCGGAACAGTTTGCCTCCTCCTGGGCTTCTTTTTCTTCTACTAAAAGTGTCTTTTCCATCTTTACGATGTAATTTTATTCTATTTAGGGTGTTAGGCTAGCCTAGGTGCATGTTCCATGGTTTGGTACAGCCTGGTTCACGTGGCCCTCCCACGGTTGTGTTGCTCGCGGCTTAGGCCACTTGCGGTCACGTGTTCCTTCGCACCTTACCCTTCCCCTTCCCTCCCTACCAGGTATAGGGAGGCGCTGGGGGACCCCTTGGTTGTCATGACAACCTCAGTTGCCTTCCTCCCTCCCTCTCTGAGGTGGCCAGGGGTTCCTCCCAGCGGGGGGTATAGGGCGACCACTCATAGGGTACCGGGTCTCCGAGCGGGTAGTTGTTGAGACGGGGAGGAGTAGGCCAACCCCCCCCCCCTCTCTCTCTCCCGCCGTGTTACGCCGAGACCCTCCCCCCCCTTCCCCAGTTGCTCAGCCACCTTCCCTTTCTATAACGAACGGAGCCTTCCGTCGCAGCCGGGGCACCTTTGGTTATAGATTACTGGCTCCGCCAGCGGGCGGGGTGGTCACTACTAGTGGTCGGTTGCTTGCCTACTATATCCTTACATCTCTTCCCCGCTACCGGAAGGGAGCTTGCTTCTTACCCGGGCACTCTTCTAGTAGACGGGTGGAGAAAGGTTTGATATTATTGTTATTTTAAGGATATACCCTAATTTTACGATGATTTGTTTAATTTTATTATTCATATGCTTACCATCCCCGCCATTTTTCGTCGTGGTTTCCTTTTACCACCACTCCTGGTTGGATTCTATCTCTTGTCCCCGCCGTCAGCGGAGCATAGCCTAGGACAACCAACCAACCTTGGTTACCACACGTATTATGGCGGGGCTCTGGTTTAATCTAACTTTATCGCTCCGGCTCCAGCGGAGCAACTGTTAGACTGTAAGTGTTCTCCTGATACTCATGTATTTTTCCACTTACAGGCTACCAACTGTCAGGTCCCGGCGTGCAACGCTACGTTGTACGACCCCTGCGGCCACGATGAGTGCAGGTCTCACGCTCCTTGTGCCACGTCTTTCAACGATATGATCGTCTGGCACCCGGAAGCCTGCGCCATCTGCTACGACCTAGTCAGTCAGCTGGTGGAGGGGGTAAGTCGATTATAGGCTTCTTTATCATTTACTAACAACTCTTAGACATAAGTTTGTTAACCCCGTCCCGCCATTAGAAGCTCATCTCGCCCTTTCTTCCAGGCTACTGGTGTGAGGGAGGTCGCCCTTGCTACCCTGAAAGCGTTGGTGGGCGGCTTCGGGAAGAACGCCGCCAAAGGCCAGCCGTACATCCTTGACAAGAAGCTGGCCGTCCAGATTTTCCCGGCAGGCAAGTCAACAGGGTATGTTGACCCCTTGTCCGCAGCCCCTCTCATAGCCTCCATCCAGCAAGATCTCCAGCAATCTTTCGGGGTCGTAGCTTCACAGGAGTCGGTCCCGGACGTCGCTGCCCTGGACCTAAACATCGAGCCGATGGCGGTTGGAGTAGAGGATTTGTTGGTTGAGGTAGGTGTGTCGGGCGCCCAAGGTCTTTCCTTGGGTGTTCCTGGATCTTCTCCTGTCCCTTCTTCGAGCGCTTCTTTCCAAGGTTTTGTGGGATCTGAGATCCCTACCCGCTCTCCCGCTCTCTCTGTACCCCCTAAGGTGAAGGGACAGAGAGAACCGAAGACTCTATCTAAGACGACTTCTAAGAAGTCGTCTTCGTCTTCTTCGGCTAGGAAGTCTTCGACTTCTTACGCTGACGCGGTGAAGGCCAAGCCGAGCTCTTCTTACTCGAAGAGCTCTAGAAGCAAGGCTTCTAAGGAGAAGGCTCGCGCTCCCGCCGAGACAATGCCTTCTCCTGCCTCCACCGCATCCACTCCGGCAACGCCGGTGGGAGGAGCGGGACCCAGCACCTTTGATCCCACTGCTTTCTCAGCAGTGGTGATGCAACAGGTGGGTGAGATGGTTGGTTCGCAAGTCTCCGCCCTGGGGACGAAATTTGAGCAGATGTTCGCACAACTGTCGAGCACTCTGTCTCAATCAGGCCAATCCATCCAGGATCTCTCTAACAGGGTTAGAGAGAATGAGGACCGAGTGGCTGGGCTCTCTCAGGTCCCTTTCTCCAGTCTCCCCAGTGCCAAGTGCTGGTATTTTCCAGCTCCCGCCATACGACTCTCTGCCAGCTTTCTCTATGGAGAACCCTTGGAGAGTAGCCGCCTACGCTCCATTTAAGGATGGGATGATCTCTATCCCGGAGTGTGGAACTCGAAGGATTGAGGACTTCGAGTTTTATCCTCCGGGTCTGGCGCAGCCTTTCATCGGCTATGCTAGGCTGACTGTAGCGGCTCTTACTAGGGAAGACAAGATCTCTAGGCAGGATGTTCTCTACAGTAGGGATCATGCCCAACGGGAATGGGTTCACTGCCTTGAGGACTGGGAGTGCACAAACACTAAACTCCAGGCCTATAAGAGTCCTTTCACTATTTTTGCGACGGAAGAAGAGGCTTCTCTTCCGTTCGCCACGAAAATAGTAGAGAGGACTCTTCAGGCAGTCCTCAAGGATGAGCCCATGCCACAGCTAAGGGAGGCGGAGTCTACTTCTCCGCTCTTCCCAGCTTTTGGAGAATTGTGGGAGAACTTGCCAGCCACGTTCACGCTTGGCAAGCTCAAACCGGACTGCGCCATGGACCAGTTCGGCGAGAAGCTTCCAAGGCTGCCTGATTCCTTGATTCAGGCGGAGTTCGACGCGCGAACTAGGTTTGGCAGGTCCCTCAATTCTCTGATAATAAACGGAAATGGCTGCCTCTCATATGCTACAGAACCGCTGTTTAAGATCTTGGCCAAATCCCAGCTTCAGACGGTTCAGACAGATGCTTTCGACTTCTTCCAAGCTAGGAGGAATTGCCGAAAGCACGTTCTGCAGGAGTGTACTATTAGGCACGAGCCTAATAGACTCCTGGCTTCTAGCATGTGGGGAGCGGATCTCTTCCCAGAGTCCGCTGTAAATGAAGTGCACCACGAGGCTGCTAGGCTCAACCAGAGCCTTAGAGCTAGGTGGGGTATTTCATCTAAGAGGAAGCAAGAATCCGCCCCCACTGCTGGTAAGAAACCAAAGAAGTCTGGTAAAAGGTTCCAGCCTTACCAGAAACACCAGCAACAGCAGCAATTTGTTCAGGCCGTCCCGGTTACCCAACAGGGACAACCTGGTAGTTCGAAACAGAACCAGCCCATCCTCCTGCTGTCTCCTCAATCACAACCGTCGACCTCCTACGCACTCTCGCCGGCCTTCAACCCTACGTATGAAGGTCAGGGCTACACTCCCTTTAACAAGCAACCGAGTGGCGCAGGACGGGCGACAAGGAGCAGGCAGTTCAGAGGAGGGCGTGGTGGTCAACCCACCCATCAACAATGAGGCTCCCCAGGTAGGAGGGAGGCTGTTCCTCTTCCGTCACAGGTGGGGGTTCAGCAATTGGGCACAGAGCATAGTGTCCAAAGGGTTGGGTTGGAGTTGGATCAAAGATCCTCCTCCAATCAAATCATTCCACCAAATACCATCAGAGGAATTGACGATTACGCGGAGGAACTCCTTCAGAAAGGAGCTATTGCGAGAGTCAAGCATCTAAAATTTCAATGTCGCTTATTCAGCGTGCCAAAGAAAGGCTCAACAAAAAGAAGGGTAATCTTAGACTTGTCAAAGCTAAACTCTTTCATTCGTTGCGACAAGTTCAAGATGCTTACCCTCTTGCAAGTAAGGACCTTACTTCCGCGTGGAGCCGTCACATGCTCCATCGATCTTACAGACGCATACTATCATATCCCTATAGCCAGACACTTCCGCCCATTCCTAGGATTCAGGCTAGGAAATCAGACATTCTCATTCAAAGTGATGCCCTTCGGTCTGAATGTAGCCCCCAGGGTATTCACGAAAATAGCAGAAGTGGTTGTACAGCAATTGAGAACTCAGGGAATCATGGTAGCAGCTTACCTCGACGATTGGTTGATCTGGGCACCAACCGTCGAGGAATGTCTCAATGCCACCAAAAAGGTAGTTCACTTTCTGGAACATCTGGGGTTCCAGATAAACAAAACGAAATCCAGACTTACCCCGGAGTCTCGTTTTCAGTGGCTGGGAATCCAATGGGATTTGTCTTCCCACAATCTGTCAATTCCAGTGGCCAAACGGAAGGAAATAGCAAAATCTGTCAGGCAATTCTCAAATGCAAACAAACATCAAGGAGAAACCAGGAAAGAATCCTAGGGTCCCTTCAGTTTGCTTCGGTAACAGATATCCTCCTGAAAGCAAGGCTAAAAGATATAAATCGAGTTTGGCGATCGAGAGCAAACACCAAATCTCGAGACAAGTTGTCAGTAATTCCACAGATCCTTCGCAATCAACTCCGTCCATGGTCAAAAGTAAAGAACTTAGCCAAGCAGGTACCCCTTCAATATCCCCTTCCAGTGTTAACCATTCACACGGATGCCTCCCTGTCCGGGTGGGGGGGATATTCTCAGTTCAAACAGGTTCAGGGGACTTGGTCAGTTCAATTTCGCCAGCTCCACATAAACGTTCTGGAAGCAATGGCAGTATTTTCTTACCTTGAAGAGACTGCTTCCCCCGAAAAAGTCTCATCTAAGGCTAGTTTTGGACAGTGCAGTGGTAGTTCATTGCATCAACAGAGGAGGGTCCAAATCCAAGCATGTGAACCATGTCATGATAGCCATCTTTGCCCTAGCAAACAAACACAAATGGCATCTGTCCGCCACTCACCTGGCGGGGGTAAGAAATGTGATAGCAGACGCTTTGTCCCGGTCAGTTCCTCTGAATCAGAATGGTCCCTAGACGACGGGTCATTCCAGTGGATATGCCGGAGAGTCCCAGGTCTCCAAGTAGATCTCTTCGCCTCGCAAGCGAACCACAAGCTCCCTTGCTATGTGGCCCCCAACCTGGACCCTCTGGCTTATGCCACGGACGCCCTGTCGTTAGATTGGGATCAGTGGAGAAAAATTTATGTTTTT
The DNA here is from genome assembly GCF_015104395.2 of Macrobrachium nipponense. NCBI lineage: Eukaryota > Metazoa > Arthropoda > Malacostraca > Decapoda > Palaemonidae > Macrobrachium > Macrobrachium nipponense. The sequence goes on from NC_087208.1 coordinate 28,993,753, forward strand.
CCTCCAGTGAATCTTCTCTTGAAAGTCTTAAGCAAGCTGAGGACTTTCAAAGGAATAGTAGCTCTGATTGCACCGGACTGGCCCAAGAGCAACTGGTATCCTCTTCTTCTGGAATTGGGTCTCCGACCTCAACGGATTCCCAATCCCAAGCTGTCACAATCAGTACAAATGAGGACTGTGTTCGCTTCCTCAGGAATTCTTCAGACCCTAACTTTATGGACTTCATGAAGTTTGCGGCTAATAAAGATGCTAATATTGATCCACAAAATATTCTCTTCCTAGAATCAGATAAGAGAGAGTCAACCATTAGACAATATGACTCAGCTGTTAAAAAATTAGCATCTTTCCTGAAAGAATCAAACACTACAACCATGACAGTTAATCTAGCTATATCCTTTTTCAGGTCCTTGTTTGAAAAAGGTTTAGCAGCTAGCACTATTACTACTCATAAATCGGCTTTGAAGAAGATCTTTCAGTTAGGTTTTCAGATAGATCTGACTGAATCTTATTTCACGTCTATTCCTAAAGCCTGTGCTAGACTTAGACCTTCTCAAAGGCCTACTGCAGTTTCATGGTTCTTAAATGATGTCCTCAAACTAGCTTCAGATACTGACAACTCGTCTTGTACATTCATAATGCTTCTTAGGAAGACATTATTCTTATTAAGCCTAGCTTCAGGAGCTAGAATTTCAGAACTGTCGGCTCTATCCAGAGATGCGGGTCATGTGGAATTCCTCCCCTCAGGAGAAGTTCTACTTGCTCCGGATCGTAGCTTTTTAGCTAAAAATGAGGATCCTCTTGCAAGGTGGGCCCCTTGGAAAATCATCCCACTTCCCCAAGATCCTTCTCTCTGCCCAGTATCAACTTTAAGAGCCTTTCTATCTCGTACATCCTCAAGATCCTCAGGTCCTCTCTTCATGAGAGAAAAAGGTGGTACTTTGTCAGTAAAAGTATTAGACAACACAAATCCTTTACTTCATTAAACAAGCCAATCCTGATTCATTCCCAAAAGCACATGACATCAGGGGAGTAGCCACCTCAATTAATTACTTTCAACATATGGACTTTGAGGATCTTAAAAAGTATACTGGATGGAAATCCCCGACAGTCTTTAAACGTCATTATCTAAAGTCCTTGGAATCTTTAAAATTTTCAGCAGTAGCAGCGGGAAACATTGTTTCTCCTGATACTGTATAGTAGTCGTAGTATAGATCCAGGTCTCCTTTCTACCTACCTCATCCAACATGCCTCACCCCATCGCCATGCTACCCGGATATCTAGCCTTAGCCGCTGAATCATACTAGTGGATTGTCCCTTATTTTTTTGCTAGGGACATCCACACTTGTACTGATAATGTACTTCAGTGTACCTACCCTTATTTTTATGCTAGGGTAGGACACAATGTGTTTGTATATTTTGTAAATAATTTTCTAAGTAAATCTATTTGTTAATATTACACTGCATTATTATATTTTACTATGTTTATTGTAAATTTAAGTACTTTACATTACTAACGTTCTTTTATGTTACTATTTAGAATAAGTTAGGTTAAGTACTTAGTTTGTATGCTGTAATTGATTTACTTATATTATATCCCTCGTTTTACAACTGCTTTTCATTTGTCCTTTTTTCCCATCTTGTCTGTTTCTCTGGTACTCTTTCATAGGCCGACACGAGCTGAGCCCAGAAAAGGGATTTTGACGAAGGAAAAATCTATTTCTGGGTGATTGGCTCGTGTCGCCCTATGAAACCCACCCTGTATTGTTTACCCCCCCCCATGCAGGACAAGATGTTTTTAGATTAAGGATGTCCGCTAGGGGCGCTGCTGTCCGTGGCGTCCTCTAGTAGTAGTAGTAGCGGCTGCATCGCCCGTTGGTATCAGCTCTCTCTTGTGGGGATTCTGATTGGAAGTTCTAATTGGTGAATGTCTCGTGGTAGTGTTCCCACTCGCCCCTATCATCATACCGACACTTCTTTTTAAGAGTGAGCGAGTCAGTTTTACTGACATTTTCTTAATTTTGTTTTTTCTCTGGTAATTTTAGATTAATTTTACCTAGAAAGTATGATATTAAGGATCCTTTCATAGGGCGACACGAGCCAATCACCCAGAAATAGATTTTTCCTTCGTCAAAATCCCTTAATTGTTCCTTTTTCTACAAGGGATTTTTTAGTCAAAATCATTTGTCTATTATAGGGCAGGCATTGTGGTTTAGTGAATCAGGCTATAACAAATTAAAACTGATTAAGGGGTGCGGAGATTCGTGATTTTTAAGGAATTTTAAAATTTTAGTTAATGATGAATTTAGATAGTTTAATGTCTAAATAAACATGACCTGAAGTATTATTGCAAAAAGAATAAATAAAACTTTGGTTGGTGGGTTTTTCACATATTTGTTTACTGCATTTGAGCGGCAGTGAGCGACAAATTGTCGCTCATTCTATGACTTTCCAAGACAGATAAAGTGATATATTTACATCAGTATCCCACTAAAACTAACCATTTCTACGATATAGCTGGTCTTGTACTGAAGAAAATGTGAGAAAATCATCTGGCAAACTAATAAATATCCGTATGTTCAGTTTGTGAAAATTAATTGTGACATTTAATTTCCAGATTTTTGTATCATGTATGTAATAAAATTCATATATATATATATATATATATATATATATATATATATATATATATATATATATATATATATAAAAGCAAATACTACAGGAAAATGATAGAAATCCAAGCGCTTTCGTCTTTACTAAGACATTGTCAAGGAGCTAATGAAATACAATTGGAGAGAAAGGTCTCAGGTACACAACAAGATCAAGAATACCAGATGGTTAATTGTCAAAAGGGTAAAAATTAAAAGAGATAATCCAGGATTATAGGATATCACACGGTCACAAACCTAAACAGATTTGACCCTAACCGAAATTACAAAGTATCTTTACAGTCCAAAACATGTAAAAACTGAATATATTAATTTTGTTGTTTATATTTATCTACAACTTTTTTCATTATGAAGGCATCAAGTTTAAATAAACCAAGACTTAAATTTAGAACATTTCTATTATTTGACTATGAAACAAGATTCAATGATATTCCTTTTAACTGTGTCATTACATGGGATTAAGGCTCTTGCTTGACTCCAGTTAATAGGATGATCTAAATCTCTCATATGTACGAATAATGCATTCGATATTTGCCCAGTTCTCACAGAATATTGATGCTGTTTGAGACTCTGTGAAAGAGATTTACTGGTCTGTCCGTAATAGGCTATCACACTTTTTGCAAGGAATTTCATATATGCAGCCTGGAAGATCTTTATGAGAATTTTTGATTACTAAACTCTTGACATTAATATTACTGAAAACAACATTTATGTTAAAAAGCTTCAAAATTCTAGGAATATCTAAAAACCTTTCATCATAGGGTAATTTTAGAATGTTATGCTTACTAAATTCAAGTTTGTCATTAGTTGAATAAAATGTTTTTCTAGCTCTTTTCCATGTCACATCTACAAAAGCCCTTGGGTATTTAAGTTTCAATGCAATATCATAAATAGTTTTAATTTCACCGTCAATAAACTGCGGGCTACAGACACGTAAAGCCCTTGAGAACATCCCAGAAAAAACAGAGAATTTAACATTTTGATGGTGATTGGAGTAGTAATGAACAAGAGAGGCAATGTTAGTCCCTTCTATAAAATTTACTGTAGAGGAAGAAAGAAATTGTAATTTGAATTTTGTTGATGTAAATGTCCATAGAAATGATAGAAATTTCACCTTTTCAGTCTTTCGAAAATGAACTAACATTGCCTCTTTGTTCATTACTATTCCAATCACCATCAAAATGTTAAATTCTCTGTTTTTTCCTTTAAACATGACTCACCTCTTTCAGCGATCCGTCAATCAATTTATTGGAGGTGTAAGTCTATATTTGCGTCACATTATTTGAAAGAAATAGAAACGGTGTTTGAAAATTGCAGTACCCTTACCCCTTGGCTGGCATGGTATTGGGTGAGGAAGCAAAGGAGAGACACGATCATCTCTTTTTCTTGTGTCAAGGATGTCAACTTATGGGAAGCCTGGGGTGGGGGGGTTACCTAGTAGCTGGAGGACCCACCAGTTGGTTAGTGTCTTTTTATCATGAATTTGTGTAAAGGCGTAAGGTGACAGGTTTATTCTCTGGTCTTATTGTTGTGGTATTTTGCCCAGAACAAGCAAGGGCATGAATATTTTATCTTGAGTTTTGGCAAGACTTCCACCGATGTAGAGGCGACTCACGGCTTACTGCCGTGCCACTACAGGTTAAGATGAGCACCACCAGAGGCAGCATCTCATGCTTTAGCTCTCTTACCAGGGAAGCAAGCGACAAACACTGAGCTAGTGTTAGCCATTCCTCTAGTTCAGTAATAACATTCTTTTAAGGCATTGAGTTAGTTCACTCCATTCATCCCACCCCCTAGCAATGTGGGATTCAGCTAAGTAATTACTTGGTAAGTTGATTTTATGAAAATATTTCCATAATAAGGAGTTTTATAAATATACTTACCAAATAATTACAAAATCAGAGCCCACCTTCCTCTCCTCTGATTTTCATGGACTTGGCGGCAATAAATAAGAATGGCTCTGTGGGCTTCTGTCACTTGCGAGTTCCCGTTGCTGTGGGTGGGACCTGTCACCCCCACATTTCAACAGTCACTTCCACAAATTTTTAAATTTAGGATGCCGTACGAGGGTAATCATTAGCTAAGTAATTACTTGGTAAGTATATTTATAAAACTTCATTTTTTTTTATAAAGTATCTTTTTTATTCTTAAATTCTAATACAATAATAATATGACAATAATGCATAAAGTATATAAAACAAGTATTATTAAAATGGTCATTCTTAATAGAACTGTTATTTGAAATTTGCAAATGGATATCTTTCAGTGTAATAACCTTTGCAAATGAAGCCTCTCTCTCTCTCTCTCTCTCTCTCTCTCTCTCTCTCTCTCTCTCGTCTCTCTATCTCTCTCTCTCCTCTCTCCTCCCTCTCTCTCTCTCTCTTAGCCAGACAGTTTTGTCCTTGTGGCTGAAGGAAAAAGTGACTAATGACAGAAGTTGAGTTAGGGATATTCCAACACTCGCCCCCATAATTACCACTCAGTGACATTACCAAGTTCGGTGACTATCCCAGCCTCTGCTCAGGAATACTTCTCTGTAGAAGGTTCTAGTGTGTTTTCTTAGGATAAAAACAGATTACTCCAAAATTAGTTGTTTCACATATGAAGCAAATTAGTAATTTTGTTTAATACCCTAAATATAATGTAATATTGGGACAAAGTGTTCAGATTTTGAAATGTATTATGCCATTTATGTTTCTTTATATAATTAAATTGGACATATTTTTTTTCAGTAATGAAGGTTGATCTCACTACTACCTTTTTTCCAGGATCCCCATAATTTGTACAAATTTTTTTACCAAGCAACACAACTGCAGCAGTTAACAGATTGTTACAATCAGTTGAATGAATATTTGGAGTCATCAGCAGCATTGATAAAGGATCAGGAAGCAGTAAGTATAACACAGCTGTGTCTTGTCTGTGAAAAAAAATTGATAAAAATAGAGCTTACAGTGAACAAAGTAAACTTAGTATTTTTAATTTGTCACAAAATGTTTCTTAAATAAACCTCCAAAGAAAGTAGAATCTCAGTGTCTTTCAGGTAAGTAGTATGTTTGTGTTGTACGTCCAGTAAGTCTCAGATGTCAACAGTTTTATTTTTTCCCAAACATTTTAAAACTAGAAGGCTTGGTATCACAAAAAATGCTGTATCGTAAAAAGCAGTTGTCCTAATAGGTATTTTACCATGACAAAAAGAAGTGGTTTGTGCAAATCAAGTGTAAGTGAAAGAAACTGGTTAATAATCATCCCAGCTCAGCTGGTAAGCCAGTAGGAAGCAGACCCCTGTCTTTCATATCCTCTCCTCTAAATTGTCTCACTTAGCGTACCGAACGCTGCCTTGAGTATGTTTTTTTTTTTTTTTTTTTTTTTTTACTGTATTGCATTTGATTGTTTTCATGTTTTATCATTATGTTAAATTCATTGTAAAATAACATTTAATTATTTTATGTGAACTGGCATTGCTATTACATACATATTATAGTAAAGATTTTACTGTCTTCTCTCCTCAACAATATCATGACATGTGATAACTTAAAATAATTTATTAATTATTCCTCAAAAATATAAATGCCCCCTCCCTGTCTCAAGTTAGCTGTGCATCATTGCAATGACGAATGATTTTGTTAATGTTTATGCTAAATTTTTTTGTGAAAATCTTTGCTCTTTCATTTAGTATTTTGTTGAATATGATTAAACTATAATGTCTCACTCAGTGCACGGAACACTGGCTCAATTATGACTTTTTTATTGGTTTCTTTATTGCATTTGATTGTTTTCATATTTATCATTATGTTAAATTAATTGTGAAATTCCCTTTTTTATGCGAATTATTATTGATTCTACATACATACAGTAATATTTTAACACTCTTCGCCTTATCTCCTCAACATATCAATGCACCTTAGTTCAGTCTCAAGTCAGCTGCGCATGGCGTCACTGCTGTATTGTACGATTTTGTACGTCTTTTTATACTAAATTTCATATTGAAATGCTTTATCTTTTTATTTATTTTGTCGAATTTGGTTATCATTTAACTGTACGTATATTGTAAATGAAGAAACATATTAATACAGTGATTCTTGTAGGACACAGTAGCCATCGAATACAAGTATAAACAAGAGAATCAAGTATAAATAAGATAATCATTCAGTTCGAATTACGAGCATTTGTTTAACAAACCATACAAAATTTTCTAGAAAGTTTTGTTTAAAAAACGGAATGTTCGACATAAGAAATGTTCGACAGACGAGGTACCACTGTATATAAATCAAGAGAGTACAGTTCTTTTCATTTGATTGTTTTGTAAATTTCAGGGAATATTTCTTACATATAAAATGGAATGGTTTTAGTACAAAAATCAGATTTCTAACTGTCATAGTTTTGTAGTTATTACAAAATAAGCAATATTTTTTACTTTTGCTGTTTTCTCAAAAAATTTACTTTTTTCAAAACTATATGCTTATTTTTCCAAGACGAATGATCCAAATTCAATTAAGGGATTTTGACAGAGGAAAAATCTATTTCTGGGCAAGAGACCTGTGCCGCCCAGTGAACCCACCCTTTGTTTTCCTCACCCTAGACTGGTCCAAGCTTGGGATGCTATGAGGAATGTTTAGGTACGCATGGGTGGTAGAGGGGTGGCGGGCAGTAGTGGGATGTAGAACGGCACCTCGTAGTAACGGGGGATGTTGGGAGAGGAGATAACTAATTGGTAAGAGACCTCTGAGAGTGGTTTTTCACGCCCCAGTTACTATACCGACACCCTATATGGGTGAGCGAGCTAGGCATATGACCGGCATTCCATGCAACTTTTTTCTCTGGTATATATAGCAGTTTTATACCTTAGAAATGATGCTATAAGGAGCATTTCACTGGGCGGCACAGGTCTCTTGCCCAGAAATAGATTTTTCCTCTGTCAAAATCCCTTTTCTGGGCTCAACCTGTGCCGCTTCGTGAAATAGTAACAGAATTGGTCCAATAGCTTGTAATTAGTTACCTGAAAAGGAATAGAATAAAAACTAGGATATATAAAGAAGGAACTTTAATACCGTATCAAAATATATAATCTAATACAAACTGACATAAAAGTAATCAGTTATCAAAAACTTATTCAGGAAAAACATTTCCAAAAGAAAATAAAGGTGTCTATTAGTAACCTTTATACAAGTCAAATATACATACTATACTGGTACTCAAAAGGAGGGGTCCAAGAATTTCTTGGAAACCATCAAAAGATATCACAATATATCTTTATACTATACAATTTACATTCAATAAACTAAATGTTGAGTACTGGAACAGGTTAATTACAATACAAGTGAGTACCAAATCTAATTTAATTACAGGTGAGTAACAAGGCTAAGGCAGGGACAATAAATGAGGCAGGTAGGGGAGAAAGAAAGGTAAGGAATACTAATGAATTAACTTCTTAACATGGTTCTGATATATCAGGAGGAACTACATTCCATAAGGATGGATCCTGTGGAAGTGGGACAATCCTCCACGGTGACCATCGGTTCTGTGGATCCTCATTCTTTGCTAAGAATCTCTTGTCTGGAAAGATTTGTACTTCCCCAGATGCAAGAAAAACAATATGTTTCGGTTCTCTAGATAATGCTGAAAGCTCAGATATTCTGGCTCCAGATGCTAAACTTACCAAAAATAAAGTTTTTCTAAACAGTGTTATGTATGAACATGAATCATTATTGGTTTCAGAGGCCAGTTTAAGAACATCATTTAAAAACCAGGCAACTGTGTGGGAGCGGGTTACTGGTTTTAGTCTGGCGCAAGCTTTTGGAATTGATGAAAAATATGAATCTAAGATTAATATTAAACCCAATCTGAAATATCTTCTTCAAGGCAGATTTAATTGTTGTAATTGTATTAGCTGCTAATCCCGTTTCAAACAGGGTCCTAAAAAGGGTAACTGCTAGGTTCCGAGTCATTGCTCTAACCTTAAAATCTCTTAAGAACTTTGCCAGTTTTCTTACAGCTGAATCATATTGACGAAGGGTTGAGTCTCTTTTATCTGACTCTAGAAACAAGGTATTTAGAGGATCAATGTCAGCATCTCTTTGTGCTGCAAATTTCATAAAATCCATAAAGTTAGGGCACTCTGAATTCTTGAGGAAGCTAACACACTGCGAGTTTGTACTACCTGTGTCAACTTGGGATCTGGGATCCGCCGAGGGAGGAGTCCTAGTTCTACCATCAGAGGAAACTAATTGCTCTTGGGCCAATTGGGGGCTACCAGAGCTATCTGGCCTTTGAAAGTCCTGAGTTTGTCTAGTACTTTCATTAACATGTTTATCGGAGGAAACAGATAAATTCTTTGCCAGGTGTTCCAATCTATGGACATGGTGTCCGTGGCATAGGCCAGAGGGTCCAGGTTGGGAGCAACATAACATTTTAGTTTGTTGTTGGATTCCGTGGCGAATAGGTCCACCTGAAGGTTCGGAATCTGTTGACAAATCCAATTGAATGAATCTTTGTCCAATGACCATTCCGACTTCAGCGGAGTTGTCCTTGAAAGTGCGTCTGCTACCACATTTCTCACTCCTGCCAGGTGTACAGCTGACAGGTGCCATTGGTTTCTTGTTGCAATTGCAAAGATTGCTATCATCACATGATTTATGTGACTTGATTTGGATCCCCCTCTCTTTAAGCAATGGACTATTACTTCGTTGTCCAGAATTAATCTGATGTGTTGCTTCTTTGCCGGAGCTAGTTTCTTTAGAGTTAAGAATACTGCCATGGCTTCCAATATGTTGATGTGGAGTTACTGACCACAAACCTTGGACTTTTTCGTATTGGGAGTAACCTCCCCAACCGCTTAGAGAGGCGTCTGTGTGTATTACCAACGCTGGTGGTGGAAATCGTAGGGGAATCTATTTTGCCAGATTCTTGGCCTTGGTCCAAGGTAGCAATCTTTTCTTTAGTATTTGTGGGATTAGAGATATTTTGTCTCGTTTCCTGTTGTTCGCCTTGGATCGCCATACCCGATTTATATCTTTCAGTTTTGCCTTCAGTAATGTGTCTGTTACTGATGCAAACTGAAGTGAGCCTAGAATTCTTTCTTGTCTTCTCCTGGACGTTAATTTGTCCTTGAGAAAACTTTTTGTTTTCTTTGCTATTTCTTTCCTCTTTGTTGAGGGAAGAGATAGTCTGTGTGTGATTAGGTTCCATTGCAGTCCTAACCATTGGAAACGTGCTGCTGGAGTAAGACGGGACTTCTTGAGGTTTATTTTGAAACCTAAGTGTTCCAAAAATTTTATGACTTTGTTTGTCGCCTTTATGCAATCCTCCACATTGCTGGCCCATATAAGCCAATCGTCTAGATAGGCCACTAACTGTATTCCTTGAGTTCTCAGCTCTTGGACTACTGTCTCTGCCAGCTTCGTAAATATCCTGGGCGCTATACTGAGTCCGAATGGCATCACTTTCAATGAGTATGCCCTTCTGCCTAGTTTGAATCCTAGAAAGGGACGAAAATGCCTTGCTATCGGAACATGATAGTAAGCGTCTGTAAGATCTATAGAGGTGGTGACGGCCCCCCGGGAAGTAAGGTCCGCACCTGCGAGATAGTCAACATATGGAACTTGTCGCATTGAATGTAAGTATTCAGATGTGACAAATCTAGAATCACCCTTCTTTGTTCTGAGTCTTTCTTTGGAATGCTGAACAAGTGTCCTTGAAATTTCAAAGATTTTACTTCTTTTATTGCATTCTTTTGCAAAAGATCTTTGGTGTACAGGGGGTCCTCGAGTTACGACGTTGATCCGTTCTTACGATGCGTCGTAACACGATTTTCAGCGTAAGTCGGAACATTGAAAAATACCACATGATTTAATGTAAATACCTATCAATAACAACGAGAGAACAATTCCTTACCTTTATTAGTTTGATTGGCTTGCACACTGGAGAGGAAGCTGCGGTGCTGGAGAGACTGGGGGAGGTTAGTGAAGAGAAAAAGAACCTCCAGAAGTTGCTGGAGATGCTGAGGCAGGTGATTCTTGAGGTGAGGCAGAACATACTAGTACTGGAGATGCTGAGGCAGGTGATTCTTGAGGTGAGGCAGAACATACTACTGGAGATGTTGGGGCAGGTGAGTCTTTAGGTGAGGCAGAACCTACAGAAGGTGCTGGAGATACTGGGGCAGGTGAGTCTGGGTTAGCAGAACATTCAGAAGGTGCTGGAGATTGTGGGGCAGGCGAGTCTGGATTAGCAGAGGCAGCTGAGGTAGAGGGTACAGGATCTCCTGCAGGCCTCTCTACCTTCTTAAAATACTGCTCCAGGTTAGTCTGAACAGAGAGCGACCTCTTTTCATCCAAGATCTCCTGTAACACTGCATCAAATCCATGACGCCTCTGGAAACCCTAGTGAACCTGTCCAAGTTGGGATCCTGAGCCTCAAAAGTTGACAACGCTTGCTGCAACTCTGCAAAACCTCTTATCAAGTCCTGCCTTGTGAAAGCCTTAGGCTCTGGGTGGGTGCTTCTTCTTCTTCCTCTATCATCTGCTTCTCCAGTTGTATCAGGTCCTCAGCAGATAACTCCTCGCCATGAGACTCCAGCAGCTCTGTAACATCATCAACCTCCATCTCCAAATTGATTTTCCTTACTCAGGGCAACAACGTTCTTGACAACTAGCTGAACTGTGTCCTCAAACCCATGGAAATCATTCACAAATTGAGGACAAATTTTCTTCCAGACACCATTCATGTTTGTTTGCTTAACCTCCTCCCAGGAATTAGCAATGTTCTTTACAGCATCAAGGATGTTGTAGGATTTCCAAAAGTCCTTCAGAGTCAAGTCCTTCTTGGTTTCAGTTGCCTGTAAAGCCATAGCAATTGTCCTTCGTAGGTAGTAGGCCTTGAACGAAGCAATCACTCCTTGGTCCATAGGCTGTAAAAGGGCCGTGGTATTAGGTGGAAGGTAAACCACCTTGACATTAGGGTTGAAGTCTCCCAGCTGGGCAGGGTGTCCAGGGGCATTGTCCAGCACTAGCAACACCTTAAAGGGGATACCCTTGGAGGCGCAATACCGCTCCACACTTGGAACAAAATGGTTTACGAACCAGTCCTCAAACACTGCAAGTGTCACCCATGCCTTCTTGTTGGACTTCCAAATTACTGGTAGTTGACCCTTCCAAATGCCCTTGAGTGCCCTTGGATTTTCAGCCTGATACACCAACAAGGGCTTCAGTTTGAAGTCGCCAGCAGCAGCATTACCCCCAAGAAGTAAAGTTAGCCTCTCCTTGCTGGCTTTATGACCGGGTGCTGACTTCTCCTGCTTGGCGATGTAAGTGCGGTTAGGCATACGTTTCCAAAACAAACCTGTCTCGTCTACGTTAAACACTTGCTGAGCAGAATAACCCCCCTCCTTAATTATCTCAGACAACGCTTTAGGAAATTCACTCGCTGCTTTCTCATCCCCACTAGCAGCTTCACCTTGCAATTTAAGGTTATGGTAATTGGCCCGAGCCTTAAATCGCATAAACCAACCCCTACTAGCCACAAACTCTTCACTTTCACTTCCCTCCCCCTTTTCTTTTTTCAACGCTTCAAACAATCTTTTCGCCTTCTCCTGAATCACCATAAGGCTGACTGGGATACGCCGTTGATTTTGGTCTTCCAACCAAAGCGCCAATAACCTTTCCATTTCAATTATTAGACCACTACGCTGCTTAGTTATCACTGTCGCTTTCATAGGAGCAGATCCTTTCACATGTTCAACGATGCGCTCTTTATCTTTGATAATGGTAGCAACGGTCGAACGGCTAAGGCCAAGCGAGCGGCCAATGTTTGTTGGCGTTTCTCCCTTCTCAGATCGCTTTATAATGTCCACTTTAATTTCCATGGTGATGGCCTTTCTTTTCTTCGATGCACTACCATCAGAAGAGTCCGCCTTGCGCTTGGGAGCCATAACAAAGAGCAAAAAGTTACAAAAACGATACAACACGAGGGAGAGAGAGGCAGTGTAAACAACCAAAATGGCGTATGGGCGAGGAATGAGCGTAGCGAAGCGACGCCGTCCTCTCCCCCACAAAGCGTATTCTTCCGCCGTGCGCCCGGAACTAGTTCGCGTTTGTTTACGTTGCTTACGACGCTAAACCGCGTAAGACGGAACGACGCAAAATATTATTTTTTATATTTTTATGGGGGCGCGTTCGTAACCACGAAACATCGTAAGTCGAGACCAGCGTAACCCGAGGACTTACTGTATAGGTCTAGTTCTGCCGATGGAGCTTGATGAAAACTGGTTAGTGGAGGGGGCCCTTTTATTCAACTCCACCCCAGACCCTTGGATACTATGCTGGAAGCCCACTTGCTGAACCTCCACCGGCTCTGAAATTTGTATAGTCTTCCCCCTACCTGAGATGTCTCAATGGTTTGAAGAGGGTTTGTTTCCTTGTCTGCCCCTGTATCCTCTGCCTCTTGTTGAAGTCCTTCCACCTCTATTATGAAAGTTACCTCTGGCTCTACTACCTCTGGCGTACCTATTGTACCCATGGAACACTCCTTGTGTCTCAAAGGTGGGGTTAAAAGCCGGAGAAGGAGCGTGATGTTGAGGAGGCTGAGTCATCCAAACGTATTGTTGTTGTTGGGGTTGGGATTTAGACGTAGACGGCCGAGTCCCTTGAGGTACAGGAATCGTCGTCTGAACGACAGCTTGGGGTTGTGGAGTCTGGTATGATTGGAAGTTCCTAAACCTCTTCCTGCCTCTTAAGACACTGTTAATAATTTCTTCCGGGAATAAGTCTGGGCCCCAAATTGAGGCTTTAATCAGTTTATTTGGCTCATGCCTTATTGTAGCTTCTGAAAGCACATGCTTTCTGCAATTACGGCGTGCTACAGCGAAGTCATAGGCATCACTTTGAAGTGTGAGGAGAGACTTGGTAAGGATCTTGAACAATGACTCGTCTTGGTATACCAGCGAAGCCATTTCTGCCATTGTAGCGGAGTTGATCGATTTACTTAACCGAGTACGTGCCTCATTCTCGATTCTGACCAAGGATTCTGGGAGTCTCGGAAGTTTGTCACTGAACTGTGTAGAGGCACAGTCAATGTTCAGTTTCCCTGTGGTGAAAGTTGCTGGGGCGTCAACCCAGCATTCATGATCTCCTGGAAAAAGTAGAGAAGTCAACTCCGTCTCTCTTAGTTGTGGCATGGGCTTGTCCTCCATAGCCGCCTGAAGAGCCAGATCAACCACTTTTGTAGTACAAGGTGTCGGTGTTTGACCTTCTACTACAAACATTGTGTAAGAACTCTTATGGGGGGACAACATTGTGTTCACACACACCCATTCGTTCAATGTCTGGACCCATGCGGACTGAGCCTGTTCCTTTGGATAGATCATCGTCTCCTTAGGAATCTTATCTAGTCTTACTAGCGCTTCCTCTGTCAGTCGAGCATATCCTGGGAAGGGAAACTGCAATCCCGGCGAGTAGAATTCAAAGTCAAATACCGGCCGAGTTCCACATCCTTCTATGGTTAACATGCCATCCACGAATGGTGCATGTAAAGCCAATCGCCACGGATTGCTCTTTACAAAAGCCGGAAGTTTGGAAGCGTCTGGCATCACAAACTGTTGTTGTTGTTGCAGTCCGGTTCTCAGGAGAATTTCTATCATATTCTCCTGGTTTTGCAGTCTTTGGGCAAAAGTGTCCATAGACTGCAACCGATCCGAGATGGTTCCAATCTGAGATTGGACCATACTTCCCATCCTCTCCATTAAAAGATTAGAGAAGGCAACTGGATCAAAGGAAGGTTCTGAAGCCTTAGATTTGGAGCTCCTTGATCTCGACCCGTGATATAGGGGAGTAGCTGCTACCGGAATCTCCGAAGACTTAGAAGCAGTTAATGACTTGGTAAGTCTCGGTAACCTAGATGGTTTACTTGGCTTAGATAAGGCCTTCCTCATGTGTTTGACTTTTGATATTACTGAGCCTGGTTTGTCCCCAACTATGGTCTTTGCAGTAAACCCTTGAAAAGAAGCATGTGAAGATGTTAAAGATGGTGCAGGGCTAAGAACAGGAATCTTAGACCGCACACTACTTGCCCCACTTACCTCCCTACCTTGATCGCTGGCATCCAGAACCATTGGTTCTATGTCAAGGCTGATGGCCGCCACGTCTTCCAACACTTCTTCCCCCAGTCCCTCAAGATCTTCAGGCAAGGACTGCGTGTCTTCCCTTATCTTGGCGATAATGGGTGCAGCCACTTCCTTGGGAACTGCCGCTGACATCTTGGCATTTGTGTAGAGGAGGGTGCATAACTCCTCTGATAGAAAATAAGGTTTCTTAGCCTTGACGTTACGGCCGAATCCGCCAACCCAGATCTTGAGGGTTGAAAGAGATGTGTTCTTGACAGCCTGTGGGGTCTGAAAAAGAAGTACTAATTAGGATTATCACTTTCTTAAAACTAAAGAAAATAATTTGTTCACTTCTTGAATACCATATCTCATAATTAGTAATGAAATATCTAAGTGCGTACTCACCGAGTCCGAGGTTATATCGGCAAAAAGCCCATAACAGATCTCACACGCATCCGGATGCCAGACGATGAGGTCATCGACCTGTACGGCGCAGGGTGCATGGGACCTGCAAACCTCATGTCCGCACCTTTGCTGAAGGACAGCTGCACAAGCTGTCATCTGACAACGCACCACCTGTAAGATAAATTGATTCATAAGTATTCAATTTGTATATATAAACTACCTGAAGCCCCGGATTACTTATCGTAATCTTAAATTATAACATATATAGTCAAAATAGACTTTTGTATATTATAACTAAGTCTTAACATATACAGTTCGGTCATTTAGTCTATGAATCTTTCTATTCTGTTGAAAATTATGGCGGATCTAACTTCGTATTTATCCGCCTGCTCCGGGAAACTAAATCCACTTAACCCTTAAACGCCGAAGCGGTAAAAAAAAAAAATGTCTCCCGTGTGCCGGAGACGTTTCAGAGTGAGCGCGGAAGCAGAAAAAATATTTTTTTCAAAAAATCACAGCCCGCTTAGTTTTGAAGATTAAGAGTTCATTTTTGGCTCCTTTTTTTGTCATTGCCTGAAGTTTAGTATGCAACCATCAGAAATGAAAAAAATTATCATCATATATAAATAATGCGATATATGATAGCGCAAAAACGAAATTTCATATATAATTGTATTTAAATCGCGCTGTGCGCAAAACGGTTAAAGTTAACAAGTTACTTTTTTTTTGTAATGTACACTAAATTGCGATCATTTTGGTATATAACACATTGTAAAACAATAAAAGCAACACAGAGAAAATATTATCACAAAATAATGCATGAATTCGTAACGAGCGGACGTAAACAAATACAAAATATTTTTTCATTCACCATAAATCTAAATATTGTCCTAGAGACTTCAAATTTCTTTCAAAATGAAGACAAATGATTGAATATTACTATACTGTAAGAATATTAGCTTACAAATGCAGTTTTTGACCATATCTGACGAGTTAAAGTTGACCGAATGTCAAATTTTTTTATATATATTTTTTTATATGCAATTATTTCAGAAATAAGAAAAGCTACAACTTTCAAATATTTTTCGTTTTATTCTACATGAAATTGCGCACATTTTCATATATAAAACTCTATGAAATGCCTAATATGAAACGGAGCAAATATTCCGAGAATGGGACTTACGCATTTCGGAGATTTGTGGCGGAGAATCCGCGCGCAGAGGGAAGGAAAGTTTTTTTTTAAAATTCACCATAAATTTAAATATTGTGCTAGAGACTTCGAATTTGTTTCACGATGAAGATAAATGCCTGAATATTACTAGACTGTAAGAGTTTTATCTTACAATTGCGTTTTTCGACCATTTCGGTAGAGTCAAATTTGACCGAACATGGTTTTTTTCTATTTATCGTGATTTATATGGAAATATTTCGGAAATGAGAAAAGCAACAACCTTCAACTATTTTTTGTTGTATTCTACATGAAATTGCACACATTTTCATATATAAAACTTTATGTAACGGCTAATTTAAAATGGTGCAAACATTACCACAATCGCACGTATGATTTTTTCGGAAGAGTTACCGCGCGGACGTAAAGAAAATTTTATTTTTTTCATAAATTCACCATAAATCGAAATATTGTGCTAGAGACTTCCAATTTGTTGCAAAATGAAAGTAAATGCTTGAATATTACTAGAATATAAGCGTTTTAGCTTACAATTGCGTTTTTCAACCATTTTGGTAGCTTCAAAATTGACCGAAGGTTGAAAATTTGTCACTTATCATTTTTTATATGAAAATATTTCCAAAATGATAAAAGCTACAACCATGGGTTGTTTTTAGTTGTATTGTGCATGAAATTGCGCACATTTTCATATATAAAACTTTATGTAATGGCTAATTTAAAATGGTGCAAACATTACCACAATCGCATGTATGATTTTTATCGGAAGAGTTACCACGCGGACGTAAGGAAAAAGTTTTTTCATAAATTCACCATAAATCGAAATATTGTGCTAGAGACTTCCAATTAGTTGCAAAATTAAGTTAAATGATTGAATATTACTAAAATATAAGAGTTTTAGCTTACAATTGCGTTTTTTGACCATTTCGGTAGAGTCAAAGTTGACCAAAGGTTGAAATTTTGGCACTTATCGTTATTTATATGAAAATATCTCAAAACTGATAAAAGCTACAATCATGAGTATTTTTTTGTTGTATTCTACATAAAAATGCGCACATTTTCATATATAATACTCCATGTAACTGCTAATTTAAAATGGTAAAAAAATTATGTCAAAGTGACGAAATAATTTCCGAGATGTGTCACAGATACTTTTTAGTGCGGCAAGAAAGAAATTCGCGCTTGCGCGCCTGCGTAACGATTGTAAACAAAACAACACCTTGATCCGTGAACTCCCAGCATCCCCCAAGGTGCGTGATTCAAGAGTTTTCGGCTGGTAGGCCTAAAAGTATTTTTCCGCGAATTTTTAAAAAAACTTTTGTATGTCGACGTAAAATACGTCCAGTCGGCACACGGGAGACAAAAAATGTCGACGTAAAAAAAACGTCCAGTCGGCGTTTAAGGGTTAAGGAAAAAATATTCTCCAATGATTGTATCGCTACCAAGGTAGACGTATACTGTACCAAAAGATATTGAGCGACGGATATCGGTTACGTAGTCTGTCCGCCTGCTCCAAAATTTTGTGCATAGTAAACAAGAGAATATAAGATTATGTAGGCTACGTCTGTACGCCTCTTCCGGGATCGACCGACAAAATTCTATTTGTGTGTAATCTACGATATCAGAACAGGGTGAGATACCTGAATCTGATCAATACACTAAAATATTAGTGTGTATAACTATTCCGGTTGTAACGGAATCAAAATAATGCGGCGGAAACCCGAAAGGGAAGACTGAGTGTACGCATAAGTTGCTCCATCCAGTGCGTTCGGAAGCCAATCGAAACCAGCTAGAAAAGCGTCACTGTCCTAACTCATGGTATGACCATATCGCTACATATTCCGTCGCTCCCGATATAAACTATAACTAAAGCCTAAAAGTAACCTAAATTGTGTGATAAAAGGTATCTCCCTGAAGGGGTACTAGGCGGGAGCGGCAGAGCGAACTGGTTCGTCGCGATCAAGTGGACCATATGACCGGCCAGGTGGGACAACCCTACCGATGATAAAGATCCACTTGAACCACGAGATATGTAGCTTACAAAACAAAATGACCAAAATTAAAGTGAATAATAGATAATTAGGTAATAATGGCACACAACGAATATAACATAATATTAAGCTAGACAAAAAATAAGCCGAGCGAATAGCCTAGGTCTCCAACATCGGGTGAGATACCGATATGGTCAGGTAGGCTATATCACTCTTAATAATATCTCTACGAAATTGGGTGATTTGCCGATTTAAGATGCAAAGATAAATTACGCTCAAAAGTTGTCAAACCAAGGGAAACTCCCTAAAGTAGGATATGACTCAAACATGTAATGCTCGGACAGTAGCCCAGTGTATGCCAAATCACTAAATATCTAAAACCCACGTAAACATCGTATAAAAATCATACAAAATATTAAAAGTGCATTTATTTCCATATGTCTAGGACAAAAAATGATTGCAATTAGTATGAGGAACTAATGGTCAATCAACATGTAAACAAAGCTCCGAGAAGTAGCGACATCAAAATGGCCGACTGGGTTCGGATATCTACGATCCTTGATCAAGATCATATTCTCGTAGGAAATACCTACGATAAAGAGAACGCAACTTCAGTGCATAGCACAACCAATAGTAGTACTCAACTTAGTAGTGGAAGCTTCCAGGAGGTCCGACATTATGAAAATCAAGCACAAAATATCAACAAACGAAAAACACTTGTAATTCGTAAGATGCTATTGAAAGGAATGATTAGGTACGCAGGGGTGGTAGAGGGGTGGCGGGCAGTAGTGGGATGTAGAACGGCACCTCTTAGTAACGGGGGATGTTGGGAGAGGAGATAACTAATTGGTAAGAGACCTCTGAGAGTGGTTTTTCACGCCCCAGTTACTATGCTGACACCCTATATGGGTGAGCGAGCTAGGCATATGCCCGGCATTCCATGCAACTTTTTTCTCTGGTATATATATTATACCTTAGAAATGATGCTATAAGGAGCATTTCACGGAGCGGCACAGGTTGAGCCCAGAAAAACTTTTACAGTGTAGAATAGCTCTATATCTTGGTTTTGTCCCTTGCAAATTTATTTTTGTGTGAAATTATTTTGTTGCATATGATTTTGGAAAAGTTTTAGTATGTTTTTTCAACTGCAAAAAAAAAAGAATTAATAAACAGAGGTTTAATTTCAAATTTTAGTTATACAGTTGAATTTCTAATTTTAATTATACACCTTCCCCAGTAATTATATAGCTAAGAGTTTCAGTGGCCGCAGTAAGATCTAGAAATTCGTGGGTCGCACTAATTTTCTATTTGTTTTAGCTAGGTAACAGTGCCCTGCCCACTTTTGGAGCAAGAGAGAGGAACAACTCAGCAAAGAGCCCAGGTTGTTTATGCTGGCTGATGGTTATAGATGGTTGTCGGTGGCAGTTATTCCAGAAATTTTTGGACATTCCTTTGGTATCATTGCAATTGGTGGAGTACTCTGTTCTTGTATTAACCGTCTTGGCAAATCATTTAGATAATGTTAGGTTCTTTGATGAATTTTGCATAAATAACTAGATTTTGCTTTTTTGTTTTTCTCCTTGGTGACCAACAATGTTAGTATGTCCACGATGTCGGACATGAGTTTTTTTAGCTTTTGATATTGCACTAAAGGTTTTAAGACTAGGCTAACCATGGAATCGTGTGATCCTCTTACTTTATGTACTGATTGTCATGGACAAGTGTGTTTATTTGATTTCAGGAGTAGTGAGTGTCGTGATTGGGACGAGAAAAAAGGGAAAAGCTTAGAGTTTCATTTAAAGAGAGACAGGAAAAGACAGGCTTTACTTAAGGCTAATTCAAAACCAGCTAGCCAGGATTCTTCAGATTTGAATTATGATTTGAGTGTCCCTGTGATATCTTTGGCTTCCACACCCACTTCTCTCGTTATACCTCATTTTCAGGTTGCAGATTCCCACACTTCCAATCCCAACCCCCTTACCAATCTCAAGGAAAAGTTTGACAAGCACTTTGCTCTATTAGTATAGACGATGGAGCAAATTGGTATGTGTTAAGGTCCTGATGGACAAAGCGAAGAGTGATATTGTTGTGTCAGTGGAGGAGGTAGCTGTTTGTTCCATTGACTCCTAGGTAAAGGTTGCTGTCACATTCCCCAGTGCAGGGGAGGAGTCAAACTG
Source organism: Macrobrachium nipponense (assembly GCF_015104395.2). NCBI lineage: Eukaryota > Metazoa > Arthropoda > Malacostraca > Decapoda > Palaemonidae > Macrobrachium > Macrobrachium nipponense. Next base: position 29,014,269 of record NC_087208.1, read on the forward strand.
GTAGCCCAAGGGAAGGCTTCCCTCTGGACGTGCATAGACTTTCAAGCTTGAAAGATTCCTCTCCATGACGCCAGTGGTGCTTAGGAAGCAAGACGCGGCCTTTGAAGAGGTATGTTCCGGATGCAGCTCAGGCGCGCAAGGTTCCTACTAAGAAGTTTAAAGAACCACACCCTTCATGCATTGTGATAGTACTGAACGTTTTTCTTCCAAGTCTCGGAAGTTGGTGCTCTTCCTGCTACTAAGGTTCATTGTTGCTCTTCGGCTCCTCTTTAAGGTATAGTGTCTGTTTCGTGTAATGTGCCTCCTGCAATTACAGAGTGGTCATTGGATTTGCAATCGGAGACAGCCAAGCGCCAATTGGGGCCTGAGCTCCTTTCAGTCAAGTGCCAGATAGCAACTGCTTGCTCAACTCCTCCTCAGTCTTCTGCCGTGCAGGATTGTTCATTGGCTCCCTCAGTGCCGACTGCTACTGCCTCCTCTGCTCAGTCGAAGCCAGATATTTTACTTTTATTGAATAAGTCTCCTTCTGTTCAGGCGCGCGCTTTGCTACTAGCGGCCACAACAGTTCAGCGAGCGCCCTTGACAGTTCAGCAAGTGTCAACAATCTCAACTCCTCCGGTACTTCAGGATGCCCTGGCCCCTAGCTCCTGCAGAGGCTGTTTCAACCCAGACTCCTATGGATGCGAATTTTCCCGTTTCGTCAGAGGATGCGACTCCAGAGGAACAAGAGGCTTCTTCTTCTTCAGCGTAGTGTGTGGCTCTTATGAAGTTTCTGCTGGCCATGTATCTGTCCTTTTTCATGGTGAATAGTCCATTGCCTGTATTGACATTTGTCATGGCTATGCCTTCTTCTAACTCCTCTAGTGTACCTAAAATGGTTCTGTCTTCTTTGGCCAAGAAGGCCTTTAAAAAGATTGACACCTGGCTTGCAGAAAAGAGAGAACAAGGGAGGACCTCTTTTAATTTTCTGCCTTTCAGAATCTCCAGGTGGAGGTATTTGTCACATCCTACGAAAGTGGCTCCTTTGGGGATTTGCGCCTCTTCACAGGGAGATTTATCGGGCTTGGTAGATGCAGCCAGGTGCTCGACTTTTTCTTCTGTGAAGAGTTTGTTTTCTGCCTCAGAGGTGGCACATCTTTTGAAGAACCTTTTTAAAGTCTTTGAAGTCTTTAATTTCCTTGACTGGTCAGTTGGTGCTCTGGCCCACGAGATCAGGTCTCTTGCCCTGCAGTCCCGGAGAACTTCTTGGGAGATTGGATTGGATTCTCTTGTGCATTGATAAGGGGATTAGAGATGGTTCCCACGACTTAGTCTCTCTACACGATGGGAACGCTCAAGAAGAGGGAGCTCTGGTGTTCCTATAAATTTAAAGGAGTTACTGCCTCAGAGGTCAGCCATTTTGTATTCCCCTTTGGATAAGAGGCACTCCTTTCCTCACGCTATGATTTTAGAATTGCCTCGGATGTGGAGAAGAAGAACACCCAAGATCTCGCTCAGTCCTCTAAAAGACCTAGAAATCCTCCAGCAGTACTCTTGAGGCAACCTCTGCCTTCAAGAACGCAGCCCTTTTGGGCCAGATAGAGATCCCTCTCCAGATCAAGAGGAAGTACAAGATTCTCTGCCAAGTCTATCAAGAAAATGTCTTTGAAAGGTTCCTCTCGCAAGTGAGGACACTGTTCTCCGCACATGTGTAGGTGCCAGACTTCTCATGTTTTGGGAAGTTTGGCAGAAGGGAGCAGAACCATGGATTGTCAAGGTTCAGACAGAGGGCTGCATTATCCCCTTCGTCAAGAAGCCTCCTGTGGTCAGCATGCCAGTCGTCTTGACTGCTTATTCAAGAGGATCAGAGAGGTTTTCTGCTTTGGAGGAGGAAGTAACCTCTTTTAGAAAGGGAGCGGTAGAGCTCGTTCCTGACCTTCACTCCAGGGTTCTGCAATTCTCTTCATGGTCCCAAAGTCATTGGGGAGATGGAAGCTCATCCTGGATGTCAGCACCCTGAATGCATTCGTCGTGAAGACGAAGTTCAGGATGGAAACCAACCATACAGTCCTATTGTACATTCATCAGGGAGATTGGATGATGCCCATAGATATTCAGGACACATAACTTCCATGTTCCCATACATCACAGGTCAAGGAAGTATCTAAGGGTTGTTTTTGAAGGGAGGGCATATCACTTTTGCTCCCTTTGCTTCGGATTGCGACAGTGCCTTAGATATTTACCAGGGTGATGGCTCCTAAAGTGAAGTGACTCCATCTTCAGGTAATATGTATTTAGGAGTCCTTGTAAATTCCCAAAAGTCTCAGTTGTCTCCCACTCAGAGGATTCAGTATTTGGGAATGATAATAGCATCTCAGAGTTTTTGAGTTTTTCTAACCCAGAAAAGAGTAGATTCTTGCCCGAAAAGATCCAAGAAATTCTGGCCTAAAACGAATACTCACCAAACAGTTGGATGAGTTTACTGGAGTTCCTTTCGGTGATGGAACAGTTTGTATCTCGGCAGGCTTCATCTCAGACCCCTGCAGTTCTTTTTATAAACGAGCTGGAACAGGAAGGAGTTTCCAGGCTTACATGTATTTCCAATAATACATGAAATAAAAGACCTTTGGTGGAATTCAGCAGAAAGACTGTTGGAAGGAAGGTCTCTCTTTCAACTGAACCCATTGTCAACTTCTTTTCTGATGTATCGGACCTAGGATGGGGGCTGTTTATGGAGAAAAGCAGAGTCTTGGGAGTATGGTTCCAGGAGCAAAGGTCCTTATATATAAATGAAGCTGAAAGCAATATGTCTGGGCCTTTAGTCCTTTGCTTCAGAAGTACAGAACAAAACGATAGCAGTCTATTCAGGCAACACAACTGCTCTTTTGTATGTCAAGAAGCAAGGAGGGACTCTGTCTTTCTCTCTTTATGAGGCAGCGTGAAATCACCTCCTCTGGGCAACAAAACTATACTTTTCTAGTAACCAGATTCGTCCAACGGAAGCTAAACGTTTTGGCAGACGAGCTAAGTCGGAAACGAGTCCTTCCAAAGGAATGGACGCTGAATCGTCTGGTCTGCCTAGACTTGTTCACCATGTCGTGTCTTGGAACCATCGTCTGCCCATTTTGTTTGCCAGTTTCAGACCCACAAGTGTGGGTGGTGGATGCTTTTTTTCTGGACTGGTTGGACAAGGAGCCGTATGCCTTCCCTCCATTCAGCCTAAGAAGGGAGGTAATGAACAAGTTCCTGATGCAAGCAACATATCTTGATGGCTTCCTTCTGGCCATCGAATGAAGGTTCCGTGATCTAGTAGATCAGGTAGTGGATTTCCTGAGGCTGCTTCCTCAAAAGAGGCAGCTACTCAGACAACCACGCTTCCAGAGATATCACTAAAACCTGTCTTCTCTGGACTGACAGGATTCAAACTTTGAAAGAAAGGTTTTTCCAAGGGAGCTTCGCAAGCTATCGTAATGTGTAGAGATCTCCAAAAACGTTTATCAAAACAAGCAGAGAATCTTCAGGGAGTGGTGTAAGAATACCAACATCTCTTCGTCTAAAACCACTGTGATACAAATAGCTTATTTTTTGTGTCATTTGAGGTCAGTGAAAAACGTTTCAACATCTACCATCAAGGGTTATAGGCCATGTTGGACTCTATTTTTGTCATAGAGGCTTGGATTTGTCTTCCAACCCAGACATTTCAGAACTCATTAGATCGTTTGATACCTCAAAACGCAGGGTTTCTCATATGGTACTGTGGAATCTTGATAGTATTGAAGTGGTGGTTTGGGCCTCCTTTCAAGCCAATCCATGAGCTTAGTCTGAGGGACTTACTAGAAAAACCCTCTTCCTAGTATTTTTGGTGACCGCCAAATGGTAGAGAGAGATCCAGGTGCTGGATAAGAGTATAGGCTTTTCAAAAAGGAATGCTAGTTGTTCCTATTACCTTGGCTTTTTAGCTAAGAACAAGTCCCCACTAATCCATGTCCTGGGTAGGGATGATGCCGAGTGGACCTTGTGCCCTGTGAGGTCATTAAAGGATTACCTTCACAGAACGAAAGATATTCATATATTAGTTTGACTTATTGGTGTGGTTTTTGGAAGAAAGTGTAGGAAGAAAAACCTTCCTAAATTCTTATTGATATAAGGTGATATTTTTATGGGAAACCTGGAGGTATGGAGTACCTGGTGTACCCTCCAGTCCTTTGGTAGGGTGGTGGTAATTATTTAGTAAGTGTTTTGGATGGTAACAATTGTTTTCTGGTGATTGGTAGGTACTGAGCCCTGGACAGGGGCAATTATTTGATCCTTTGTTAGCCATTGGAATTGTCCTTCGCTACAGAGGCCCCACTATGTAATAGGCATTGCAGAGCTTCTCTTCCACGCCATTACATGATAAGATGAGTGACAACCAGAGGCAGTATTCTCCTGCTACAACTCTCTTATCTTAATATTGGCATAGTTTTTTCTGTTCTCGATCTATGATTTTCAAAAAGTTGAGGTAGAATTATCCATGCTTCCTTCCATCCCACAATGGGGAATCAGCTATATAATTACTGGGGAAGTTGTATATAGGCAGTCCCCAGTTATCGGCGGGGTGCTGTTAAGCGAAAACCGCCATTGACCGAAACTCTGCAATTTATGACACTTATGGTGCTAAGTTTCGGTTAATGGTGCCTCTGTTAGGTATGTTATGGCACCATAACTCTATTATCGGCGCTGTAACCGAAACCTGGCCCGTTGGCGCCATAAATCGCCTACCTTCCATCCCTTACCGTGGATTTTTTTTTGTGAAGCATAAACAAACAGTTCTCTGCTGAGTTGTTCCTCTCTCTTGCTCCGAAAATGGGCGGGGCACTGTTACCTAGACAAAACAAATATAGAAAATTAGCACGACCCGCGAATTTTGGGGATTTTAACTGCCTGCGAGTGAAACTTAGCTATATAATTACTGTGTGAATATTATTAAAACTTTATTTTATCATAAAATTGGGATTTTTTGATGGATGTAAGCATAATTTCAAATTATTAAATTGTTAGTAAAAGTCTTATTCTGGTCAAAATTATTCAAGAATGGCTTTCTTTAGATCTGTCTAGAATTTATTGGTATTTTCTTAGTGTCAGCTTTACTTTTATTCTAATACCTTTGGTAACAATCATGGTGAATAGGGTTATTTAGGGTTATAGAATGTTAGCATAGAATCTATAGCACTGCTTTACATATGGTATGGAAAGTTCATTGCAGGTGATGCAATGGAAAAATTTAAAATAGATACATCATTGAAATCAACCAACCCATCAGTCAATTAGAAACATTTGGAAATTTAGTTACTGTTTACTGCATCTTTTAGCAGAGGTCTTGTATTCTTTTTGAATCAGCGTTTGCATATTTTACTTACTGGGACAAATGGTAGGATTTTCATTTGTGAAGGTGTAACAGTCTTATTTCCATCTTTAATATTAAATATTATTACTTTTGTTTTCAGTGTTTTCAAGTAATAGAGAGAGACATGCAAGAGGTAAAAAGTCAACACCAGTTATGCCTCAGACAAGAAAATAAAAGAATGAAGTTGAAAGATTTGAGGAAAGAGCTAGTATGGGCAAGGGTAAGTTGTGTCCAGCATTTGTTTTATAATTTTGTTCATCACAGAGGAAATTTTTTTTTTTTTTTTAAATATGATCATAAGAATTAAAGCCTTGATTTTACTTTTATTTTTTAGTGTAGCCACTGTTTGTCCTCATAGGAGTGTGGGCTCCATACAACAGACCAGCTAAAATAAAGAATTCTCTTATATCTGGTCTAGGCCAGATAGTGCCGTTATTGGTACAGTGGAGTTTAAATGGACTGTAAAGGAAGAAAGGTTCTCAATTTTTTGTGCTCTTAAGGACTTTTTTGTTGTGCAGTGCTTTATTGCTGAGATGTTGCATCTATCTTAAGTATCCTGCAGAACCGTGTTTCCTAATAATATGCTAGTTTAATTTCAAAATATTATTTTTCGTATGCGGAACAAACCTTCAGTCTTAACAATAGGATAAATCTGCTGCAAACTGGAAACCGGTTAAAAACATTCAAAGATTGTATATGCAAGGAATCTGTGGCATCTGGCATCTAAGGCATAGAAGAGGTGGAGAACGGTCATCGACCATGCATGAACCTTGTGATGCATTTAGTCTTTCTTCAACCGCCTTGGAGAGCGGATGTTCGCTTTTGCTCTCCTACTTCCCAGGTTGGTTTTTTGGATAGCCTGTGATTCTTTCCTGCTTGTTCATACGTGGAGCAAACCTTTGGTCTTAACAATAGGATAAATCTTTTGTGCCCGCTGGAAACCGGTTAAAAGCAATCAAAGATTGTAAATGCAAGGAATGGGTGCCATCTGGCATCCGATTCATAGTTGAGATGGAAGTGCGTCCAGAGACCGTGCTTGAGTCCAGTAACGCATCAGTCTTTCTTCAGTGGCTTTGGAGAGTGGATGTTCACTTTGCTCTCCTCCCCCCACCAGCTTTTTTTTTTTTTTAACCTAAGCCTGTACTGTTGTTTGATATATATCTAGCATAGAAGTCTTGTGAGTGTCAACATATTTATACAGCCTTCCAGGATTCCCATGTTCATACATCCTCTGGGACAGATGCAACTTGCAGTAGATGTGCTTTAGGACTTTTCTTATGGCTTTTTAATATTGTTTTCTTCACATGTACATGAGTCCCTATGGTTGCTGTAGGAGACGAAGGAAGATCTTTTTGTCATCTTCGCCTTCTTCGGTGCTCTCCATCATCAACAAGCTGCGGTTTGTTTCGTGTTATGAGATTATCTTTAAGATCCTACCAATTACAGCCTCTGGTGCACAATTTCCTCGGATTTGGCAAGTTGGAGAGGTATCCTAATTCTGTGATATTAGTTCTGGGATTTTCCTGTACTAGTATCTTCTCTTGTTTCTTCGGACACTTGGGTAGAGCGAGCAACCAACCTTCGTCCTATATGGATTGTTAGCTTGTATGAGTTCTTTGATTTCGTTGAAATCCAAGACTCTTCAGGATGTTTCTCACACTCGGTCTTCTTCGGAACTCTGATTCAACATTTCTCTCCAGTCTGAAATAACTGTGAAGATTCTATAGCATCCCAGCCAGAGTTGCTGCAGTTTCTTTGGACGTGTCTACCTTGCAGGACTTCGTTACTTCGCCTTCTGGGAGTGGGAGATATGTATTATCATCTTCCCAACAAGGACGTGTCTCCTCTTCACGTACGTGGTGGAAGTTTGCCTAGAGAAGATATATGTGAGGAAGACGAAATCTTTGACGGGGGTAAGACAGCACCCACCACACTTAGGGTACCGACCCTACTTCTTCCTATCTTTCTCCTGGCAATCGTCCCATACTTGCTGTCACCCCTGCAGGGGAGGCTTCTACTTCTTCCTCCTCTGTCAAGTCAGAAAGGGAAGAAAAGGGGACCTGGAGATCATTCCTCTGGGGGCCTCCCCTCGCTTCAAAGGTACATCTTCGTAACAAGGGGGACCCCCTTTTTATTCTGACTTGCTTCCGTAGGTGAGTTGTCAGGACTCTATCAAGCATGGTCTTCCCTGGGACTAGCTGGCACACTTGAATAGTGGTGCCAGCAGAGCAGTAACACATGCAGTCATTATATCCACCACCACAGTAACGCTACCTAGTTACTACGCGCCTTCTCACCTGGTCTGGTCTCATCCTACGAACGTATCACCTTCGGTAATAATGGGGACCAGACCACACTTGCCAGCTTACCAAGTCTCTACAATGCCTCCTACTCCCGGTTTTGGTGATGTACCAGCTCCTGGACCTGATGAGTTGTGTGACCTTCCTTGGGGGTCCTTGACAACAATACTGCGGAAGCTGTCGAAGAAGAAGAGATTCAAGAAATTGTCGTCATCTTCAACTTTATCTTCGTCATCGTCTGCCGCTTCCTCACCTCCCCCTTCGAAGGCTTTACGGCCTGAGAAGGGAAAGGTAGCTTCTTTGCCACTGAAGAAGTCTCACGTTGAGACTTCTGAGGGTCTGCCTCCTCCCTCCGGAGAGGAAGCAGTTGGCTCTTTTGCTGGCTCTCCCGCTTCTTCGGAAGTGGGAATCGAGACGTTGTCCCCAGGAAACAGGGTCTCAGCAGCCTATGGAGCTCAAACCAAGGTTTGTTCTCCAGCCTATGCTCCCAAGGGTGCTGCTTGAGAGACAGGAACCATGTCGGAGTCTCGTTCACGAGCGTCTGAATGTATGACTACCTAAGGGAGGACGTGCATCCACAGTCAAGGAAGGGGAGTCATCTCCTCGCCATGGCAGTGGCATGGGGCGAGAGCAGGAACTGAGCCATGGCTCAGACTCGCCTGTGAAGACCAAGCCTAGTTCTGCAGGAGCCATGGTCGCTGTAGCTGTTAATAGGAGCAAGGCATCTGGAGAGGCTGTAATGTTAATTATGGAAAATAGCATAGATATAAAAAGAGAGAGAGAGAGAGAGAGATCTACTGATAGACAGATGGATAGACAGAGAGAAAAAAGAAAAACGTAAAGCAACGGATGTGTTTATCAAACTATAACTCAAACAAGCAGAGGTGTTTAGCACCCTAGCAGCAACTAAAAAATTGCATTTACCGGCTTAGGATAAAGCTCCAAAATAACCTTCCGCCTCCTGGCGGAAACTAGAAGTGTTGGAATTAATTACCGCCCAAAAGGGTGGTACTTTGGATGTCATCATTAATCACCCACCAATCAGGAAGATAAGAAGGCGGCAACAGAAAAAGACTGCCTATTACTGAAGGAGGGGGGGGGCTTCTTTGAAGAGAGGTCGACAGAAGAAGCAGGCAAGCAGAGAATAAGAGTTAAACAAATTAGCAATGACATGATGAGGTGGTGTGCCATACCAGCCGTGGTGAAGAAAGGCTTCAGACATCACACCTTGTCATATTACAACACCTCAGTATGAACTAAACTTGTATGTCAAGTTACTGTATATTTTAGTTTGTGTGAATGAAGTCAGAAAAACTTCACTGAGTCTTTCTAGCATCCTGAGACTTTAGAGAAATTCTACAATCTACAATACAATAGATATAAAAAACCCTTACATTGACAAATAAATATAAAGACTACAATACACTGGTGGCCTAAAAATAAATAAATAAAGACAAAAGAATACTAAAGCCATTACAAAGGTGGCAGCTGAAAAGGACAAATATATAATTATTACAAGGCTAAGGGGAGGTCCCCTGTACAGCCTTCTTTGCACAAGGTTTTCAGCCTTGAAGACGGTTGGAATGTGTCGTGAGGATGATGCACATTCTTGCCAAGCTGCTACCAGCATTGCTGGTGGCCATGGCTCTGGTAGCCATGATGCTACTATCCACGTCGATGCTGCAGCAAGGCGAGAACCTCTGCATGCACCTCGAGAAAGCTTCTCGCCAAGGCGACCATGCTCACTCAGACCCATGCCCTTGCTGTCATCATGTCTTGACACAAGGACGCAGCTCATTCCCCCTCAGAAGGAATGAGAACATCTGATCCTCTCTATTCCTTCCACTTCCTTGGGCTACACCAGGATGGGTGAGGTGAATAGTAGGAATCCTTTGGAGTGCTCTCCTCAGGATTCAACGTTGGGGGCCTATGTTCCTGGAGGAGTTTTAGGGCCCCACTGGACATACACCCATGTCTTTGAGGAAGGATCAAGGGGGTCTGGTGAGATTCTTCCTCGGAAGATTTGATCGGGAAGACCAGTCTGTCAATGGACTCGAGGGTCTTTTACCCAGAGACTCGGACACCCCCGAGATTCAGAGGGCTTTTGCAGAGATCTTAGCACTGATACATCAGCTTAACGATCTTGGGGAAACAACCATGGCCTCTTCTGAAAAATGCTCCTCTCATCTCAAAGCCTTTTGGGGACCCAAGAGGTAACTCAAGGTCTCAACGTGGCTGCCGTGGTCAAGCCTGGCTAAGGTACAGTGTTCCCCCCGTATTCATGGGGGATGTGTACCACATGCCCCTGCGAATAGTTAGAACTCCCCTAAAAAAATGCTTATATCTGCCTATCTTGAAAGTTCAAATACCAAATGTATACTTCAAGTATCATCCTACATCAAATACTTTGAAATTATATTACTACAATCTAAGATTCATACAGTAATATGATAATAATTTAAGGAAAATTTGATGTAGGATGTTACATAAGGTATACATTTTGGTTTCTCTCTCTCTCTCTTGAATTGGTATTATTAATATTATTTTAAAGTCTTCTGAAACATTTTGCCATTAGAAATATATAAACAGCCAATAACACAGAGAGAGAGAGAGAGAGAGAGAATAACTCCTCACGATATCAAAAGATTAAAATCAACTTCTATAGGCAACACTTCTTCCCCTCCCATAAATACATATATTTTTTCCAAAGAGAGAAAGAGAGGGCTGAACAAGTATCTATTTGTTTGTCTATCAATTCTTTTGCTGAGAGAGAGATATAATAGAAGGAAGAAATAGAAACACCAAAATGTATACCTTATGTAACATCCTACATCAAATTTTCCTTTCTGCTAGCTTTGGCATCAATGAAGAGAGTTGGCAAACTACGTGGCCTTAATTATGGTTTGAAACACTCTAGGGGATGGGGATCTGTTATGCTTGACTTTGTCCCAGACTTTGTAGTAAAGACTCAGAATCCATAGGTCCCTATCACCAGATTGAGTGGCAACGACTTTGTTAGCTCCTGAGGTGTCCAAGAACACTATTTCATGCTGGCATTGTGAGACAATCAGGAAGGCATATTCTACTGCTGATGATGAAACCAGTACACTTCATCCAAGAGCTCACAAGGTCAGGGGCATTGCCCCGTCCCTCGCATTTCGTAAGAACCCGTTGGGTCATCAGGTTTTAAGGGGGGGGGGGCATTCTAGGCACTCCAGACCACGTTCACCTCTCATTACCTTTGGGATATTACCCATAGGTCTTTGGACACTTTTTTCCTGGGGCCAGTGGTGGCTGTTCAACAAGTTGTGTAACGTACCCATTTCCTCTAATGAACAGTTTTGCATCTCACCTTGTTGTATGGTGTGAATGAGTATGACTGGGGAGTGACTGGCTCTCCTTTCATCTGTTTCATTCTACTTTCCCTTGGGGTTGAGAGTAATGCGGACCGTACATGCTGGACCAAGTGACCGATGCAGGTAAGATACTCCTTGGAGTAACCTATCTATTTTCTTTGATTAGATGTAAATATCCACTCCTTCCCTTCACAAGGCAGGGAAGAGGGACCTAGACATTAGACAAGCCCTTAACTTGTATTCGCCTTACTGTCTGACATAATGATTCCTAGCTTTCTTATAAGGGGAACACTAACTCTCCCCCTTATGAGTAAACCCAGAAGACTGACTATGATCTTACAGTTCTTTAACTCTGATCAGAAGTCAGCCGCTGGATTCCCTTCCTCGCTGTTATGACCAGGAAGGAAATCTCAGGTAGGCTGAACCCGTCTGTTCACTGGAGATCACTCAGATTCCACCCACCAGTCACTGAGTCTTCCTATCATAAAGGACCAAGGGTTTGTATATCACGTAGGAACAAATCACAATTTTTGTAAGTAAATTGTATTTTCCTAACTGTACAAACCTGAGGTCCTTTACACTAACTACCTACCTCATGCCACCCCTCAATCTGCTACCTGGGCCAAAAGCAAATTGTCTGGTCAGAGGGACTAACAACAACCGGACTGGTAGTTAACTACCAAACCCCCTAGTTAAAGAATTCAGTGGCCGTGTCCAGACAACACCTTAACCCTTAAACGCCGAGCCGGTATTTCCGAAAGTGTCTTCCGTATGCCGGTGGCGTTTGGGAGTGAGCGCTGAAGCGGAAAAAAAGTTTTTTTTCAAAAAATCACAGAATCACAGCATGCTTAGTTTTCAAGATTAAGAGTTCATTTGTGGCTCCTTTTTTTCATTGGCTGAAGTTTAGTATGCAATATGACAGCGCAAAAAAAAATTTCATATATAATTATACAAATTGTGCTGTGAGCAAAATGGTTAAAGCTAATGAGTTAATTTTTGTTGTTGTATTGTACACTAAATTGCGATCATTTTGGTATATAACAAATTGTAAAACGATCAAAGCAACACAGAAAATATCATCACAATATGATGCATGAATTTGTAACGTGCGGACGTAAAAGAAAAAGATGTTTTCAAAAATTCACCATAAATCGAAATATTGTGCTAGAGACTTCTCGTTTGTTGCCAAATGAAGGTAATTAATTGAATATTACTAGACTGTAAGTTTTGTAGCTTACAATTGCAGTTTTCGACCATTTCACTCGAATTAAAGTTGACCGAAGGTAAAAAATTTTTATTTATCGTTATTTATATGAAAATATTTCAAAACTAATAGAAGCTACAACCATGAGTTATTTTTTTTTTGTATTTTACAAGAAATTGCGGACATTTTCATATATAAAACTTTATATAACGGCTAATATAAAACGGTGCAAACATTACGACAATCTGACGAAAGAATGTCTGATTTTTTGGGCAGAGTTACCGCGCTGACGTAAGGAAAAATTTTCTCAAAAATTCACCATAAATCAAAATATTGTGCTAGAAACTTCCAATTTGTTGCAAAATAAAGGTAAATGATTGAATATGACTAGAATGTAAGAGTTTTAGCTTACAATTGCGTTTTTTGACCATTTCGTTCGAGTCAAAGTTGGATGAAGGTTGAAATTTTGGCACATCGTTATTTATATGAAAATATTTAAAAACTGATGAAAGCTACAACCATGGGTTGTTTTTTGTTGTATTCCATATGAAATTGCGCACATTTTCATATGTAAAACTTTATGTAACGGCTAATATAAACGGTGCAAACATTACAACAATCCAACAAAAGAATTTCTGATTTTTTTCCGGCAGAGTTACCGCGCTGACGTAAGGAAAACGTTTTTTTTTAAATTCACCATAAATCAAAATATTGTGCTAGAGACTTCCAATTTGTTGCAAAATGAAGGTAAATAATTGAATATTACTAGAATGTAAGAGTTTTAGCTTAAATTGTTTTTTTTTTTTTAATCATTTCGGTCGAGTCAAAGTTGACCGAAGGTTGATATTTTGGCACTTATCGTTATTTATATGAAAATATTTCAAAATTGATAAAAGCTACACCCAGGGGTGATTTTTTTTTGTAATCTACATGAAATTGCTTAATTTTCATACATAAAACTTTATGTAATGGCTAATATAAAACGGTGCAAACATTATGACAATCCGACGAAAGAATTTCTGATTTTTTCTGCAGTTACTGCGCGGACGTAAGGAAAAAGTTTTTTTCAAAAATTCACCATAAATCAAAATATTGTGCTAGAGACTTCCAATTTATTGCAAAATGAAGTTAAATGATTAAATAAGGGATTTTTGACGAAGGAAAAATCTATTTCTGGGTGATTGGCTCGTGTCGCCCTATGAAAGTATCCTTAATATCATTCTTTCTAGGTAAATTAGCCTAAAATTACCAGAGAAAAACAAAATTAAGAAAAATGTCAGTAAAACTGACTCGCTCACTCTTAAAAGGAAGTGCGGTATGATATAGGGGCGAGTGTGGAAACACTACCACGAGACAAACACCAATTAGAACTTCCCTATCAGAATCCCCCAAGAGAGAGCTGATACCACGGGCGATGCAGCCTCTACTACTACTACTAGAGACGCCACGGACAGCAGCGCCCCTAGAGCGGTCATCCTTAATTAAAAACAATAAATACATCTTGTCCTGCAAGGGGGGGAAACAAAACCATAAAAAAGGGGGGAGGGGGGGTTTCATAGGGCGACACGAGCCAATCACCCAGAAATAGATTTTTCCTTGACCGTCAAAAATCCGCCTTTTCTTGGGCGTCCAGGCTCGTGTCGGCCTATGAAAGAGTACCAGAGAAACAGACAAGATGGAAAAGGAAACAATGAAAAAACAGTTTAAAATGATGGATCTAATATAAGTAAATCAATTACAGTATACAAATTAAGCACTTAAACTAACTTATTATAACAGTAAAATAATAGAATGTTTAGTAAACTTAAAGTACTTAAATGGTAAATAAATAAAATTACAGAGATGCATGTAAAATAAGGCAAATTTGGGATTTACTTAATTAGAATACATAATTACAAAATATACATACATGTGTCTACCCTAGCATAAAAAAATAAGGGTAGGTACACTGAAATCCATCATTAATACAATAAATTCCAAATATATACAAACACATTGTGATTGAAGTTCATCACAAGCACAAAATGGTGAATATACAAACATATTGTCCTACCCTAGCATAAAAAAAAATAAGGGTAGGTACACTGAAGTACATATCAGTACAAAAGTGGTTGTCCTAGCAAAAAAAAAAAAAAAAAAATAAGGGACAATCCACTATATGATACAACGGCTAAGGCTATGATGTTGAGTAGCATGACGATAGGTTAAGAGGCATGTTGGTTGAAGTAGGTAGAAAGGAGACCTGGATCAATACTACAACTACTAACAGTATCAGGGGAAACTATGTTTCCCGCTGCTACTGCTGAAACTTTAAAGATTCCAAGGACTTTAAATAATGCCGTTTAAAGACTGTCGGGGATTTCCATCCAGTATACTTCCTAAGATCCTCAAAGTTCATATGTTGAAATATTAATTGAGGTGGCTACTCCCCTGATATCATGTGCTTTTGGGAATGACTCAGGGTTGGCTTGTTTAATGAAGTAAAGGATTTGCTGTCTAATGCCTTTAACTGATAAAGTACCACCTTTTTCTCTCATAAAGAGAGCACCTGAGGATCTAGAAGAAGTACGAGAAAGAAAGGCTCTAAGAGTTGATACTGGGCAGAGAGAAGGATCCTGTGGAAGTGGGATAACCTTCCTCAAGGAGCCACCTTGCAAGAGGATCTTCATTTTTGGCTAAAAAGCTACGATCCGGAGCAAGTAGAACTTCTCATGATGGGAGGAATTCCACATGACCCGCATCCCTGGATAGAGCCGACAGTTCTGAAATTCTAGCTCCTGAGGCTAGGCTTAATAAGAATAATGTCTTCCTCAGGAGCATAATGAACGTACAAGATGAGTTGTCAGTATCTGAAGCTAGTTTGAGGACATCATTTAAGAACCATGAAACTGTAGTAGGCCTCTGAGAAGGTCTAAGTCTAGCACAGGCTTTAGGGATAGATGTGAAATAAGATTCAGTCAAATCTATCTGAAAACCTACTTGAAAGATTTTCTTCAAAGCCGATTTGTGAGTGGTAATCGTGCTAGCTGCTAAACCTTTTTCAAACAAGGATCTGAAAAAGGATATAGCCAAATTAACTGTCATGGTTGTGGTGTTCGAATCTCTCAAGAAAGATGCTAATTTTTTAACAGCTGAGTCATATTGTCTAATGGTTGACTCTCTCTTATCTGATTCTAGGAAGAGAATGTTCTGTGGATCAATGTCAGCATCTTTATTAGCCGCAAACTTCATGAAGTCCATAAAGTTAGGGTCTGGAGAGTTCTTGAGGAAGCGAACACAGTCCTCATTTGTACTGATTGGTGACAGTTTGGGATTGGGGATCCGTTGAGGTCGGAGACCCAATTCCAAAAGAAGAGGATACCAGTTGCTCTTGGGCCAATCCGGTGCAATCAGAGCTACTATCCCTTTGAAAGACCTTAGTTTGTCTAGGACTTTCAAGAGAAGATTCACTGGAGGAAAGATATAAATCCTCCTCCACTGATTCCAATCTAACGACAGGGCGTCCGTGGCATAAGCCAGAGGGTCCAGGTTGGGGGCCACATAGCAAGGAAGCTTGTGGTTCGCTTGTGAGGCGAAGAGATCCACTTGGAGACCTGGGACTCTCTGGCTTACCCACTGGAATGACCCGACGTCCAGAGACCACTCTGATTCCAGAGGAACTGACCGGGCGGACAGGGCGTCCTGCTATCACATTTCTTACTCCTGTCCAGGTGAGTGGCAGACAGATGCCATTTGTGTTTGTTTGCTAATGCAAAGATGGCTATCATGACATGGTTCACATGCTTGGATTGGACCCATCCTCTGTTGATGCAGTGAACTACCACTGCACTGTCCAAAACTAGCCTTAGATGAGACTTCTTCGTGGGGGAAGCAGTCTCTTCAGAGTAAGAAATACTGCCATTGCTTCCAACACGTTTATGTGGAGCTGGCGAAATTGAACTGACCAAGTCCCCTGAACCTGTTTGAACTGAGAGTATCCCCCCCACCCGGACAGGGAAGCATCCGTGTGAATGGTTAACACTGGGAGGGGATATTGAAGGGGTACCTTCTTGGCTAAGTTCTTTACTTTTGACCAAGGCCGTAGTTGTTGCGGGGGGAGGATCTGTGGGAATTACTGACAACTTGTCTCGATATTTGGAGTTTGCTCTTGACCGCCAAATTCGATTTATATCTTTCAGCCTTGCTTTCAGAAGGATATCTGTTACCGAAGCAAACTGAAGAGACCCTAGGATCTCTCCTGGTTTCTTCTTGATGGTCTGTTTGCATTTGAGGAAATTGCCTTACGAGATTTTTCTATTTCCTTCCGTTTGGCCACTGGAATTGATAGATTGTGGGAAGACAAATCCCATTGGATTCCTAGCCACTGAAAATGAGATTCGGAGTAAGTCTGGATTTCGTTTGTTTATCTGGAACCCCAGATGTTCCAGAAAGTGAACTACCTTTTTGGTAGCTTCGAGACATTCCTCGACTGTTGGTGCCCAGATCAACCAATCGTCGAGGTATGCCGCTACCATGATTCCCTGAGCTCTCAATTGTTGTACAACCACTTATGCTATCTTTGTGAATACCCTGGGGGCTACATTCAGACCGAAGGGCATCACTTTGAATGAGAAGTCTGATTTCCTAGCCTGAATCCTAGGAATGGGCGGAAGTGCCTGGCTATAGGGATATGATAGTATGCGTCTGTAAGATCGATGGAGTCATGTGACGGCTCACGCGGAAGTAGGGTCCTTACTTGCGAGAGGGTAAGCATCTTGAACTTGTCGCAGCGAATGAAAGAGTTTAGCTTTGACAAGTCTAAGATTACCCTTCTTTTTGTTGAGCCTTTCTTTGGCACGCTGAATAAGCGCCCTTGAAATTTTGTTTTAGATGTTTGACTCTCGCAATAGCTCCTTTCTGAAGGAGTTCTTCCGCGTAATCTATCAATTCCTTTGACGGTACCTGATGAAATGATTTGATTGGAGGGGGATCTTTGATCCAACTCCAGCCTAATCCTTTGGACACTATGCTCTGTGCCCAATTGCTGAACCCCCACCTGTGGCGGAAGAGGAACAGCCTCCCTCCTACCTGGGGAGCCTCATTGCTGATGGGCGGGTTGGGCCCCCCCCCACGCCCTCCTCTGAACTGCCTACTCCTTGTGCCCATTCCTGCGCCACGCTGACGAAAGTAACCTCTCGCCCTACCCTCGGTTTGAGAGTAGCCTTGAGCCTCATAAGCAGGGTTAAAGGCCGGCGAGATAGCGTAGGAAGTAGATGGTTGAGATTGCTGGGGCACCAGGAGGAAAGGTTGGGTCTGTTTTTTTTGGATGTGGAAGGTTGTCCCTGTTGGGTAACTGGGACTGCCTGCACAAACTGCTGCTGATGTGAAGTTTTTTATAAGGCTGGAACCTTCTTACCAGCCTTCTTTGGTTTCTTGCCAGCAGTGGGAACGGATTCCTGTTTGCCTCCTTAGAGGAAACTACCCCACCTAGCTCTAAGGCTCTGGTTGAGTCTAGCAGCTTCGTGGTGGACTTCTTCGTTCACTGCGGACTCTGGGAAGAGATCCGCTCCCCACATGCTCGCAGCCAAGAGTCTATTAGGCTCATGCCTGATAGTGCACTCTTGAAGGACATGCTTCCGGCAGTTCCTCCTGGCTTGGAAGAAGTCAAAAGCGTCTGACAGAACCGTCTGAAATTGAGATTTCGCCAGAATCTTGAACAGCGGTTCCGTAGCGTAGGAAAGAGCAGCCATTTCCGTAACGAGAGAGAGTTGAGGGACCTGCCAAACCTAGTTCGCGCATCGAACTCTGCCTGGATTTAGGGAATCCGGCAGCCTAGGTAATTTCTCACCGAACTGGTCCATGGCGCAGTCCGGCTTGAGTTTACCCTGCGTGAATGTAGCTGGCAGGTTTTCCCACAACTCCGAAGGCGGGGAAGAGTGGAGAAGTAGACTCCGACTCCCTCAACTGTGGAATGGGCTCATCCTTGAGGACTGCCTGAAGAGCCTTCTCCACCAATTTCGTAGCGAACGGAAGAGAGACCTCCTCTTCCGTCGCGAAAATAGTGAAGGGACTCTTGTAGGCCTGGAGTTTAGTGTTAGTACACTCCAGTCCTCAAGGCAGTGAACCCATTCTTCGCGCTGGGCGTGATCTCTACTGTAGAGAACTGACTCCTTCGAGATCTTGTCCTCTCTGTGAGAGCCGTTGGCGTCAGCCTAGCATACCCCATGAAAGGCTGCGTCAGACCCGGAGGGTAGAACTCGAAGTCCTCAATCCTTCGAGTACCAAACTCCGGGATCGAAATCATCCCGTCCTTAAAAGGAGCGTAGGCCGCTACTCTCCATGGATTCTCCATAGAGAAAGCTGGCAAGGAGTCGTAAGGCGGAAGTTGGAGAATCCCCGTGCTAGATGCAGGGGAGACTGGGGGAGGAGCCTGAGTTAGCCCAGCCACTCGGTCCTCATCTCTCTCATTCTATTAGAGAGGTCCTGGATAGACTGTCCATTTGAGACAGACTGTTCGATAATTGCGCGAACATCTGCTCAAAACGTGTTCCCAATGCTGAAATTTGGGAACCTAACCAGCACCCCTACCATGTTCCATCATCCCTGGTGAGACAGCAGAGGGAACGCAGGTGCTGGTGCTTGCCACCCCTGCCGCATAGCCGGAGAGGAGGCAGCGGAGGCGGGAGAAGGCAGTGACTCGGTGGTACGCGAGCCTTCTCCTTCGAAGCCTTGCTTCTGGAGCTCTTCGACTGGGAAGAGCTCGGCTTAGCCTTCACCGCATCGGCGTATGAAGTCGACGACTTCCTGGCCGAAGAAGACGAAGACGACTTCCTAGAAGTCGACTTAGACAAGGTCTTCGGTTTCTCTCTTTCCCTTCTCCTTAGGAGGTACAGAGAGAGCGGGAGGGAGGGCGGCTAGGGATCTCGGATCCGCAAAGCCTTGGAAAGAGGCGGAAGAAGAAGGGACAGGAGAAGATCCAGGAGCGCCCAAGGAAAGACCTTGGGCGCCCGACCAAATCCTACCTCAACCAACAAATCCTCGCTAACTACCGCCATTGGCTCAAGGTTCAGGTCCAGAGCAGCGACGTCCGGAACCGACTCCTGGGATGCTACGACCCCAAAAACAAGATTGCTGGAGGTCTTGCTGGATGGAGGCTATCAGTGGGGCAGCGGACAAGGGGTCGACGTAGCCCGTCGACTTGCCCGCGGGGAAGATCTGGATGGCCAGCTTCCTATCCAAGATGTAGGGCTGGCCTTGGCGGCGTTTTTCCCAAAGCGCCCACCCACGCTTTCAGGGTGGCGAGGGCGACTTCCCTCACACGCTAGCCTGAAAGAAAGGTGAGATTAGCTACCAATTGTGGACAGGGTTAACAAACTTACGACTAGAAGTTGTTAGTAAAAATCATAAGTAAGCCTATAATGGACATACCCCATCTCCCAGCTGACCGACCAGGTCGTAGCATATAGCGCAGGCTTCGGGGTGCCAAACGATCTCGTCTCATTGTACGACGTGGCACACGGGGCGTGAGACCTGCACTCCGTCTGTCCACAGGGGTCGTAGAGCGTCGCATTACAGGCTGGGACCTGGCAGTTGGTAGCCTGTAAGTGAAAAAGTACATGAGTACAGAGTAAACACTTACAGCCTAACATATGCTCCGTTGGTGCCGGAGCGATAAAGTTAGATAAAACCAGAGCCCCGCTAAAATACGTGTGGTAACCAGGTTGGAAGATAGACTATGGCTCCGCCCATGGCGGAGGCACAAGAATCAACCAACTAGGAGTGGTGGTAATGGAAACCACGACGGACAATGGCGGGGATGGTTGATAAAAATAATATAATAACACACAATCATTGTAAATATCTTATAATTAGGTACATATCCTTAAAATAACAAAATTAAAACAACTACTCTCCACCCGTCTACTAGAAGAGTGCGTAGGTAAGGGTAAGCTCCCTTCCGGTAGCGGGGGAGAGATATAAGGATATAGTAGGCAAGCAACCGACCACTCATAGCGCCCACCCTGCCCGCTAGCGGAGCCAATATCCTATAACCAAAGGGGCCCCGGCTGCGACGGAAGGCTCCTTACGTATCTGGAGGGAGGTGGCTAAGCAATGGGGAGGGAGGGAGGAAGGTCCCGGCGAAACACGGCGGGAGCGAGAAAAAGGGGGGAGGGATGGCCTACTCCTCCCCGCCTCACCAACTACCCGCATGGAGACCCGGTACCTTATAGTGGTCGCCCTATACCCCTGCTGGGGGGACCACCCCCCGGTCACCTCCGAGAGTGTGAGAGAAGGCGATGAGGTTGTATAACAACCAAGGGGTCCCCCAGCCCCTCCTACATCAGAGAGGGAGGGAAGGGGCAGGGTAAGGTGCTATAGGACACGTGACCGCAAGTGGCCTAGGCCGCGAGCAACACAACCGTGGTAGGGCCACGTGAACCAAGCTGTACCAAAATGTGGAACAAGCACCTAGGCTAGCCTAACACCCTAAATAATAAAAATACATCGAAAGGAGGAAGAGACACTTTTAGTAAAAGAGAAAGAAGCCCAGGAGGAGGCAGACTGTTCCGAGAAACAGGAGCCTACTCGGAGCCAGCGATAGCCGATGTAGAGCAAGAGCCGGGATGCTGGGCCGAAAATAATAATAGCCCTAAATACCAAGCTAAGAGAATGGTAGAAGGGCTGAACTAGCTAAAACTCGATGTAAACAATGAATGTGTGATAAAGTAAGCCATAGCATAAGAAGTCCCAGTATGGAGGACCGGGAATTCTTACGAGGCGGCATGGCCGCCACGAGACAACCGGGGAACCGTATATGACCTATAAAAAGGAAAATACTGGTACCCGAAGATAAAAATACGGTAAAACGCTTACTTATGAGTTACTTAACTTAGCCGTGGCAATTGCAGAGCGTTCCATGATGAAGATGCGGATAAATCGCAAGAAAAGCACAAGCACAAGAAAATGGCGACTTGTCGCTGGCGCTAAAAATTAAGGATGACCGTAGGCGCGCTGCTGTCCGTGGCGTCCTCTAGTAGTAGTAGTAGAGGCTGCATCGCCCGTTGGTATCAGCTCTCTCTTGGGGGGGATTGATAGGGAAGTTCTAATTGGTGTTTGTCTCGTGGTAGTGTTCCACACTCGCCCCTATATCATACCGACACTTCTTTTTAAGAGTGAGCGAGTCAGTTTTACTGACATTTTCTTAATTTTGTTTTTCTCTGGTAATTTTAGGCTAATTTTACCTAGAAAGAATGATATTAAGGATACTTTCATAGGCCGACACGAGCTGAGCCCAGAAATTACTAGAATGTAAGAGTTTTAGCTTACAATTGCGTTTTTCTACCATTTCGGTCGAGTCAAAGTTGACCGAAGGTTGATATTTTGGCACTTATCGTTATTTATATGAAAATATTTAAAAACTGATGAAAGTTACAACCATGGGTTGTTTTTTTGTTGTATTCTACATGAAATTGCGCACATTTTCATATATAAAACTATGTAAAAGCTAATATAAAACCGTGTAAAAAATTGACGCAAAGTGGACAAAATAATTCTGAGATGATGGCGCTGATTTTTACTTTTTAGTGTGAGAAGAAAAAAAATTTCGCACATGCGCGCCTGGGTAACGCTTGTAAACAAAACAACAGCTTGATCCGTGAACTCCCAGCATCCCTCAAGGCACGATTCAAAATTTTTTGCCAAGCAGGCCTATAACTTTTTCCGCGAATATTTTTAAAAACGTTTTAGCTCGACGTATTTTACGTTAATTAAGCACCTGACTGACAATTTTCGGTGATGTAAAATACGTCCAATAGGCATTTAAGGGTTAACTTGAATTCGCCTTACTGTCCGACATAATGGTTCCTAGCTTTCTTTTAAGGGGAACACTAACTCTCCCCCTGAGTAAACCCAGAAGACTGACTATGATCTTACAGTTCTTTAACTCCGATCGGAAGTCAGCAGCTGGATTCCCTTCCTCACTGTTATGACCAGGAAGGAAATCTCAGGTAGGCTGAACCCGTCTGTTCACTGGAGATCACTCAGATTCCACCCACCAGTCACTAAGTCTTCCTATCGTAAAGGACCAAGGGTTTGTATATCACGTAGGAACAAATCACAATTTTTGTAAGTAAATTGTATTTTCATACAATCAACTTACCTGTCAGATATATACATAGCTAAGACTCCTGTCGTCCCCGACAGAAAATTCAAATTTCAAAATTTGCGGCGGCACGCTGCAGGTAGGTCAGGTGATCTACCGTCCTGCCCTGGGTGGCAGGAAGGATTAGGAACCATTCCTGTTTTCTATCATATTTTTTCTGTCGCTTGGAATGTAAACAACGTTTGCAGTTCCTCCTGACTTGATTTTTGGATTTCATCGAACCATCGATCTTCTGGGCTAGTCTTTTGCAGGGAAGTACTGGATCTTTGGTTCGGCATACGCATATTAATTTGTTTTGATAACTTTGGCTTCGAAAATTTCGAAGAATTGTTTACGTGTAACTACCGAACTTTTCGGTAGACAATCACATAGTTTGCAAGAAGGAAAATTTTAATATTTATTCATAATAACGTGTAAGTAAAATGTTAGAATTGATTGAGCTAACTTCCCTTCTTGGGACGATGTAAGGAAAGAATAGTTACGCTTCCTTTAGAAGTTTATATAGCTCTCGTACTAACGAGCAGTTAGAGCATTAACATTACTAGTAGTGTGGTATCCTCATCTCCTTCTTACTTCACAGAATCTTCAAATTCATATTGCAATTTGAAGACAAAGGAAGGTAGCTCTAAATACGAGCTATTGAAAGGTAAGAAGTGATTTTACTGTTAGTGCAGTGGAGGGTGCGTCTGTTCGGCTCTGTTTCGCTCCCAGGCCTAGACCTCTTCCAAGCTCACATACCCAGAGGAGAAGGAAAGTCGAAAGCCTTACGGAGGTTATGGAGAATCCCCACCGATCAGGCGTCCCCTCGGCAGGATCTGTAGATCGTCCCAGACTGCCAAGTTCGCCATTGGAAAGGCGTCCTAATTAGTAGAGGGTGCGTTTCCCGATCGGCTCTGTCTCGCTCTCAGGCCTAGACCTCTTCCAAACTCACAAGCCAGAGGAGAAGGAAAGTCGAAAGCCTTACGGAGGTTATGGAGAATCCCCACCGATCGGGCGTTCCCTCGGCGGGATCTGTAAAACGTCCCAGACTGCCAGGGATAGCCATTGCAAAGGCAGCCTTAAAAAGTGGCGTCTGTTCTTCCGTTTCTTCATCTTACATCCGAAAAGACGAAGAATGTACATGTTAGAAGTTCGGACGATCTGGCTCGTTTCTCTGAATAAGAGAACACTGACTCACTAAGCGAGAGGCTGAGAGCCAGCCCAGCAAGCTAGCGCGAGCCACGTTCCAACAGCCAGCAGCGAGCCGCGTTCCAACAGACTAGCGCGAGCCGCGTTCCATCAGACTAGCGCGAGCCTCGTTCATACAGATAAACGCGAGCCGCGTTCCAGCAACGGAGTGAGAGCCGCGTTCCAGAACTTTTTCTTGGCGCAAGGCGCCTTCAAAGAGAAAACAGGCGGCTTAACTAAGGAGCCTTATAGTAGAATGGCAATCAGAAGGATACTTCCATTGAACGTTTTCTGGCAAGAGGCTCGTATAACAAGACTAGAGGCGCTCGGATCTATTAGGGCGCACGGGACCTTCCACGCAAGCGGAACGTTCCAGGAGCGAGTCTCCTTTCTAGCGTGCGGAACATTCCAGGCGCGCGGAACTATCCAGACGCTAGGCGCTAGGCGCAAGGATCCAGACGCCAGGCGTCAGAAGATTTCAAAAATCTTCATTAGAGAGAGTCAGTCGCGAGACTCCTCTTTGAATTTTAACTTGAACAACTTTCCCCTGGCAAATGTGCAAGATGTCGCACAGGCGGCCGTTGCTTTTGTCAGAAGGATTCTGATACTAAGAGAAGCCCCTTTTCATTATTCAGAAGACTCCTTTGTTAGGCAGTTCCTCTCAATGCGGACTCTCTCCTTCATCCATGCTCTTCCTCGTTTGAGGAGGCAAGAGCTTTGGGAGTTTTTCTTAATAAGATCTCATCGATGTTTGGGTATGATGGCGGATAGAAAATATCTACTTCCTTCCGTAAACCCTAGTGATGAACAGGAATTCTGTCTCTTCCGCGATTTATGAAGAAATCACGAAGATTTAAAGAGTTCCTTGATTAACTTCGTTCCTTAAGGATATATTATATATAATATATATATATATAATATTATATATATATATATATATATATATATACTTTCTATCGTTCTATTAACGAAAAGAACGAAGATAGTAGAAGGTAGTAGAGTTTCTGCTGTATGAGAATACGATACGGTCAATTCATAAACACATACCGTAGTTACTTCTTTTCTGTGCAACTCAATTACAAGTATCCTTCTACGTCTTTCCTAGGAAGACTACGCTTAAAGGGATTGTTAAGACTACACCTACTTAGCTTCTAGATTTATCGAAGTCTTGTTTCGCTTAAATATGCTTTAATAAGAACTTCCTGAAGTTCGATAATAATTTTATTAAATTCCTTTTATTAATTGGAGTAGCTGGCAACTCTGGAAGAGTAAGCGGGGACTGCTTTCGCTGAGAGCCTGAGACCAACGCAGTACGCCTATGCCAGTTACTGTCAGTACCATGTAGGTGTCAGTCATGAGCGGTCGGGCGAATCTCTCTCTCTCCTGCGGGAGGGAATAACTTTCCGTATCTCTCCCCTACAATCGCGGTCTTAACCTCGGATTGAGGGGATAATTAAGCTAACATAAATAAATATTGTATGCCTTTTGCTAAGAAGCTTTCAATAAGAGAGATAGTACAACCTTTCAATGCGGTTTACCGTAGGTAACATTATTAAAGGATTCTATCGCAGCAGAACATTATATTATGTAATGCTCTCAGGCTTACGAAAGCATAGCTTATTAGAGTACCTGCTCAGAAGAAGATGGATGAGTCGGATGGGAAAACATTCTCTTTGGGTACAGAACTTGTTTCCCTGAATGGACTATACTACGCATATAAAGTTTTTTCCTACTAAGAACGGAATTAACATGTGAAAGGATGTCGGGTGGGTACCATAAAGGCACAGCTGTTCTGGCACATAACATAAAAAGAATTAGAAGAAAGCGCCAGTCTGGCGCAACGCGCCAGAAGTACCAAACCTGGCGCAAGCTCCAGAAGCGCCAGCTGGCGCAGTGAGCCTTAAGAGCACCATCCAAGATTTTCTCGTTTTAGCGAGTTATTAACCTAGGAGTCCAGTAGACTCTCGGACACCAAGCTCGGTAACGGCAAGATTCGTTCCTGATTTCGTTACCCATTTAATCACTTAGGCCATTTCCACGACACTCTCATATCGCATAGAGCATCGAGAATCTTTTTTCGCTCCTATTCGCGTTAACAAAGAGATCCTTCTCGATCGACGATAATAACTGTTAACATGTTTAACATTTATTGGGAAGAGTTGTGAGAAGACGAACAGGCTTACCTATAGACCTTCCTTTTCCTACTTCTCCCGATTGAAGATGACGTGGGAAAAGCTTCAAGGAAGATTATCTTGCCAGTACAAGAGCAACTGGCCTCTTTGGTGGGAGTGTTAGCGCCTCGTAGGAAGGACGTTGCGCTTCCAATCAAGAAGTCTCGTCCTCTCTCCCCTGCGAAGCGAGAGGCGTCATGCAGACGTGAAGCTTCCAAACATATCGCAGAGGCTTCGGTTTCGAGAGCGAGATCGGGAGAATCTTACGGAAGACACGTAACGCCAGAGAGACGTGAGACGTCGTCAAGACATGAATAGTCATTTAAAGCTGCTTTTAGACGCGAGGCTCCAACCAAAAATTTTGGCGCCAGTTAGGACGCCTTTTGAGAGCGAAGCGTCTTCCAGGCGCGAGGCGTCTCCAGACGTCAGCAGCCACACAAACGGGAGGCGTCAGCCAGGACGCTTGGCTGACTAGAAGCGTCATCCAAGCGGGAAGCGTCATCCATTTATGGAGAGAAGCCTGGGCTGTTGGCGCCTTCCAGGACTATTAAAGCGGGGAAGAGGAAGGAATATCATTCCCTTAGCCCCTCTCCTTTTAGGAGTTTGTCTCCTCCAGAGGAAAGACGTACTGAATTAGCAACGGAGACTCATCTAGACCCCGAGTTAGAAGTAAACTCGGAGGAGGAGTTTCAAGGAAGAGAAGGACTGTCGAACTATAATGTTTTGACAGCCTTGCTTCTAGAGGAGTATGGAGACGACTTGACTCCTGCCTCTCCTCCTTCTCGCGCTCTCTTTTCTCGAGTGCAAGACGAAGAAATCTTCGTCTTAGTTTTTAATAGAATGAAGCCCGCCATTTCGATGAAGAGGGCTCTTCAGTCTTTAGACTCTTGGATGAAGTTGAAGAAGGTGTTAGTTAGAACGGTCTTCTGCATGCCTCCAGCGAGACTAGCTGGTAAAAGAGGCATTTGATATCAGACGGGAGAGAATAGGGGTATTTCTCTTCGTCTACGTCAGAAGCGGACTTTTCGACCTTAGTTGACGCTTCACGTAGACAAGGTTTGAACTCTGCCCGTATAACTTGGGGCATTTCAGAACTGGACCATCTCCTCAAGGGACTCTTTCATGTATTGGAAGTTTTCAACTTCTTAGATTGGTCCCTTGGGGTGATGTCCAAGAAAGCCCATGATTCTGAAGGACTCGAACCAGAAGTCCTTCTGTGTATTTTGTCTTGGTATAGGAAAAACAAGCGGTTCAGGAGGCTCGGTTGAGATCTCCTCTTTGTTTGGAGCAGGTCTTCTTAAAAAGAGGACAGTATATAGTGTCTTTTTAACCAAAGCGGTCTCCCACGCTCAGAGGGCAGCGCTTCTGTACTCGCCTTTGTCTGACTTTTTGTTCCCTTCTCAGTAGTGAAGGACATTTCTCGTTCATTAACTGAGAAGGCGACTCAAGACCTTCTGACACAGTCAGTAAGGAAGAAGAAACCTGCAGACAGCCCCAAGAACACTGTCATTGTCTGATGAGGAGAAACGACGGGGCCTACAACCTGACACAGATGCGCTAGATGCGAACATATAGGACAGATAAGAGTGTCCGATGTGGACATTGCCAGACATCCTCGAGACTCTACCGAGCTCGAAGCTCCGGCAAGTGGGGAGGAGCCACCCAGGCGCGAGGCGCCAGGCAGGAGCGAGGCCGCCAGGCAGGCGCGAGGTACCAGCCAGCGGCGAAGCTCCAGGCAGCGCAAGCGCCACTCCAACCGGGCGCGAGACGCCAGCCAGGCGCGAAGCTCCAGGCAGGCGCAAGGCGCCAGGCAGGCACAAAGCGCCAACCTGGCGCGAGACGCCAGCCAGGCGCGAGGCGCCAGGCAGGCACAAAGCGCCAACTGGCGCGAGACGCCAGCCAGGCGAGGTGCCAGCCAGCCGCGAAGCTCCAGGCAGGCGCAAGGCGCCACTCCAACCAGGAGCTAGACGCCAGCCAGGCGCAAGGCGCCAGCCAGGCGCGAAGCTCCAGGCAGGCGCGAGGCGCCAGCCAGGCGCAAGCCAGGCTCTAGGCGCGAATCTCCAGCTAAGACGCGAAGCGTCATCCAGATGCGAGGGGCACCAGTCAAGCGAAAGGTACCAGACAAGCGCTAGGCGCCAACCAAGAGCGAAGCACCAGCCAGGCGCGAGGTTCCTGCCAGGCTTCAGGCTTCAGTCGGGTGAGATCCATTTCAAGAAAGCCCTGGTCTTCTTTGAAACATGGAGATGCTACCTTAAGCACTTCCATTAGTGACTTGATTCCTTCAAACAGCTGAGAATTTAAAAGCGCAGGAAGTGCGCGCTTTTGCAAATTCTTGTTCTTTACATAACAATATGTCATATAAGACATATTAGCTGTGTTGTACGGTAGAGGCAACTCTGTGTTGACTTCTCATTACACAAAGGATGTCAAGTTAACCTACGAGAGATCCTTCTCTTTTGGTTTATACGTTTCTGCGGATACGTTACTGGGATAAGGAGCCGACACTGATCCTTAACTTTGAGTTAAAGTTTTTAACTTAGTGAAATTATTGGGGTTTTTGAAAGGAATGTGGGGATAACTCTTTCCAATTTGAGCGCGAACCCCCTCGTGTTAGGATCAGGTGATCGGGATCGGTGTTGCGCTCCTTCAAATAAGGTGTATTGTCATATAAGTGGATCAGCACCCATTGACAAAGTCCTTTCAGGCTCTGCCGAGTAAGTGGATAAGACCCCTTCGGCAGACCCACAAGAACTCTTGGCCATAGATCACATATCTCGCTAAAGTTTCTTGAGGTGATGCAGACTACTGGGCAAACACCCACGAAGTCTACCACCTATCAGGTAGGAACCAAGGTTTTATTTATACCTACAACATATGTTGTTTACCTGTCTATCCATATAGTAGCTGTCTCTTACCCTCCACCGAAGGGTGCCAATCAGCTATGTATATATCTGACAGGTAAGTTGATTGTATGAAATGATATTGTTATGATACAATAAAGTTTCATACATACTTACCTGGCAGATATATACGATTAGGGCCCACCCAGCCTCCCGCAAGGAGACAGGTGGAAGAGAAAAAATATGATAGAAAACAGGAATGGTTCCTAATCCTGCCACCCAGGGCAGGACGGTAGATCACCTGACCTACCTGCAGCGTGTGCCGCGAAATTTGAATTTCTGTCGGGGACGACGGAGTCTTAGCTATGTATATACTGCCAGGTAAGTATGTATGAAACTTTATTGTATCATAACAATATCATTTTCCTAACTATACAAACCTGAGGTCCTTTACACTAACCTGCCACCCCCTCAATCTGCTACCTGGGCCAAAAGCAAATTTCTGGTCAGAAGGACTAACAACAACCGGACTGGTAGTTAACTACCAAACCCCCTTGTTAAAGAATTCAGTGGCCGTGTCCAAGCTACACCTCAAGTAATTCCTATCATAAAGGACTTCTGGTTTGTATAACTAGGAAAAATACAATTGAGTTTCAAAAATGGTGATTTTTGGACTGTATGGCTAAGCTTCCATTTCTCTTTTGGTTAAGTGTTTTAGTTTGTGACTATGTGATCTCCAGTTATCCTTGAATTATCTCTCTAATTTTTACCTTTTTGACAATTAATCATCTGGTATTCTTGATCTTTTTGTTTACATTGTAACTTTCCTTTCAATTGTATCTCATTTGTGCCTCGACAATGTCCTGTTAAAGGATGAGAGTGCCCTGCTGCAAATTTCTGCCTTTTATCTTTCCTGTGGTATTCATAATGTGCTATATATATATATATATATATATATATATATATATATATATATATATATGTGTGTGTGTGTGTATATATATATATATATATATATATATATATATATATATATATATATATATATATATATATATATATATATATATATATATATATATATACACACACACACACACATATATATATATATATATATATATATATATATATATATATATATATATATATATACGTATATATATATATATATATATATATATGTATATATATATATTATATATATATATATATATATATATATATATCTATATATATATATATATACATACATACATACATACATACATACTACATACATACATACATAACACACACTATAGAATATATATCTATATATATAATTATATATATATATTATATATATATATACCATATACATTTCCCATACACACATATATATTATCTAATATATATATATATATATATATATAATATATATCGATATCTATATATATATATATAATATATATATAATATATTTATACAGATATAATATATATATATATATATATATATATATATTATATATATCTACTATATACATTACGTATATATATATCTATATATAATATAGTCTATATATATATAGATATATTCTAATATTATATATATCTATATGTCTATATAAAATCTGTATATCTACCCCGCTGTATATACATTATATATAGTTAGATATATATATATATATATTAATAATATATATATATTGTATATATATATACTACACATATATGTATATGTATAATGTATACGCATGTATACGCATATATATATATGTGTATATATATATATATATATATATATATATATATATATATATAATATAAGCGAATACCACAGGAAAATAATAGTCAGAAATCCAAGCGCTTTCGTCTTTACTAAGACATTGTCAAGGAGCTAATGAAATACAATTGGAGAGAAAGGTCTCAGGTACACAACAAGATCAAGAATATTCAGCTAATGACAAACTTGAATTTAGTAAGCATAACATTCTAAAATTACCCTATGATGAAAGGTTTGTAGATATTCCTAGAATTTTAAAGCTTTTTAACATAAATGTTGTTTTCAGTTATACAGTGAACCCTTGTTTATCGCGGTAGATAGGTTCCAAACCCGGCCGCGATAGCTGAAAATCCGCGAAGTAGGGACACCATATTTACGTATTTATTTAACATGTATATTCAGACTTTTAAAACCCTCCCTTCACGCACTACTGTTAACAAACCACCCTTTAATGTACAGAACACTTAATGCATGTACTACAGTACCCTAAACTAAAACAAGCACAAATATTAAAATGTTAGAATATTAAAGTATAAATAAATAAAGATTGTTACTGTACTCACCACGAAAGAAGTTGAAGAAAAACTTGAATGATGATGGCGATGAATTTGCTGCACAGTAGAAATGATGATGATGAAGCTGATGATGTCTTCTACTGTGCAGCCAATGATAGTATTTTACGTCTCTTCAGACGGAGGTGTCTTTTCCTGGGACACCTCTTCAACTTCTTCATGGGACACTTCTTCAATTTCTTCCGAAGGCATAGTAGCAGGAGGAACTGGCTTTTTTTTGCGAGGCTGGAAGAACATTGTGATCAGAAGTTGCTGCCGCTGCTTCTTTTTCGCTCGAAGAGCATCCTGTAGGGAGTCATGTCTTCATCGATTTTGTTGCAGAATTGCAGAGAATGAACCATATCCTCGTCCCACTTTTGCGACAATTCTTTCAACTCCTTC
This sequence comes from Macrobrachium nipponense, assembly GCF_015104395.2. Taxonomy (NCBI): domain Eukaryota; kingdom Metazoa; phylum Arthropoda; class Malacostraca; order Decapoda; family Palaemonidae; genus Macrobrachium; species Macrobrachium nipponense. Next base: position 29,045,533 of record NC_087208.1, read on the forward strand.
GCAAGGTTGCAGAGCTTGGCAAGCCGTTCTAATGTTAAGCCCGTATCTTCGACAATTTCTTGGGTCTCTTCCTGTGTTTCACTGTCTTCGTCACTGGCCGATTTCGTCAAGTCTTCGAGGTCTGCGTCAGTTAGCGGCTGGGAATGGCAGTCCAACAACTTGTCGACGTCTTCAGTCGTCATGTCACCAAACCCGTCACCTCCAATTATCGCAGCCAACTGCACAGATTTCCGTACTGCAGAGTGTTGAATCTCTGCAGGTGTAAATCCCTTGTCATCGTAAACAATCTGGGGCCACAACTTCTTCCAGCTCGCATTAACAGTAGCAGGTTTCATTTCTTTCAGTGCCTTCTGGATGTTCTGCAGGCACGTGGCTATTGTGTACTGCCGCCAGTACGCCTTCAAATTGAATGTTTCATCCTTATCATCTTGGGCAGCATCCACACACGCAACGAGGTCCGCCAAGGTATTCTTCGTGTAGAGGGCCTTGAACGCCCTGATAACCCCCTGGTCCATCGGTTGAATTAATGACGTTGTGTTGGGTGGCAGGAACTTAACCTGAATGCCCTCATGCGACAGATCAGTTGCGTGTCAACCAGCGTTATCCATAAGGAGAAGGATCTTGAATGGCAAGCCCTTCTCTAAGAGATATTTACTGACTTGTGGGAGAAAACACTGGTGGAACCAGTTGGAGGTCAGCATCTTCGTAATCCATGCTTTTGGATTATGCATCCAGTACACGGGAAGGAGATTCTTATTTTTATTTTTCAAAGCGCGAGGGTTTTTCGATTTGTAAATAAGCCCCGGCTTTAGCAAAAATCCAGCAGCATTGCCACACATCACGAGGGTAACACGATCTTTGAATGCTTTAAAGCCAGAGGCTTTGGCTTCTTCTTTGAACAGGAAAGTTCGCGACGGCATTCTCTTCCAAAACAAGCTGGTCTCATCCATATTAAACACTTGTTCGGGCTTGTATCCACCTTCAGTGATAATATTCTTAAATGTCTCATTCGCGTAAGTTTCAGCAGCGGTAGTGTCAGCGGAAGCAGCCTCGCCATGCAGGGAAACGCTTTTCAGGCTGAAGCGTTTCTGAAACTTCGCGAACCATCCTTTGCTGGCGGAAAAACGTTTCTGAGGCTGGGAATCAGTGGATGTCCCTGCTTGAGGTTCATCTAGTACATCATCTTCGTCTTCTTCAGCATGGTCGCCATCGTCGTCTTGAGGTTCCTTTGCCTCAAAATTCTCATACAAACTCAAAGCCTTGGTTCGGATGGTGTTCGTATCCAAGGCTATGTTCTTCTTCCGGCAGTCGGCAATCCAGATTGCTAAAGCACCTTCCATACGGACGATTGTTTTATTACAAGCAGTAACAACTCGCTTCGCTGACCTGCTAAAGGTGATGGCAGCCGTCTTTCTAATGTTCGCCTCGTCCTTCTTAATGTAGCGAACGGTGGATTCGTTCACTCCAAAATGGCGGGCTGCGGCCGCGTAACTTCTGCCTTCTTTCAACATATCGAGACGTGTCACCTTCTCAGCAATCGTCATCATTTTTCGATGGCATTTAGGCTTACTACCAGCCTTAGCAGAAGCAGAACGCTCGGGAGCCATTGCAGGGGTTAAACAGAAAGTTCAACAAAAATTTCAACTTCAAACAGTCACGCACAGCACAGGTTAAAGTTGTACAGTAACGTAGCAGCATCTACTGGGCGAGAGAGTGGCAAACAAAGTGGCCGCGAGAAGATGCTACTGGTCGGAGACAAGCCAAGCTGCTGCGGATCGGAGAAGCGGTCAAAACACCAATCACAGGCTAGATTACAAAACTTGGGAGCTGATTCGTCATCTATCAGCATTGGAACCAATCACAATCCGTCTTACATGCTACGTAGTAGTTACAAATTCAAATATGTACAAGGTACTATAGATGCTTTACGTACGCTATTTTATGCTTGTTTTGTTGTAAGATACGTACGCTTATTCGAAATGTGATTTTTGCAACAAACAATATTATTTGATGCAGTACTACGTATACATACAAAAGATTCATGGAAAAGATGCACATCCATTACATTTGTAGTAGTAGCCATCAGCAGCCTTACACCATTCAAATATGACAAAGTCAGACTGCATCTGATTTGCGTTTCATGTTCGATTTAATTTTACTACGTATACTGAATTATCGTAAGATCACATTCTCTTTTCGTGTCTTATTTCTTTCTGTACTGAATTATATGTCATATGTAATGCAATGAACCATCAGTAAGAGCAGATATTATTAATTATTAATGGAATTAACGAAATATTTGGGGTCTTCATATATTGCGGCTATTTTCGAAATTTCCGGAAAATCCGCGATATATTTCTTTTATAATATGTATATACATACGTAATGAAAAAAGTCCGCAAAGTCGTGAATCCGCAATGGTCGAACCGCGAAGTAGCGAGGGCTCACTGTATTAATGTCAAGAGTTTAGTAATCAAAAATTCTCCTAAAGATCTTCCAGGCTGCATATACGAAATTCCTTGCAAAAAGTGTAATAAAGTCTATTACGGACAGACCAGTAAATCTCTTTCACAACGTCTCAAACAGCATCAATATTCTGTGAGAACTGGGCAAATATCGAATGCATTACTCGTACATATAAGAGATTTAGATCATCCTATTAACTGGAGTCAAGCAAGAGCCTTAATCCCATGTAATGACACAGTTAAAAGGAATATCATTGAATCTTGTTTCATCAAGCATATAATAGAAATGTTCTAAATTTAAGTCTTGGTTTATTTAAACTTGATGCTTTCATAATGAAAAAAGTTGTAGATAAATATAAGCAACAAAATTAATATATTCAGTTTTTACATGTTTTGGACTGTAAAGATACTTTGTAAATTCGGTTAGGGTCAAATCTGTTTAGGTTTGACAATTAACCATCTGGTATTCTTGATCTTGTGTGTCTGAGACCTTTCTCTCCAATTGTATTTCATTAGCTCCTTGACAATGTCTTAGTAAAGACGAAAGCGCTTGGATTTCTGATTATCATTTTCCTGTGGTATTCGCTTATTTAATGAAGTCACGTGCATCTACTGTGATTTTTTAAGCATATATATATATATATACATGTACATATATATATATTATATATATATATATATATATATATATATATATATATATATATATATATATATATATATACATAAATACATAAATACAGTCATACCCCTACTTACGAAAGTCCCCACATACGAAAGATCCAAGTTACGAAGGCAAAGGCAAAGATTTTTTTGCTTCTGTGTACGAAAATAATTCAGGTTGCAAAAGGGTGTACTGTAAAGTCCAAGATTCGCCCAGGCCGCCAAGAACAATTTTAAAACTCATGCACCGCCAACTCAGTAGACTCGCCACCATCCTCCTGCTCTCCCATTGGTTCCTGATGCTAGTTACTACCGTAAGATCCTGCTCTCCTATTGGTCAGCATCTATCCCATCATGTATGTACGTAATGGATTTCCTTGACCCTTTCGGCAGCGTTATCGTACACACATGGAATTTGTTCGTTCATGCAGATTTCATTCGTTAACGTAAATTCGTGTTAGTAATTTCGCTTTCGTTGTACTGTAAGTTACTTTATCGTGTTGTGTGAACTTCATTACTTACGTTATTAGCCATGGATCCCAAGAATGTTGCTGAAGTTCACAGAAAGAAGAGGATGCTTTTTATGGAGACGAAGAGGGAGATAATCAAGAAGTATTTGTTAATGTGTTTCGTAAAGTTTAGTGTTAATGTTTTCTGCCATTTTTTAATGTGTTTCGTAAGGTTAAGTGTTCATGTTTTCTACCGTTTGTCCTCATCCTCTGTCGCTACTTTCGGACTCGCCTCACTCGAAAGGTAAGGTTCCACATCTTACTACATATGTATATACATGTACGTACAGTATTTCTTGTACCCTGTACACTAATACACTTTATTTACAGGTACAGTAACGGTTAGGTTAGGTATTGAATGGTCCAAATTGTTGTATTTCATTGTTTATTGTTCAATTTGGCTTTATTATAAAATTTACTGTGGTGTTTTTGTAGGGCTTGGAATGAATTAGGCAATTTACATGTAAAATGTAGTTCTGGATACGAAAAAACCAGGTTACGAAGGCCACTTCGGAATGGATAAATTTCGTTACCTGAGGCACTACTGTCTGTGTGTGTGTGTGTGTGTGTATATATATATATATATATATATATACAGGCAGTCCCTGGGTTACGACGGGGGTTCCGTTCTTAAGATGCGTCGTAACCCGAAAATCGTCGTAAGCCGGAACGACGTTCTTGAAAACATGTCCACAGGGAAAATTTCACTAATTTGCAATTTTTCTTAGGGCCGTATCTCTAAAATTATCACTAATTTACTTTTTTCATGTGCATCACTGTGTATTCACAAATTACTGTATATTTTCATTAAAATACAAGAGAGAGAGAGAGAGAGAGAGAGAGAGAGAGAGAGAGTTAGAGAGAGAGAGAGAGAGAGAGAGAGAGATAAAATAAACCATTAAATTCGTTGACCATTGTATGGCATTGTTAAGCTCCGAGTGTCACTGGAGTTATGAGGTAGGGAAATTGATACAGAAAAAGACGAAGGGAAGAATTTTCTTGTGAAATTAGTTATCTTATTATTACTACTTCTATTATTATTATTATTATTATTTGAAAATATAATAAACACGTGCATCTACCATAAAAATTCTCTCATCTCAGTAAGAAAGAGGAATTATCCTTACAAGTGAAATGGAAAGGTCATTTTCATCTCTTTAAAATACGACCATTATGAATTTTGTAATTAAAGTTTATTATTATTATTATTAAATAATCTGAAATTATCAATAAACATTTTACATACTAGTACCATAAAAATTCTTTCATCTCAAAAAATACTTATAATGCTTCCAGCGAGAGGGAGGGAGTTACCTCTATGACACATTATTATCTTGTGGTAAAAGAGAGAGAGAGAGAGAGAGTTAACCTTAATTTAAAAGTGAACATGGATAAGATTAGTACGTATTGTATTTCTTTAAAATACTATCACATATGAATTTTGTAATTACAGTTATTATTATTATTATTATTATTATTATTATTATTATTATTATTATTATTATTAATAAACACGTGCATCTACCATAAAAATTCTCTCATCTCAGTAAGAAAGAGGAATTATCCTTACAAGTGAAATGGAAAGGTCATTTTCATCTCTTTAAAATACGACCATTATGAATTTTGTAATTAAAGTTTTATTATTATTATTATTATTAAATAACTGAAATTATCAATAAACATTTTACATACTAGTACCATAAAAATTCTTTCATCTCGGTAAGAGAGAGAGAGAGAGAGAGAGAGAGAGAGAGAGAGAGAGAGAGAGTGTTTATCTCTCTCTGTTCTCTCAAAAAATACTTATAACGCTTCCAGCGAGAGGGAGGGAGTTACCTCTATGACACATTATTATCTTGTGTGGTAAAAGAGAGAGAGAGAGAGTTAACCTTAATTAAAAGTGACATGGATAGATTAGTACGTATTGTATTTCTTTAAAATACTATCACATATGAATTTTGTAATTACAGTTATTATTATTATTATTATTATTATTATTATTATTATTATTAATAAACACGTGCATCTACCATAAAAATTCTCTCATCTCAGTAAGAAAGAGGAATTATCCTTACAAGTGAAATGGAAAGGTCATTTTCATCTCTTTAAAATACGACCATTATGAATTTTGTAATTAAAGTTTTATTATTATTATTATTATTAAATAACTGAAATTATCAATAAACATTTTACATACTAGTACCATAAAAATTCTTTCATCTCGGTAAAAGAGAGAGAGAGAGAGAGAGAGTGTTTATCTCTCTCTGTTCTCT
>NC_087208.1:29056439-29086439 GCF_015104395.2 Macrobrachium nipponense
CGATTTTGCGATGAGTGTTAGTTGTATAGGCGACCGATAAATGGCGTTCAGTCTGTTTGTTTGTTGGTGCTGCATGTTAACACGTCGTTGTTTAGTTCGTTGTATTTGCGCCTATTTTTCGTGTTATTTTGTCTATTTTATTATTAAACCATGGGTCTCAAAGCTAAAGACAAAGCAGGTGATAAGAAAAAAACCCAAGAAAATGATTTCGATGGAAGCAAAACATGAAATTATAGCAAAGCATGAACGTGGCGTTCGTATCGTCGATTTGGCAAACAGAGTATGGTCGAAATCCACCTTCTACAATATCCACGATCATCAAGCAGAAGGAAGCTATAAAAACCCCGAGACCATTGTGCCAAAGCGTCTCCTCTCTCTCTCTCTCTCTCGTCTCTCTCTCTCTCTCTCTCTCTCGCTCTCTCTCTCTCTCTCTCTCTCTCTCTCTCTCTCTCTCTCTGATCAAATTACGTACTGGATAATGTCTCTCTTTGGATACTTCGATTTTGCCAAATATTGAGGGCTACAAGAACAGTTGATTACTATTTACGTATCATATAGACTAATTAAAGTAAACGTATTTTTAAATAGGCTTATATTATTAGTATCACAAAACATTTACTGGCATGAGTCAGGGAGTCCGGTTTAACGAAACGAACACATTCTCTGGTCCTTAACTCGGAGCGTCGGAAGACGCCTCTCTCTCTCTCTCTCTCTCTCTCTCTCTCTCTCTCTCTCTCTCTCTCTCTCTCTCTCTCTCTCTCTCTCTCTCTGATCAAATTACTGGATAATGTCTCTCTTTGGATACTTGGAATTTGCGTTGTAATCTAACCAGAAACTTCGTTTTGTTATTATTACTGGAAACAAGCAATGATTTTTTCATTATTTGCGCTTTTGGACTGTTATATGTAAACTAGTATGTATTCATTCGCTCGGAAACTAGTTCCGCATATGAGGCGTCACTAAAAAACATAGAAAAATACAACATAAAAAGTGTCGAAAATCATCATAATCTCAAAATTTTTGTTGTAATCTAACCAGAAACTTATTTTTATTAATATACTGTGCTAAACTATAAAGGATTTTTATCATAGTATGCGTTTTTTAAAAGCGTCGTTAACTCGGAGCGTCGGAAGCGTCAGCGTCGTAACCTCGGGAAAAGCGTCGTAACCCAGGACGGATTTTTCCATTGAATATTTAAGAAAAAGCGTCGTAACCTCGGAACGTCGTAAGCCGGAACCGTCGTAACCCGGGGACCGCCTGTACTTGTTTCCAAATACTATTAGTTTTACTAAAATAATTTTTTAATTTATACATCAATAGTAGAAAAATATAGGAGAGAGAAACTTGAGAGGGGGAGGAAGTAACATGTGGATTGTATTTTACACATTCGGTCAATGTAACTATTTTTTACTCTATCTTATTTTTTACTTGATGCTAAAACACACGCACACACACACACAGAACAAAGCTGTTGAGAAAAATTGTTTGCAAAAACATATTATTTTTGTAGATTTTAGGCCTAATAGATTCACAATAGAAATTATTTCACTGTGAAATAATTTCCACTGTGAATCTCTATTTGGACTAAAATCTACAAAAATTAGATGTTTTTGCAAACAATTTTTCTTACAGCTTTGTTTTTTTTTTCTCTCTCTCTCTCTCTCTCTCTCTCTCTCTCTCTCTCTCTCTCTCTCTCTCTCTGCTCTCTCTCCTCTCTCTGTGGGTGTCTCTGTGTGTGTGTGTGTGTTTTGTGCGTCAGCATCGAGTAAAAAATAAAGCTACATTGACCATAAGTGTAAAATACAATCCTCTTGTTACTTCCTCCCTCTCTGGTTTCTCTCCTATATTTTTCTACTATTTATATATAAATTGCAAAATCTTTTGAGAAAAAATAATAGTGTTTGGAAACAAGTGTAATCTCTGAAATATGAAAAAGTGTTATTCATATATGAAAAAATAAACTTGTCTCTAAAATTTTGCAAACGACCTTCTGGAGGTGTAAGATGGATTTTGCATCACATTATCACAAGGAAGCCAAAACTGTCTGTGATAATTGCAGTACATTGGGGCCAATTTCTGTGGCTGGCGTGGTATTGGGGGAGGAAGTATAGGAAGCATCCCTTCCTTCCTTTCTTTGCCTTGAATTGTGGTGTTGGATTTGATGGAAGTCTGGGTGTACTATGTATTGAAGTACCCTCCAGTTATTTTTGGTTTGGTAGCAGTGTACATTTTAACTTTAGCGGGATTAAGTAACGTTAATTTGTTCTGGTTTTTTGTTGTTATGTACTTTGCCCTGGGCAGTGGCAACTTGTTGTCCTTGTCAGCAATTGGAGTCATCCTTGCTACAAGACACCCACTATATACATATTGGGTGACCCTTGGCTTTACTGCCTTGCCACTATGGGATAAATGAGCGCCATCCAGAGGCAGTATCTTCCTGAAGCAGTTTAATTATCAGGTAAGGAATGCTAGTATTTTCTATTTTCGATTCATTATCTTTGAGTGTGATTGGAATAGGAATGTTCTTGTATCCCACCTCCTGTCAATGTGGGAATCAACCATGTAATTACTGGTTAAGTTACCTAATTAAAAATTACATTTTTATAATAAAGTTATAATTACAGGCAGTCCCTGAGTTACGATGGGCTCGGCTTACGATGTTCCAAGGTTAAGGTGCTTTTCAATTATATTCATCAGAAATTATTTCCAGGGTTACGATGCCTACAATGCTCATCTGGCAGAGGAAATATGACACCAAAAAATGCTAAATAATCAATATTTGAAGTTTTTTTTTTGATGAAAAATGCAATAAGAATGCAGTTTACATAGTTTTCAATGAACCCAAAGCATTAAAAGTAAGGTTTTCTTAGGATTTTTGACAATGTTCCGGCTTACGATGATTTTTGGCTTACAACGCGTCTCAAGAACGGAACTCCTGTCGTAACCCGGGGACTGCCTGTATACTTACCTAGTACAGCAGTCCCCAGTTATCAGCAGACACAGTTAATGGCGATTTGGTTTTATGGTGCTTGTCTAGCGCCATAAAATTGGTGATTTATGGCGCCAAAACGTGCCATGTTCCAGTTATCGGCGCCTCAAGGTGACAATAATATAGTTATGGTGCCAAACATACCTAACAGGGGTGCCATTATCTAGTTGTTGGTGCCATTAACTGGATATCAGCACCATAAACGCCATAAATCACTGAGTTTTGGTTAATGGCGGTTTTCATTTATCAGCAGCCAAGAACAGGACCCCTGCTGATAACCAGGGACTGCCTGTAATTATACATGGTTGCCCCCCCCCCCTCCCCCATGCATAAACCTAGGCATAAACAAATTGAAGCCATGTTTGCTAGTTTTTCCTCTTGCCTCAAAAGTGGGTGGGGCTCATCACCTAGCTGCTAAAAATAGCTCGACCCAGGAATTTTTAAAATTCTGGCTGCTGATTGTAGAAACCTTTAGCTATGAAATTACTGGGTAAGTATAATTACAACATTATTTTCATACAAAAATGTCATGTTTGCAGTAACCTTTTATGGATGGTAACATACTTATATGTTTCCTTTTACTTTTGAGGTAAATTCTGGGTAACATACATGTATGTTCAAAATTTTGCACCATAAATTTTGAATAAATTTTGTGGGAAGAGTGCTCAGATCACTTCCATGGGCCATAAATGACTTGTGGCAACTTTAATGGCAGCTATAATAGCTAATTGGCACAGGAAAGAGAGTTCAGTTTGCCTTGAGATGTCCAAAATTCCCATCCAATGACATCTCATATTACAGTGAATATATACTCAGAATTTGTTACTGATTTTAGTTCTTATCTATTATGATATTGTGTGAGCTGTAATTATAATTTTACAAAATAGAATAAAGAAATAGAAAAGAAATACTTATAATTTGGTAAAATTAGCATATTTTTATGACTATCGTTTAGGAAAGAGGCCCCACCTAGAGTTGGAAACATTCACTTTCAATTTTCCCTGGAAGGTACAGAAAATTTTCTAGAATTTTTTTCCTTATACCATGTGTATAGGCATATACATATTCCTCTTTCTGCTGGTCATGGAGTGTTGAGTGAACAGATCAGGAATGAAGAGCTGTGGGAGTTGTTGTACGCCGATGATCTGGTGATTACTGCTGAAAATAAGGAGGACCTACAGAGAAGGGTTTGAGAGTGACGGGAGTCTTTAGTGGGGGTTGGCTTAAAGGTGAATGTGAGTAAAACAGAATTTGCTGAGCAGTAGGGAAGATAGAGACAGAATAGTGATACAAGAAAGAAGAGGCTCGATTATAAAACAGGCAAAAAATTTTAGATACTTAGGACCTTCTTTAAGCCGAGAGGGAGGATGTGAGGATGAAGTTGGCAGTAGGATAAAAGCTGCATGGGGGAAGTGGAGAGAGGTAGCTGGAGTGGTATATGATAAGAAAATGCCAATCAAGCTAAAAGTCAAGATATATAACACAGTGATAAGACCATGTTAATGTAAGGAGCAGAAACATGGGCTCCAAGAAGAAAAGAGGAAGTAAAGCTTGAGAGAACAGAGATGAGAATGCTGAGGTGGATTATGGGATTACCGCTGCTTGAGAGATTGGAAAATGATGAAATAAGAAAGAAAGGCTTAGTAAAGATTACAGAGGTGATAAGAGAGTCACGATTGAGATGGTATGGGCATGTGTTGAGGATGGATGACAAGGAGAGCGTGAAGAGGGCTTGGGCAGAACCTGTTAGAGGAAGAAGAATGAGAGGGAGACAGAGTATTAGATGGTGAGATGAAGTGAAAGAAGATATGGAGAGAAGAGGTTTGGTGGAGGATGATGTCTTGGGTAGAAGGCAATGGAGAAGGCACATCAGGCAACCGACCCCTTAATGTAGGGATAATAGTGGTGAAACAAGATTCCTCTTTCCGTTGATGGTTTTTTTTTTATTAGCCATTATTAAATTTTGCCCAGTCTTAAGGGGTGTGCTTAATCTAAACAGCAAAATAACAATAAAATGTATTTTTCTATTAAATGCACATTTAAATACATATATGAATGGTGCCTGGAATGTGCCCCAAAGCTAAAAGTGAACATATACATGTACTATGTATGTTACCCATCCATAAGGGGTTAATGACTTGTAGTGAACAAACGATAGAATTTCAAGCAAGATTGATAAAATCTTAGTTAAAAGAGGATTGAAAGCAAATGATATAGTAATCATGAGACAGAATTATATTATTGCCTGTTTATCTCTCAGTAAAGTTTATTAATAATACAACAGTTTAGTAGATTTTCATTCATAAGTAGTAGTCAGAGAAGATATATAATTCATGAAAGAGAAAATGAAAATTCAATAATTCATGGAAGAAAGAGAAAATTAAAATTTAATATTGAGTGGGAGATAGAGACTGAAGTAAAGTATTTCAAGTCTCCGGTATTTTCACTGAACAAGCACTATTGCATTTTATCATGGTTCACAACACTGTTTATTGGCTCATTATTTTTACCTATTACTTAACCATTGTTACCTTATGGATGTTAGGTTCTCCATTAATGCTATGAATTTTTAGTGTAAAAATACCATTCTTGTGTTTTTTCTAACCTTCACCTCTTGTTCAATTTATACTAGTGAAGTAAGTGACTTGGAGCATCTTCTGTTTGAATAATGAATGCATGAGAAATAAAAACTAATTTTTTTTTTCTTTGTGACAGAGAGTTGGTGCAGAAGTTTGAAGATTTAACTAACAAAATTACAGTAGAAAGGGCTTCATACAAGGGAAAAAGTGCTGCACAGTCCACGGCTAAAGCAAAATTTAAAGCAGTCCAGAGGGAGATAGACAAGCATGTACGTCGCATTCAGGTTATTAACGGTGAAATTGAAGCCCTCAAATTGACTATTGAGAGAGATTTTACTGAGTAAGTGTTGTTCAAATAGATTTCAACAGCTTATCTTTAATTGTATTCTTGATAGTGATAGTTATAGAATGTATTTTTTTCTTTGTGCATCTTTTAACAATATCAAGTGCTTATGAAATGGTAATTAGATCAAGAGAAAAAATCTGTATTGATATTCATTGCAGAATTTTGATAATTTCCTTTTTATGATAAGGCTGACGATTACTGTCATTAACATTATCTGGTATTTTTTCTCATTAACATTTACAGAATTCTAGATTGTTAATTACATTTTTTTATTGTAGAAGTATGCATGAAGTATTTAAAATAATGGTAGTGTATATTGTGTTTATACTAAAATTATATTTATAAAGGAGAGACAGATCATGCATATTTGTTGGTGCTTGGAATCAATTTTTCTTGCATATAGGAGACTAACTTTCATGGTATTTTACTTACTGAAATTTGCAGAGTACATTTTGACTTTTTAAACATTAAACATTTCTCTGTACCACCTACCATGACCTCAGCACATGGCCACAAATATGTATTTTCAATTAATTTGTGTGTTTGGTGAATTTGTTAGACTTCTCTAACACAAATTAATGCAACATATAATTGCACCTCAACTTTGAGGTTCTGTTACACATGAGGTGTGTCCAAGTCTGGAAAAATAAAAAACAGGTTTTGACATAGGAAAAACCAGTTTTGGGTAGTTTGTCTCATCCTCAAGGATTACCCTTTCAGTGGTCTATCCGAAGCTCCATAGTGATCAGACAAATGTCAGAGTTGTTTTAACTGGTCCTGTGGCCTGGTATTGTGTCGTAATGATAAACATTATACAGGCAGTCCCCGGGTTATGACGGCTTCAGCTTACGACGTTCCGAGGTTAAGGCGCTTTTCAATTATATTCATCGGAAATTATTTCCAAGGTTACGACGCATGTTCCAGGTTTACAACGCCTACAACACTGATCTGGCAGAAGGAATATGACACCAGAAATGCAAAATAATCTATATTTGAAGGTTTTTTAATGAAAAATGCAATAAAAATGCAGTTTACATAGTTTTGAATGCACCCAAAGGATTAAAAGGAAGGTTTTCTTAGGATTTTTGACGATGTTCCGGCTTACAACAATTATCAGCTTACGTCGCGTCTCAAGAACGGAACCCCCGTCGTAACCCGGGGACTGCCTGTATATCCTCAGTGAATGCTAATACCCAGTTTACCTACTACATCAAACCTGCAAGAAGAAGAAGTGGTTATGTGCACACACACCATCATGTTGTTTACATACGACCAAAATCTGACCAAGATTCCATTCCTTTCTGTTGATCATTGCAGGATGATCCCTTACCCAAATCCCATGTCTTTTCATCAGGGAAGTGGGTTTTTAGGACTCAACAGCAACTACCAAAAACAGGTTTTTCTTAAATCAAAACCTGGTTTTTGATAGGGTAGTCGCTGTCTAGTCTTCAAGGAGGTTTACAAAGAAATTGACAGGTGACAGAAAGCTCTTGAATTTTAATTCCGACAACCCCAAAACATTTTTTTTTTTTTAACAATTGAACACACTAGGGCAATGGTAGTTAATTAGAAAGTTTTGTAAACAAAGTGCTTGTTCAATGTTGATAGGTCTAGGATCACTCTTCATTTGGAGTAATCTTTTTTGGGGACACTTAGATGTGTTTGGTGGCAAATATCCACACGTTTCTCTATGGCTCCCATTGACAGGGCCTTTCTGCACATAACATTCCAAAGAGGAATCTGGTTTTTTAAAAAAAGTCCCTTTACAGGAGGGGGAGGGGTGAGACTGTTTCCACCCCAGCCCATTCAAAATTATTGCTGTGTCCCCAAAGGGAAGACTTCAATTGCCTGTGGTGTCATTGAAGTTGACCCCCAACCATACCATTCCTATGGGTATCCACCTCTTCCTCTGCCTTTGATAGGCATTCCATTTGTTGCTCATCTTTTTCCTATAAGAGGTCTTTGGACCTTGTTGTCCTTTTGTGAGGCATCATCCCTTCTGAACACCTACCTGTTCTTTGAGGAAAAAACATTTGGGGCGACTATAAGCTTACCCTTTTGGGTTAGGTAAGGGGAAGTTTTTTATTTTTGTTTCCTAAATTCCCCTCTGTTCATATACGGAACAAACCTTCGGTCTTAACATTAGGATTTACTAGCGCCAAGCTGGAAACTGGTAGAATTAAAATTACACTTGTGAGATCCAGGGACTATTGGCATCTATACCAGGTCACAGGGCATGTATACCCAGAATGCCCTCGGCGTCCTGTGACCCACCAGTTATATTCCTACCGCCTTTAAGATAAGACGTGTTTACTGTCTATCTGATTTAAAGCCGGTTTTCAGTTTGCCCATTTTTTTTATCCATTTCATTATTCTTATTACTTTTTCTTTCTCTGAGTGTGCTCAGTGTGAGTGTGATCGGTAAGAGCGTATAGTGGTATGATGGAAATTTTCGCTTCACCATCGGGATCTTCTGCCGTTTCGAAGAGGAGACAAAGGAAATGCCCCGGAGTCAGTGGCTTTCCATGTTCTAGATTCTGTTGGCAAGCTTGCTCGTTAAGTTTTTAACCACAACAAACTCCCTAATCAGGTCCGTACAGAAAGGGTTATTATGTAGTAATGAAGTTACATTGGGAAATTACTAGTTGGAGCCCTCCAATGTTTCCGTTTGCACTTTTATGCACCACTGTAGAAAGTCATAGGATGCTTGCCACAGCAACAATTGCTCTGGAACATTTTGGAAGACTTTGTTTGGCAACTTCCAGCAAGGTGTAGAGGATATAATACTAAAGAGGTGGATCCTAGTATGAAATTCTGCTGAGGCTGTTGCTTCTGAGAGTCTTCTCATAGGCCTCCTAAATTGGTGTGTAGCTATAAATAAAGGAGACTTTTTCCCTTCAGAAGGGAGTTGTAGCATTGTCCATTCCTTGGTGGGGTTTTCTAAAACTGGGATGACTGAAGCAAATGGTTTTAATTTTGCCATTGTTACTGGTCTTTGAATCACTACAAAATTCATATGATCTTTCTTTACAAGATTAATGATTTTGAAAATGAAGGGACAGAAGGCTGGAACTCTTAGGTGAGCAACTTTGGTCCCAGTAAAGGATGTTTTCTATAGCTTTTAATGGTTTAGACACAGGTAAGAAGACTGTTTCTGTTAGTGGTCTTTCACATGTACAACTTTATTTATAGTTTTTCTCTCATTAATTAGATATTTTTTATAGGGAGAGAAAATGCACACTGATGCTTCTAACCAAGGATCATAAGTATCATCAGGGATGAGTATTAGAGCCCCTATCACATTTTGATTTGAAGTTTTGCATTCAGAACTGGCCAGTAGTGGTTTACAGTCATAATTCCAACACTTGACCTTATTTGGGCAGCATTTGCATCCCCTCTCACTTTTGGGTTTCAGGATACAGTACTTTTACACTTTGGAGTGTACTGGACTAACTTAAATTCCTTTTCGGAATAATGCATCATGTTGCTCATACATCGCCATTCTGTGGCAATGACATTTTCTGTTGTTGTTCATAATTTTCTTACAGAATTGATCAAATTGTGTATCCCTTCTGGGGAAGCTTGTGTAACTTGATAGAGTATCTACAGCTGAGTTGCAACTGCCTATTCCCCAGGAAGCAGAGGTCCTGGGTGAATTAGTATAACTCTCTGAAACTGTTGTCCTTTTCATTGGGTTCAGGTGGATCCTTGTATTCTTTTTGGGGAGAGGATCCTAATTTCCTTACAGAATTGATCAAATGCTGCAAGCTGTGTGTGCCGTTTGGGGAAGCTTGCACATTTTGACTGGATTTCAGCAACCGAACTGTAACTACTTGTTTAAAGGGGCAGAAGTCCTGGGTAAGTTACAATACCCCTTGGAAATATAGTAATATCAGTTGTAGTCAAATGGATCCTTGTATCCCTTTTGGGGGAAAAGATCCTCTTCAGCATTGATAGCTGTAAATGGGGATAAAATTCCTTCTATAAGGCTTCTCCTGTGACTACCTGGTCCATCTGGATTCAGCAGGGTCATTCCACTGGCAATTCCCTCCTTATATTTCATAGTAAGAATGTCTCCCCTATGTAAAAATTCATGTTTCCTCTGCAGGTTAAATCTGGTAGGTAGTGGGGACTGATATTACTGGGTTTTGACCCAAACATTAATCTTGATCTGAGAAAAAATAGGGTGTTACATATCTGCTCAGGAGTTTTGCTGGAAAGGCATAATTTCCCCTTTCCTACTGAACCCTATAAATGAGCAATTTCATCCTTAAGACTTGCTGCCAGTAGCATACTACAAGTTTGGTACATATCTGTCAACCAAACAATTTTTTTTTTTCCCTTCACAAGACTGTACCCATGTAGGTGTCATGAGCCATACCAACTGGCATAAAATGAACTGAGCAATTTGATACAGAACACTTGAATTGAGGGTCCTGCATATTGGCAGCCCTTTAGTGATATAAAACAAGTTGTTATTAGAGGTCAGTCAGCATTAAATTATTAATGGACACTTCTGTAGTTCTCATACAGTTTCAATATTTGAAATAGATTCTTTTCGAGTTCCCTTCCAGGTTCACAGATGAAGTATCATCCCAAATGTCTTAACATCACAAGAAACACTTGGATTACAAAAAGAACCTTTGCAGACCCTTTAATGTTTTAGTCTGAGTGTAGCCAGGAAGATAGTGTACCATAAAGGATACCCCAACAAAATCCCAGCCAAAAAAAACACCTTTTGACCAGGCTCTCTCGTCATTGACGGAGAGAATCAAGCCCATTGAGGAAATGCTCTCAGGCCTCTTTAGATCCGGAACACCAGCTCTATCAATGATGGTTCCGGATACTTCAAAGCTTCCCCCCTTCGATAAGGAAAACCCTTGGAGGTTGGCCTTAAATGCTCCCTTCGTAGAAGGAAGATTGACTATAGAAGGGTGTGGAACAAGACCAATAGAGGACTACGAGCTATTCCCAGCCGGTATGAAGTTTCCTTTCCTGGGCTTTGTCAGACTAGCACAACATGCGCTAGTCAGAATAGACAAAGTACCAAGGGAAACAGTGATCTTTCCCAGGGAACAGGCCCAAGCTGCCTGGGTCCGTTTCCTAACAGAACTGAATTGTGTCAATACCAAATTGACACCACACAAGGGAAAGTATACAATGTTTGTTACCCCGGATGGTCTTCCGTCACCATGTACAACCAAGGTGGCGGAGTTGTCATTGCAAGCAATCTATGATGACAAACCAGTTCCAGCCCTGAGGGAAACAGAGCCAACATCTTTGCTCTTGCCCTCAGGAGCAGACATTTGGGTAAATGCTCCGGCAACGTTCACGGCTGGTAAACTAGAACCGGATTGTGCTTCGGACTTGTTCTCCGAACGACTGCCCAAACTCCCCAAATATTTGATCAAGGGGGAGTTTGAGGCAAAGACAAAGTTAGCCAGGACTATCAACTCCGTCACCTCGGCGGAGTTGCTAGCCACAACATACGAAGACGAACCAGTCCTTCGGGTCTTAACGAAAAGTCTTTTACAGACTCTTCAATCAGACCTGACTGAGTTCGCAAGTGCAAGAAGAGCTTGTAGGAAACATGTTTTGGCTGGAGCTACAGTCAAACATGAACCCAATAAGCTCATTAGATCATCCATTTGGGGGGAAAACCTCTTCCCCAAAGAGGAAGTAAATTCCATATTGCACGAAGCAGCTAGGGTTAACCAAAGTCTGAGAGTGAGGTGGGGTCTTCCTATGAAATGCCAATTTGATGTGTCTCCTCATCAACAAGCATTTAAAAAGAAGACTAGAAGGGATAACCCTTACCAGTTGGCCTGTCCTCATGGATATATGCAGGCAGTGCCGTCCACCTCAAAAGTAACACCACCACAACAATATGTATTGGTTCAACCATCCTCGGAACCTCAACCTTCGATCGACTTCATCGCAAGTTGTGGCTTCCCCAGCATATAATCCTGCATATGAGACGAGAGGTGCCTTTCGTCCATATAGCAGACATGCTGGGAGTAGTCGAGCCAGAAGAGGCTCCAGACTGCGAGGCAGAGTTAGGGGTAGAGGATTCCGTGGAGGTAGAGGAACTAGACCAGATTCCAACCAGTGAAATCTCCCAGGTAGGAGGGAGACTGTACTTGTTCAAGGGTCGATGGACCTTCAGTCCATGGATCCACAGTATAATATCAAAAGGTCTAGGCTGGAAGTGGGAGAAGGGCCCTCCCCCTCCAGTCAACTTCTTACAAAAGACAACAGAGGACCTCTTAGAATATACAAAGGAGCTTCTTCAGAAACGTGCCATAAAGAGGGTGTAGAGCATAAGATTCCAAGCACGATTGTTCAGTGTCCCAAAGAAGGACTCGAACAAAAGACGAGTAATCCTGGACTTGTCTCGGCTAAATTCCTATATTCACTGCGACAAGTTCCATATGCTGTCAATCTCACAGGTACGGGCCTTACCTCCCCGTGGGACCGTCACCACCTCTATAGATCTTACAGACGCTTACTATCACGTTCCAATAGCCAGAAAAGGAGTAGCCTACCTGGACAATTGGTTAATTTGGGAAGACAACGAAGCAGAATGTCGAAGATCAACATCCAAAGTTCTAAAATTTCTAGGATTTCAGGTGAATATGGTCAAATCCAGACTGACTCCACAATCCCAGTTTCAATGGTTAGGAATTCAGTGGGACCTGAAGAATCACAACTATCTCTGCCACCCAAAAAGGTCAAAGAAATAGTGAAAGCTACAAAACGCGTTGTAGCAAAACGACGGTCATCTCGAAGGGAACAGGAGAGAATCCTAGGCTCCCTTCAATTTACATCAGTGACAGATGTCTTATTGAAAACCAGATTAAAAGATATCAATCAGGTCGGGAGTTCAATAGCCAATCTCAAACTCAGAGATGAAGTTTCAAGAATTCCAGACATTCTGAAAAAGAGGCTTGTTCCATGGACGAAACAACAGAACCTATCCAAATCAGTTCCGTTACAATTTCCTTCTCCATCTTTGATCATCCACACAGATGCATCCCTGAGTGGCTGGGGGGGATATTCTCCCCTCAAGAAAGTTCGAGGGACATGGTCACAAACATTCAGTCAATTCCACATAAATGTATTGGAAGTGATGGCAGTGTTCCTGACATTGAGAAATTACAACCGTCCAAGAAGATCCACATTCAAGTTGTATCGGACAGCCTTACAGTCGTCCATTGCATAAACAGAAGAGGTCCCAAATCCAACAAATTGAATCATGTAATGATAACAATATTCCTATTAGCTGACCTGCTTTGTAGCTCCCAACATAGACAACAATGCTTTCGCGATCGATGCAATGTCTCTGGATTGGAACAGGTGGGAAAGGATTTATCTCTTCCCACCAGCGAACCTCCTATTGAAGGTACTTCACAAGCTACGATTATTCAAAGGCCAGTTGGCTCTAGTGGCACCCAATTGGCCGAAGAACAATTGGTACCCACTTATCATGAATGAAACTCAAACCTCAGAAGACTCCATCCTCGAAATTAACACAGACAGTACAAACGCAGACTGTGTCAGCTTCCTCAAGAATTCTGAATGCCCTAACTTTATGGACTTCATGAAGTTTGCGGCACAGAATGAAGCAAATGTAGATCCGTTAAACGTTCTATTTGTAGAATCGGATTAAAGAGATTCTACAATTAGACAATGTAACTCAGCAGTTAAAAAACTAGCTGTTTTTACATAACAATGTACAAGAAATGGATAAGAATCTTACAATTTCTTTCTTTAGATCATTACATGAGAAAGGCTTAGCTGCCAGTACTATTACCACAATTAAATCTGCCCTAAGAAAGATTTCATAATAGGATTCATTATTAAATTATCAAACACATACTTCTCATTTATTCCAAAAGCATGTGCACGTTTGAGACCGGTCAACCGTCCTCAATCGATATCATGGTTCTTAAATGATGTCCTTAACTGGCATCAGATTTGGACAATGATAACTGTTCTTATGCAGCAATACTAAGAAAAACATTGTTCTTAGTAGCTCTGGCCTCGGGTGCTAGAATATCTGAATTGTCAGCACTTTCTAGAATCCAGGACATGTCAATTTCCTTCAATCTGGGAGAGTCTTACTTTCGCCAGATAGACTATTTTTAGCAAAGAATGAGGATCCACATAATAGGTGGGCTCCTTGGGAAATTATTCCTCCTCCAGAAGATGAATCATTATGTCCAGTTCATACAATTAAAACATTTATGACCAGAACATCTCAAATAACAACGGGCTCTCCTTTATTAGAGAAAAAGGGGGTACGATAACTTTAGGAGGAGTTAGGCAACAGATTCTTTATTTATTTGTTAAACAAGCCAACCTAGATTCAGTTCCACATGTCCATGATATCCCGGCAATGACCGCTTCAACTAGTTGTTTTCAAAATATGAAGTTTGAAGACCTAAGAAAGTACACAGGTTGAAAGTCCCCAACGATGCTCAAGCGCCACTTTTTTAAAGAATTTACAGGCCCTTGAATTTTCAGCAGTGGCAGCTGGTATTGTGGTGGTTCATGAAGAACAGACTGATGGCTCTCCTTAGAAACCTTTGAATAGACTATTCCTTTAACTATCTCCCTCTGCATGACTCGCTTACACTCCCCACTATACCTTGTTTCCGGACCCGGTGAAACGTTTGTTGTCGATCCCGTTTCCGAATTAATATATGATGTTATACATAGGTATATAATTAACATTGCTATTGATTATTAGTATATTACTTTGATTGGTCTGTGTCACTCATGATCGAGACCAATAACTTCATATTTTGTACAATTTAGTTATTGTATATGCATTAATATTATGTTTATGGATATATTAATAAATTATTTTTTACAAATAATAAGTTAAGATATAATGCTAAGAGTAAGTTAAGATATAATGTTAAGATTAAATAGTAAACTATTTATAATTCTTACTCTAGATATCATTAACCTGGTTTTATATATTTTATACTCAAACTTGTATAACATTCTCTGGTATTTTTTCATAGGGCGACACAGGTCGACACCAGAAAAGGGATTTTGACGTAGGAAAAATCTATTTCTGGGGGAAGACCTGTGTCGCCCTATGAACCCTGCCCCTATTAACATTTCTTCCCACCCTGACTAATCCAAGTTTGTAGATCTAATCAGGAATGCAAGATGGCGCTGGGGTAGTAGTAATAGTGGCGTGTGGGGAAGAGTAGTGGGATTCCGTTGTAACGGCTCACACCAGAAGAGAGGGATTTTGACAGGGAATCATCTAAATGGCAGAAACCCTGTGGTTTGTGGTAACAGAACGCCCCTATTCTATACCGACACCCCCTGGGGTGATCGCGCTGGGGGTAGTAACCTCAGCATAACTTTGTTAGCTTTTTTCTCTGGTATATGTAAGAGCTATTTATACTGGGAAAAATGAATAACAGGGATTTTTCATAGGGCGTCACAGGTCTTCCCCCAGAAATAGATTTTTCCTACGTCAAAATCCCTTAAATAAATAGTAAAACATCAATATTTTACATATTTATGATAATTAATTTGAAAATATTCGTTATTGAAAAAGTAACTCGACTCTGACTCAAATTTAAGTAACTATTTTTCAGAATTAGAACGTTCTTTTAAGTCCTGTATTGTGACGTCACGACATCTTGACTTTCGTACCTATTGTAAATAATTGCTATACTCAACTGTCTTGCAGAACAGTTTACCAGTTATTCATGCAGATTGTTATCAGCTATTCATGTAATTGTTATAATCGTAATGCGTATATATATCTTTATTATTTACTTTTTGGATATATGAAGATGTTTTACTGCCGGATTACCGCCGTAGTGTGACACAATCGTTTTCGGTCCCTGGGCCTCTGTCTGTTTTCGCACCATAAGAAATTATGGGGCCGAATTTGCAATGACCAGAAAGTCGTTAAAAGAGGAAAGTTAGCATTGAGGGGCATATGTTTTGACTGAGAAAAATACAAATTTATTCAATAGCTAGGTTGTAAAAAATACTTGGTTATAAAAACTTGATTGACAACTAAGCTGCATGTCTACTATGGGTTTCAGAGACAGTGCAAGCACATTTTTGGGCAATACCTATTTCTGTAACGAACACTCGTAACAGAACGAGATTTTGCTATAGTGCATTACACCCAGTGCTGTAATTTATAAGGGTATCGTGAATCACTAATTGTAAAGAATAACGACACTTGTCCTTGTACCAAGAGACAAAAACTCCATTATGCAGCCTCTCTCTTCTCTCTCTCTCTCTCTCTCTCTCTCTCTCTCTCTCTCGTCTCTCTCTCCTTCTCTCTCTCTCCTCTCTCTCTCTCTATCTCTCTCTCTCTCTCTGCCATCGCATTCGGTATGTGTTGACCCTCCAAACTGGGTATAAGACTACACACAAAACGTTGAAATTGGTGAAATTAGGCTATGTATTGGAAGTATATATACATAAATATTAAAGCAATTTTATCATTATTGCAATACTATGACAACTAGAATTCATGGAAACAGTTTATAATAATGGACTGGTGTATGTGTAAAGCCTCCACTAATGTGGCAACGATGATTTTGCCATTCTTAGCATGCAAACATTAAAGGTTACATTTATTTCTGGCATACGATTATTAAAGAAATTCAAAATACTAATATAGACTGAAATCAATGAAAAGTGCTAGCAAAAACAAAAAAGCAAAAAAAAAAAAAAAAAAAACATATGTATATAATTCACTTCTCCGTAGTCGTTCCTCTATGCACTTTTCCGTAGTCGTTCCTCTATGGTTTTCGGCAGCCAGATGTACGAAAACGTTAGAAATATTTGATTGTATCTACTTTAGAAATATCTGTAATTTTTCGGGGTAATTTGGTTGCAAAAAAGGGATAATATACATGAATTAAATTAAAATTTTTAAATAACAAAGTAAATTTAAACTAAATAACGAGTAAAGTAAACAATTTAGGGAATAAAACTTTGCAGTTCGTCGTCTGCTGTTCGTAACTGTGTTTGTGGCGCGCCCGCTTAGAAACCAGGAACAGCAACGGGTTTAAAGTGCAATGTGGAGTGAACTGAGACCAAAATGTGTATAATAACAATCAAATAAGCACTGTGGAGTTTCAGTTGTGATGGCAGTAAGGATAAAAACCACCGATTACAAGGTAAGAATGAATTCAGTTCAAACCATAACCCCGGGAATAACAAGTTTCATACTTTCACTAATATAGGCAACAAAATGTTTTATTGTGCTGATTACAACTGCAATCTTGAGTAAGATCAATAAACGTTACATATATACGCTAACATTGTTCAAATGAGTGCTGGGAAGGCTGGGGAAAGATGGTGGCCGTCACTGATCAGAACCTTCCATGCAAAACGTAGCCGCCATATTGGATTTCAAAACTGCCTTGAAAACATATTTTACGAAGAGCTCACATGCTTATTTTAGTTCGTATGGGGCATTCATATATCACATTATGTTGACGAAACTTCAATCTTTTAAATGGTATACTTAGAGTTGCAATTGTATTCTTGTTTCACCAATTAAATGTCGAGTGAATAAGACCCGTCCACCGTGGTGAGGGTTGGCCTTCCGTGGTGTTTTACCCTATATATATATATACATACATATATAAATTACATAAAGGATTTGTATGTGCAAATTTTTCTAGTAAAAATGTTGTATTTGTGTTATATTATGATATGTGACTTAGTGGCCTTGTTAAAATATGTCACATTACTTTTCAAGAGCCACAATTGTCAAGAGCCACAATTGCTATGTAAAAACTTAAAACATGGTAAGTAAACTTGACATTATAACTATTTAAATGTAAATAAAGTTGCATATTGTAGAAGCATCACTGGTAGTATTTACAAATAAAACAAGAAGTAAACTGCACTCACCATTATGAGCAAAATTCTTGTAAATCTGAAGGAAAAGTAAGATTCAAGAGTATAGTTATTCTCTTTGATACATATCATGTAACCCCCAATAGTAATCATGCTTCCATTATACTGGAATAAGGGAGCTTTATTTCTAAATGGTATGTAAGCTAATATGAAGGGTTTTTAAACTTCATTGTATGTTGGAAAAATGTATAAAAATCCTCTAGATTTTTTTTTCCAATAGAGTCTGTAAGTATTTGCTTAGATGTTCTCTCTAGTCATATTTGTTCTGCAGTTGTGGAGTGAATTTTGAAAATACTGAAAAACCCATGAAGAGTGCATTCTAAAACAGATAGCTTTTATTTGGACAGAGTTCAGCGTGTTTGGGAAGAACACAACAAACAGCATCAAGAGGAGATAGAAAAGGTACAGACAGAAGTAAGCAACATAGAAAGCATTAAGAAGACTGCAGAGACCCATCATTCAAATATCGAGCATACTATAAAAGTGAAATTGGATAATTTTCAACAGCTACAGTTTGAAGAAAACATGACAAATCGGAAAATAAGTGAGTAGTGGATTGAAAATGTAATATTTAATAGGCTAATGTTTTAATTTTAAGGAACCAATGAAAAGAATTTGTTGATTTTAAAATGCAAATCTTTATCCCATAAGAATCCTACCTGTTGTATGAAGTTTACAGCTGTCTGTATTACCATAAATTTTTTTACAGAATCTGTCATAAGAGATATTTTTTGCTACCAACAGATCAGAATGACCCTTTTGGCCAGAGTAGTACTGTTTTGTTTTGTGTTTAACCCTTAATAAATCAATATACAGCACTACAGGTTGGCAAATCTTTGAAGTTGACCAATTTAAGAAAAAAAAAACACCTCAATGGAAAGAGGAAGGTATGCAAATTCACAAGGTATACAAATAATTATGAAAAATTTTCCCTACCTTCCACGAGAAGTTGAAAATCACTTTACAACCCCTTGTGGGGCCTCTTTTACAATACAGTCATAAATTTTACGAAGTTATTTGTGGTTCTTCTCATAAATAAATTTATTGTATTGTAAAATTATACAGGCAGCCCTCGGTTAGCTGCAAAGGTTCCATTCCTGGGGCCCCGACACTAAGCGAAATTCGCCCTTAACCGAAATTCAAAAGTCTACGGACATCACAATCCACTTGCGGTGCCCTAGAGTTGTTAACGATGCCTTAGACAGTGTCCCGGCCACATCTTTTGCCCTAATATGTAATCACTTTTTAATGAAAATGTGGAATTTCATTTGCCTAATCATTCACTATGGTCTGCCTGGTAGTACAAGCAGTCCCTGGCTTACGACTTTCCGAAGTTACGGCACTTTTCAATGATATTCATCAGGAATTATTTCCAGGGTTACGACACATGTTCCAGGGTTGCGTTGCTTACGCCGCCTGTCTAGCTGAAGAAATATGAGTCTAACAATGCTAAATAATTATTTGAAGATTTTTTTAATGAAAAATGCAATAAAAATGCAGTTTACATAGTTTTAATACACCTAAAGCATTAAAAGTAAGGTTTTAAACATTCAACTTACCTGTCAGATATATACTTAGCTATTAGACTCCGTCGCCCGACAGAATTTCGAATTTCGTGCACACGCTACAAGTAGGTCAGGTAATCTACCGCTCTGCCGCTGGGTGGCAGGAATAGGAACCATTCCCGTTTTCTATCAGATTTTCTCTGTCGGCCATACTGGTAACATCGTTGTTGGTATCTCCGGCTGGATTTCGTTTTTGAATCGCAATTGATCTTCGTTTTAGACCTTTTGGTGACGTATTTGGATAGTTGGATTGGCATACGCTATTGTGGACCGTTATTTGGATTTTGTATGGGATTTTTCATCATGATGTCTGACTCTGGAAGTGTGGTGAGAATGTGTGTGAATGAAGGGTGCAAGGTGAGGATGCCGAAAGCTTCGGTTGATCCTCACACTGTCTGTAGAGTGTGTAGAAAGTATGAATGCTCTATCGATAACACTTGTCGTGAATGTGAGAGTTTACGTGCTGAAGGGTGGAAGTCTCTAACTTCTTACTTGAAGAAGTTAGAGAAAGACCGGTTAAGGAAGTCTTCTTCCAAAACCAAGCCTAGCTCTCTTTCTTCAAGTGACTTGGTAAGTAATTTTGTACCCTCTTCTAATATGATGAATGCTCCTTCTAATATTTCAGGACCTTCACCGAATGCAGATCCTACGGAATCTGCTTCGGAAATTGCAAGTCTTAAAGCAGTCCTTATGAAAATGGAGCGTAAAATGGCTGCGATTGAAGGTAAACAAAATATTAGTGCTGTGGATAGTGATATGAGTGTCCCCAGTGCAGTGGAGGAGGCGTCTGATTGGCTCCACAACGCTCCCAGGCCTGACCTCTTTCAAGCTCCCAAGCCCAGAGGAGAAGGAATGTCAAAAGCCGTACGGAGGTTGTGGAGAATCCCCACCAGTCAGACGTCTCTTCGGCAGAATCTGTAACACCGCAGACTGCCAAAGAACGCTATAGAAAAAGCGTTCTCCGTGAATGTTTTTCATCGTCTGAAAATTCTTCTCCCAAACGAGGATGGAGATCGGCGGAGTCTGTCTCGTCCCCTGAAGAAGAACTGGGGATAAACTGGGTTAAATTCAAGTCCGGAACGATTTTCGGAGGATTTACCGACAGAGAACAAGAAAGCAAAAAGAATGCTATCTCCCGCAAAGTCTTGGGAAATGGAAAAAGACTGCTCTCCTTCCCCTCCTTTAGACCAAAGGACTGAAACACTAGGACATTGAAGAATATGCAGGAGTCAATTGCTTCTCTGGTCGGAGGCCTTTCTAGAGATCCTCCAAGAAGAAAGGATTCTAGTCTTCCGGTGAAGAAATCTAAGGCTCCTTATTATGAACCTCCAAGAAAGGAAGTTTCTTCTTCGGATGAGGAGTCGTCAGTTTCGTCTATCTTACACAGACCCGCTAAACGACATGTTCATGAAGTGCCAGCCAGGCGCCAAGCGCCAGCTGAGAGCGAAGCGCCAGCCAGGCGCAATACACTATCTGGACACGAAGAACCAGGAAGTAGTTATTCTTCAGATGAAAATGACAACCGGAAAAGGTTTGCAGAAGCGGATAACGGAAAAGAAGCATTCAGGGATAAGGATATATTCTCAAATGAAGCGCAAGACAGACATGAAGCGCCAGATAGGCGCAAAGCGCCAGCCAAGCGCGAGGCGCCAGCCAGGACGCCAGCCAAGCACAAAGAGCCAACCAGGCGCGAGGCGCCAGCCAGACACAAGGCGCAAATCAGGCATGAAGAGCCAGCCAGGCGCGAAGCGCCAGGCAGTAGCAAAGGAACTCCAGGCAGACATATAATGTCTTCAAATAGTAATTCTCCGGGAATTAGAAGTCCTACTCGTACTAGGGAGAATCGAACTCCACAAAGGGAACCTGGTCCTTCGAAAGTGACAGTTTCCACTTCCATGTCTCAGGGAAGATCAGTGGAAAGGAAAGAGAAGACTTCTAGATCTGTTAGTCTCTCTCCTTCCAGAAGTATTTTGCCTAAGGAAACAAGATCTCCAGATAGAGATTCTCACAAAAGAACTCGCTCCCCTTCTATGGTAGAATTGGAAGACGTGTCGGAGGAGGAAACCCCAACCAACGAGGGTGTTTCCAATTATAAAGTATTGGCTTCTCTTCTCCTTCAAGAGTTTGGAGATTCTCTAAGCCCTGCAGCTCTTCCCTCTCCTAGATCTCTTTTCTCGAGTACGAAAACTCCGAAGTCCTCTTCATATTTAAAGATGAAGCCAGCCATATCAATGAAAAAGGCGCTTCAATCCTTAAATACTTGGATGAACTCGAAGAAGGAAGCTTTAAAGACGGTTTATTGCTCTCCTCCCTGTAAGCTCGGAGGTAGGAGAGGGATATGGTATAGAACGGAGGAAGCAATGGGGCTTATGCTTCCATCTTCCGCGGAAGCTGATTTTTCAAGCTTAGTTGAAGCTTCGAGGAGACACGCGTTGAATTCAGCGAAAGCTCACTGGAGCATGTCAGAATTGGATCAGCTCCTTAAGGGACTTTTCTATGTACTATTAGAAGTATTTAACTTCCTGGATTGGTCCCTTGGAGTGCTGGCAAAAAAGGCCAAAGAACCGGACGTTTTGGACCCGGAAGCCTTACATAGTATATTATCCTGTATGGATAAGGCAGTACAAGATGGTTCGGGAGAGCTGACATCCCTATTTGGATCGGAAATTGTGAAGAAGAGATCTTTGTTTGGATCGTTCCTAACGAAAGCAGTATCTCCTTCCCAGAGGTCAGCCCTCTTGTATGCTCCTCTCTCGGATCACCTTTTTCCTTCTCACTTGGTGAAGGATATTTCAAAGTCTCTTTCTGAAAAGGCAACCCAAGATCTATTGGTTCAATCCACCAAGAAGACAAGGCCAGCAGTACCAGTTGCAAAGAAGGCTGCTCGTACACCTATTGTGCCCTTTCGGAGAGGTTCCGCCTCTCGACCTCCAACAAAAAGGAAGACATCAGAGAAACGAGGAAGGTCCTCCTTTCAGGCCTTCAAGAAGTCGAAGTAGCAGCGAAGTCCTCCAAACATCTGTAGGGGCCAGACTCCTAAACTTTGTAGGGGCTTGGGCATTAAGGGAAGCCGACCCTTGGACGTTGGCTGTTCTGGAAAAGGGATACATTATACCCTTTCGGGACAGGCCACCTTTGTCAACATCTCCAAAGGAACTGTCGGCAAAGTACAAGGACCCTGTTCTGAGAGAGACACTTCTTCAGATGGTAATAACGATGAAGGACAAAGAAGCAATAGAAGAGGTTCAGGATCCGTTCTCCCCGGGGTTTTACAACCGCCTCTTAGTACCGAAGGCGTCAGGAGGATGGAGACCGGTCCTGGATGTGAGCATCCTGAACCGTTACGTAGAAAAGAAGAAGTTCTCCATGGAGACTTCTGCCTCGGTGCTTTCAGCCCTGCGTCGGGGAGACTGGATGGTCTCGCTGGACCTTCAGGATGCCTACTTTCACGTTCCAATTCACCCATCGTCGAAGAAGTATCTCAGGTGTATGATACAAGGAAAGATCTACCAGTTCATGGCCTTGTGCTTCGGCTTCTCCACAGCTCCGCGGGTGTTTACGTACCTGATGCGGAATGTAGCCAGATGGCTACATCTGGAAGGCATAAGCATCTCCCTATACCTAGACGATTGGTTAAGAGCCAAATCTCAGAAGCAATGTTTGGAGGATCTACAGAAAACACTCGATTTGACAAGATCTCTAGGATTGCTCGTGAATCTCGAGAAATCGCAGATGATCCCCAGTCAGGACTTAGTCTATTTGGGGATTCAGATGATTTCTCGGGATTTTTGGGCTTTTCCTTCCCAGGAAAGAATACTTCGAGGAATTCAGAAGGTCACGACCTTTCTAAAGAAAGAAAAGAGTTCAGCCAGGGAGTGGCTAAGCCTTCTAGGGACTTTCCTCCCTAGAACAGTTCGTGTCCCTAGGGAGACTTCATCTACGCCCGCTTCAATTCTTCCTAAGACGATCGTGGAGTTGGAAAGAGGGGCGACTGTCGGACGCTTTCTCTATTCCAATAGAAGTGAAGAAGCACCTGAAGTGGTGGCCGCACCCTCTAAAAAAGAACGAGGGAATGTCTCTAGAGGTTCGGAACCCAGACCAACTCTTGTTCTCAGACGCTTCAGAGATGGGCTGGGGAGCGACTCTAGGAGTAAGAGAAGTGTCGGGCAAATGGGAGAAAGAGCAAATGGACTGGCATATAAATGCCAAAGAACTGTATGTAGTGTTTCTGGCACTGAAGTCCTTCGAAACAGAAGTAAGAAATCAGGTGATACAAGTCAACGCAGACAATGCCACTGCGTTGGCTTATATCAGAAAACGGGGGGACGCACTCGTTTTCCCTTTACGAAATAACGAGAGATCTGTTGTCATGGGCGGAGGAGAAGAACATTACCCTCCTAACCAGGTTTGTGAAGGGAGAAAAGAATGTCAGAGCAGACAGACTCAGCAGGACAAATCAAGTTCTCCCCCACGGAGTGGACTCTCCACGAGCAAGTGTGTCAAAGCCTGTGGACCCTGTGGGGAAGGCCACAAATAGATTTATTTGCAACGTTCCTATCAAAGAGAATAGAGAACTTCTGCTCCTCAGTCGAAGACCCGAGAGCGATAGCGGTGGATGCCATGCTACTGGAGTGGTCAGGACTCGATGCTTACGCCTTCCTCCATTCAAGCTACTAGGCGTAGTAATGAAAAAGTTCGTAGCATCAACAGGGACGAGACTAACTCATCGCCCCGTTTTGGCCATCCCAAGACTGGTTCACAGAGGTACAGGAATGGACAGTGGACTACCCAAGATCTCTTCCAAACAGGATAGATCTTCTCAGACAACCCCACTTCGAGAGGTACCATCAAAACCTCCCCGCTCTCGCTCTGACTGCCTTTCGACTATCGAAAGATTGGTCAGAGCAAGAGGCTTTTCAAGCAAAGCTTCGAAAGCAATTGCTAGAGCCCGAAGATCGTCAATTATTCGGGTCTATCAATCGAAGTGGGATGTGTTCAGAAGATGGTGTAGGAAGAATAAACTGTCCTCCTCCGATACCTCTGTGACCAATGTAGCCAATTTTCTGTTATTCCTTAGAGAGGAATCCCATCTATCGGTTTCTACTATAAGAGGATACCGAAGCATGCTCTCGGCAGTGTTTAGAAACAGGGGTTTAAATTTGGCGGAAGATAAAGATCTACATGATCTAATAAGATTGTTTGAAACTTCTAAATCTATATCCTCTGTTCCGCCAAGCTGGAATCTAGATATAGTACTTAAATTCCTTTCGTCAGAGAAATTTGAACCTCCCGACCGTGCCTCGTTCAGAGATTGGACGAGAAAATGTATTTTCCTCCTTGCCTTAGCTACGGCTGAAAGAACAAGTGAAATCCACGCCCTCGACTCTCGGGTGGGTTTTAAGAAAGACGCAGCCATATGTTCTTTCCAAACTCTATTTCTGGCTAAGAACGAAAACCCTTCAAAACCCTGGCCTAGGAGTTTTGCGGTGAACAGTCTTTCAACCTTGGTGGGAGAGGAAATTGAAAGAATGTTGTGCCCTGTTAGAGCTCTTAAGTTCTATCTTAAAAAGAAAGAAGAGCTAGGGGGCTGTAAACAAAGTTTGTGGTGTGCAATTCGTGATACGAAGAGACCGATGTCCAAAAATGCGTTGGCATATTTTGTCAGAAGTGTCATTACGGAAGCTCACAGCAAATGTGCAGATGATTCCTTAAAGACTCTACGAGTAAAGGCTCATGAGGTAAGAGCTGTGGCCACATCTTTATCTTTCCAGAAGAACATGTCCATGAAGGACATTGTAAATGCGACCTACTGGAGATGCAACTCGGTATTCGCATCGCACTATCTTAAAGATGTTAGAATTACCTATGAGAAGTGCTTCTCTCTGGGTCCTTTTGTATCAGCGGATACAGTGCTGGGACTTGGAACGCATACCGATCCTTAAATTAAATATTAAAATTTTATAATTGTGCTTAAACCTTCCCTTTGAGATGGGTTCTAGGTTTCTCCTTACATAAGGGCTTGATGTCGCACAGGCGGCCGTTGCCTATGTTAAGTAAGGAACTGTGAGTTTATCTTACAGGCTGGGCTGTACTAGAGACTGTGTCTTTTATGGTATGTAAACATCCTTTTTTGAGATAGGTTTCTGGTTTTCTGCTGGCAAGGGTGCTTGACGTCGCACAGGCGGCCGTTGCCCTTGTCAGTGAGGAACTGGAAATATGCCTTATAAACCGAGTTGTACAAAAGACTTTGTCTAATATTGTACATAAACCTCCCTTTTGAGACAGTGTCAAGGTTTTCTACTGGCAGGAGTGCTTGATGTCGCACAGGCGGCCGTTGCTTTTGCCAGTAAGAGACTGCGAATAGGTCTTAGAAGCTGGGTTGTACAAAATTATTTTTTGTTTTTATCTTTCGTAAAAGTTAAGTGTAATGTATTTGTGATTGAGTTATTGGTCGTTTGCAAGGGGTTCGGGGATAACTCCTTGCAATCTTAGAACTAACATGGAATTAGGTTAAGGTGATCGGGATTGGTATTGTGCTCCTTGAAAAAGGTTTTTGTCATATAAGTGGATCGAAACCCTTTGACATAGCCCTTCTAGGATCGGCCAAGTAAGTGGATAAGACCCCTTTGGCAGACCTACAAGAACTCTTAGCAATAGATCAATATCTCGCTGAGGCTCTTGAGACTAAGCAGACTCCTGGGCATTAACCATGAAGTCTTCAGTCTAAACAGGTAGGAACCAAGGTTTTAATTATTTATTACCTACAACGTATGTTGTGATTTCTGTTTAAATCGGTTATTAGCTGTCTTTTACCCTCCTCCAATGGTGTGAATCAGCTAAGTATATATCTGACAGGTAAGTTGAATGTATAAAAATGATATTGTTATGATACAATAAAGTTTTATACATACTTACCTGGCAGATATATACAATTAATTGCCCACCCATCCTCCCCTCAGGAGACAGATGGTATAGAGAAAATCTGATAGAAAATGGGAATGGTTCCTATTCCTGCCACCCAGCGGCAGAGCGGTAGATCACCTGACCTACCTGTAGCGTGTGCGCGAAATTCGAAATTCTGTTGGGCGACGGAGTCTAATAGCTAAGTATATATCTGCCAGGTAAGTATGTATAAAACTTTATTGTATCATAACAATATCATTTTTCTTAGGATTTGTTATGATTTTCTGGCCTACGATGATTTTTGGCTTACGAAGCGTCTCAAGAATGGAACCCCCTTTCGTAAGCCGGGGACTGCCTGTAATACAAATTTTTAATGTCAGTTTCAATAAACTTACTGGTAAATCTTGTCCTAGCATGAGAGAGTCACCTTTTGAGACAGAGAGAGAGGGTCACCTTTTGAGACTGCTAATGTTTCCTTCACCTCTTTATTTATCATATCTTCTAGTTAAATCAGCTAAAAAACAAATGAGAATGATAAAGTATCGTTAGTACTGTTATAATTGTTGCTTAAATACTGCAACCATAAACAACTGAATGATAAAAGTTGTTTTGCTACAACAACCAAACCAAATCTGATAATAACCAAGTTTTGCTTGCATTTCAGCCATAGTACAGTAGGAAAAAATTACTGTAGTTGTTGTAAATGACATTAAGTAAGACTGGACTTAAATATTTTTGCATTATACCTTTATTTGCTAGGGAGAAAATATTGTCATGTAAATATACTACTACTAAATTTAAGCTGCAGTTATAGCTGAAGCTGAGAAAACCAAATGTTCACACTGCTAATGACTTTGAATTATCATGCATCAGCAACATGGGAGGGCCTCAGTGGCGTGGTTGGTATGGTGTTGGCGTCCCACCTCTGTGGTCGTGAGTTCGATTCTCAGCCATTCCATTGAGGAGTGAGAGAGGTGTATTTCTGGTGATAGAAGTTTACTCTCAATGTGGTTCGGAAGTAACATAAAGATGTTGGTCCCATTGCTGAATAACTGCCGGTTCCTTGCAATGTAAAAACACCATACAAACAAACAAACAAACAAAACAAACTATCAGCAACATAGGTGCAACTCTACTGCAAAAAATAGTGGGGAAGAAAGTATTTTGATAAAAAAATACTGGCCATGAAAGAACACTTTGTACTGTTGTTTTCATGCCTGTAACAGATAAATACGCAAATATCATATTATTATGAAATAGGATGAAAATAACAAAGGTAATCAGTTTTTTTACACAAAATAGCATGCTCCTGACACCATCTATTAGTGAAAAAAATAACCCTGAAAGAAAAGGTTATACTAACATCTGTTCTGCTTTATATATTAGTGGAAATGAATGTGAAGTCATATACACACAAGTGTATATACTATATGAATACACACATACACACACATATGTATAACATTTACTTTTACTTCATGCGATATCAACCCATGAATTTTTCCTTTTTTCTGGGGATTTTCTTGAAAAAATAATGCAACATTCTCATTAGCCATTAACAGAGTTTTAATTACGTTATCATAAAAAAATTATATGCATCCTCAGGTGTAAGGAAAAGTGCATCCCCAAGCGCTCAATTGATCCCTGGAAAAACGTTATGAAAATCTGGCAACATTGTTGGACGATGATCCTCGAATATGTTGGTAACATGTGTAAACCCACCTTCCACCTCTCATTCTTTCACGTCATTATCACATACAATGTTCCCCCGGATTCGCGTTCTCCGGATTCGCGGACTCACACATTCACGGATTTTTCTTTGGAACCTATCTAGAAATTATTTGCAGACGGACTCGCCCATTCGCGGAATTTTCCGATGAAAATAATCACTAATTAGTGTATTTTGATGTTTATTTTCATGACTAAATACATTTTTATAATACAAAAATGATTTACTAATTTTCAAATATTAATTTTGATTAATACTGTATTAGTAAGTTTAATAAGTTGAAATGATATCACATAATAAAAATAATTCTCTCTTCCTCTCTCTCCTCCTAATCTCTCTCGGGTCTCTCTCTCTCTCTCTCTCCTCTCTCTCTCGTCTCTCTCTCTCTACTACAAAGATGTATGTTTTTTTGTATGATAAATAAATGATTTACTATTTTCAAATATTAATATTAATTTATACAGCAATAATATCAATTCATTAAAGAAAATACAATAGTGAATTAGTAAGATTTTAGCTTATAAATTTAAAAAATTATGGAAGAATGAAGGAAATCCCAGTCAGATTCTTTCTCTAACTCCAGGTACTAAAACTCAGATATACATATCAAGTTAACCCTCTTACGCCGAAGCCCTAAAAATCAAAACCTCTACCGTATGCCGGAGCCGGTTTGGAGTGAGCCCGGAAGCGGAAAAAATATATTTTTCAAAAATCACAGCGCGCTTAGTTATGAAGATTAAGAGTTCATTTTTGGCTCCTTTTTTTATTATTTGCTGAAGTTTAGTATGGAATCATCAGAAATGAAAAATAATATCATTATCATATGTAAATAATGCGATATATGGTAGCGAAAAAAAAAAATTCATACATAATTGTATTCAAATCACGCTGTGCAAAAAACAGTCAAAGCTAACGAGTTACTTTTTTTTTGTTGTATTGTACACTAAATTGCAATGATTTTGATATATAATACACTGTAAAACAATAAAAGCAACATCGGAAAAATATTATCACAAAATGATGTACGAATTCGTAACGCGCGGACGTAAAAAAATGTTTTTTTTTTCAAAAATTGTTTTTTTTCAAAAATTCACCATAAATCTAAATATTGTTCTAGAGACTTCCAATTTGTTTCAAAATGAAGACAAATGATTGAATATTACAATAATGTAAGAGTTTCAGATTAGAATTGGAGATTTCGACCATTTCGGACGAGTTAAAATTTACCGAATGTCGAAATTTTTATATATATATTTTTTTATATGCACATATTTCGGAGATGGGAAAAGCTACAATTATCAATTATTTTTTATTGTATTTTTCATGAATTTGCGCACATTTTGATATATGAAACTCTATAAAATGGCTAATATGAAAAGGAGCAAATATTAGGATAATGCGATGTACGCATTTCGGAGACTTGCGGCCGCGAATCGACGCGCGGAGGGAAGGTAAATATATTTTTCAAAAATTCACCATAAATCACAATATTGTTCTAGAGACTTCAAATTTGTTTCAAAATGAAGATAAGTGATTGAATATTACTAGGCCGTAAGAGTTTTAGCTTACAATTGCGTTTTTCAACTATTTCGGTAGAGTCAAATTTGACCGAACGTGGTTTTTTATCTATTTATCGTGATTTATATGCAAATATTTCGAAAAAAGTGAAAAGTTACAACCTTCAATCATTTTTAGTTGTATTCTACATGAAATTGCGCACATTTTCATATATAAAACTTTATGTAACAGCTAATTTTAAATGGTGCAAACATTTCGACAATCGCACAAAAAAAAATTCAGATTTTTTCGGAAGAGTTGCCACGCGGACGTAAGGAAAATATTTTCTTTTTTTCATAAATTCACCATAAATCGAAATATTGTGCTAGAGTCTTCCAAGTCGTTGAAAAATAAAGGTAAATGATTGAATATTACTAGAATATAGGAGTTTTAGCTTACAATTGCGTTTT